>NC_041234.1:82035119-82041808 GCF_002837175.3 Physeter macrocephalus | reverse complement strand
TAAGAGGGAGGGGATATGGGGATATGTGTATATGTATAACTGATTCACTTTGTTATACAGCTGAAACTAATACAACATTGTAAAGCAATTATACTCCAATAAAGATGTTAAAAATATTCAGTTGTAAGCATAATTAATGTTTTAGACAGATAATAATATAGATGTATCCCTACCAAAAAATAATAATCCTTCCGTTACTACCTAGAAAAACTGGTGACACTGACCATCTTCATATCTCAAAACCTCCTACAAAGCTGTCCTTTATCATTCTAGGAGATCTTTAAAGGCAATCTTTTGCTTGATTTCACAGGGATCCAGGTTCCAGGGAGGGAAAAAAGGAGCAGAGCACACAGTGTGATTTGCCTCCCATAGGTTGCCCTATGGGATTTTCTCTTTAATAAGCCAAAATGATATCTATTAATTTACAGTGTATGTGTGTGTGGGGGAGGGTTGATCTTTCCTTATGTAAAATGAAATGTCAAGGCCACCATTTGTGCACCCTGGTCCCAGTAATGAGGTACCTGGGAGGCCAAAATTTTACCAGATGGTTCCTTTGTGAGCATGGAATGCAGGGATATTTTGACAAGGAAAACTGAGAACATTTTCAGAGTTTGGTCCTTGAGCTTGGGGTAGGGAAAAAAGAGAGAAAAGCCTTGTATTTTTGAGGGATGGTCATGAAGAACTTTTAAAAAAGGCTACCTTATTGTTTTTTATGTATGTGTTTAATTATGATAACTCACATAGTGATTTATTAAGTTTATATAAATATCATAAAACATTTTGAAATGGAAAGCTCATTTCAAACATCACCATGTTCTAGTTTTTACAGATGGTTTAATTTCAAAGTAATGATGCCAAGATGAAAGAAGAGATAAGGAAACATCCTGCATTTTCATGTTTTATTTCTTAGTCTTGTTCTACATCACAAAAAAAGAGGTCTACCGAGGGAGGCTGTCAACCCAACACACAAGAACCTGCTTACACTTTCAGATATGGAAGATTCAAGAGCAAAATACTCTCAACAAACTATCTAAATTAAAGCTTCCTAACTGGCAGACCTTCCTAAGTCCCATACACGAGAATACTTAACAGAATGTAGCCCCATAATTTCACTCATGTAGTAGCCCCCATCTGCCAAGCAGAGCAAATTGTTGATTTGTGCTTAATAAGCCAAATATGCATAAATTATTTTTAATTACATAAAGCCAGGTGCTAAATTTAGGTGCCAGAGAAAAGTCATCACCCTTATCAGACAGGAGGAACAAGGAACAATGCAAGGTAACTGCAAAAATCCAGAAGGGTGAGTTACTTCTCTAAATGAGAAGTAATAAAGTACAGATCACTTTATCTGAAAAATAATCTTATGTATAACAAAAATTTTCACAAGATATTCCACCCTGCTGTGAACCAGGACAATTAAGTAAGATACAGTTAGGCAAATGGTAAGTAATCTACCAGATATCCACTAGAAGTTTCAGAAATTTAGAAAAGGATTTAAGAACTCTAACTTCCAAATTATTCTCTTACTAAAACCATCCTAGGGTTCTCTGTTGCTCCAATTCCATTATTAGAATTAAAGAAAAAAAAAGAGTCAACTAACTTCACCAAATCCACAGCTAAAGTCATTACATTGCTGGTGCTTATTGCCAATTATCACATGGCCAAGAAATGAAATATTAAAGAAAGTACAACTATTAACATTTCTAGATGGTCATTATCTTTTCTTCATTAAAAAATATATAAACGAATCTCTTAAAGGGGGAGCACGTAACATTGGATTTTAGCAAACAAAATGGACAAAGGCAAGCTTATGCTGGCACACAGTCAAACTCCTGTGAGAGCTAATCCAAATGTGGATTTGTGGTAAAGCACATCAAAGCTTCTGGCTTCACGATTTTAAGTAAGAATACAGTAATTGAGCAGCCATGAAAATCAGCACACTTTTGCTCTGGACCAAAAAGAACCAAACGAACCTTAAAAACACCTCTTTGCTCCATTCTGATCCATTTTGTTTAATTTACATGAAATACAGTGGTAACTCTCATGTGGTAATTTCAAGCATCTTGACAATACAACAGGTAAAGCAAACATGCAGAGATATGAACTGACCACAAAAATGGGGCTGTGGCTGTTCTCAACATACATGTGTGGCAGAAATCTTGGTTTAGGGCTTCCCTGGTGGCGCAGTGGTTAAGAGTCCGCCTGAAAATGCAGAGGACACGGGTTCAAGCCCTGGTCCGGGAAGATCCCACATGCCGCGGAGCAACAAAACTCGTGCACCACAACTACTGAGCCTGTGCTCTGGAGCCTGCGAGCAACGACTACTGAGCCCGCGGGCCACAACTACCGAAGCCCGCGCACCTAGAGCCCGTGCTCCTCAACAAGAGAAGCCACTGCAATGAGAAGTCCGCGCACCACAACGAAGAGTAGCCCCCACTCGCCGCAACTAGAGAAAGCCCATGCGCAGCAATGAAGACCCAAAGCAGCCAAAAATAAATAAATAAATTTATATTAAAAAAAAAGAAATCTTGGTTTATTTCTTCAGATAAACACTCTCTTATTCTAAAGAGATGGGGCTAGAGTAAATGGAAGTGGGTAGGATAGAGATAAGAAACTGGTGCAACTGATCCATGCTCTAGGAAAGCATGTCAAGGGAATTCCCTGGAGGTCCAGTGGTTACAACTCTCGAGCTCTCACTGCCGAGGGCCCAGGTTCAATCCCTGGTCGGGGAACTAAGATCCCACAAGCCGTGTGGCAAAAAAAAAAAAACAAAAAAACAAACAAAAAAAACTACGTCAAATGAAAAACCAAACACAGAAAACAAGGAGTGATTATATAAAGAAAATTTGCAACAAGTAAAAAAACATTTACTAATACATAACAGTGATTTGATTCTCAAAAAGCTCATTTACTTATTAATTTTCAGGAACACAGTAGTTGTAACAAAGTGAAATACACTTCTTTGGTAGATGAGGCCAGGAGTACCAGAAAAATTCTGGTAAAGTAAGATTATGGGGAACCAAAATATTGTGCTGTACCACTGGGCTGGAAAATCTATTTTAAATATATTCCGATCTGTTCTCAATGGACTCAAGTGGGTAAATTGTCACTGGGTAATTATGACCATTGATTCTCAAGTTTTAATCTGGTAAACATATACATCTAATAAATGGAAAGACTCCTCTGCAAAATAACACTGGTAATTTTTGAGAATGAGAAAACGACAAAATGTGAAGTTTAATCAGGCAATTTTTGTTGCCATATTTTCAAGAGAGCCTTTTCAGACGCTGGATAGGATGAATAGGTCATGCAAGATTTTTTATTTAATGTCCCATAGAACCTCAAAATTCTCTCCACACTTCTGGGGTCTTGGGAAAAAAAAGGAAATAACAGCACATGTTCATCACCATCTTAACAAAACACATTGATTTGGCTTCTGTTATCTTTCATTTTATCCTCTCAGCTCTGAGGTAGACACCATTTACCAGAAGAGAAAAAGCAATGTCACCTCCTCCATGAATCTTTACCCAACCCTTTAGTTGTTTGGTCCTAATTACAATTTGCCTGGTTTAGTAGTTAACGGTTATAATTATAATTTGCCTGGTTTGCTGGTTACTTCCCCCAAATCCGACCCTCTGCCAGATTAAGAGCACTTCGAAGGCAGGGAACTGAATGTTAATTATCTTTGTACCCTAGCATTCCATGTGGCACATAGTAGGCGCTTCAGGTTGAATAAATGAAAGAATTTGTCGAATATAATTCAACAGGAGACTAGGATGGGACTAACATGCAGGTTTTGGGACTCTTCCCTCTCCCCATTCCATCTCGCTGCTGAATTAAGCCTGGTTCATCACTTCAAGGCCACAATACCAAACTAGAAGTTGTCACGATAAAGAGCTCTGGTCTCCCAATGACCAAAAGTTTGCATGCCCCTGCCCAAGACGACAGGTCTCAGACCAAAACTCCTTGGAGGCTTTAAACAATAGACCCAGACAGAGTTCTTGATTTGTAAATCAAAGAAGTGAAGGCAGGATAGATTAGGCGGGAAGAGAAACTTCCGTTTGTTTAACTGGTTTGCTTACAACCTCGGTTTTGAAAGAAAGGGCATTTCTCTCTTTTCCCAAGAGAGAAATGAATTACGAAGGTTACTTTGAGAGGGGATCCCAAGGATTGAAAACTTGGAGACAAAGTGAAAGATGCTAAATCGGGAGGGTTCAGCAATTCTGAGACCTCCCCCTCCCCCTCCCCCGCACTCGGACCCTCCCCCGCACTCGGACCCTCCCCCACACTCGGACCCTCCCCCTGACTCCCTAACCTCTCATTTGATGCCAATTCCTCGAGACAGGATTGGAACTCCTCCCTTTTTCCTCATCATCCCTCCTACCAAACAATTACACCTCCCACCCCCAGGGTGGCGGTTACTGATGGCGGGGGAGGGGCTGGGAGGCTTGTGAAAAAAGTTAAGTGCACAACTGCGAACTGGCCCGGGTCACCAGCCTAAATGCGACCTGCCCACGTCTAACGCTCGTCACCAGCCCCCTCCCCCATGGAAAGCGACAGGGCAGCTACTCTGCCTCAGAAAGAACACTTCCTTTACTTCAGATTTTTCCTTGGCTTCAGAAGGAACCCCTCCTCCCTTTCCCCGTCCCACCCAAAGACCGACTGCTGGTCGAGGGAGGCGTTCTCAGGACTCAGTGAGGGCGACGGGTGGTGACGGGAGAAGAACCCCAGTCCCTCCCGCCCAGGGTTTAAGGTCGGGCGGCGGAAGGCGACGACTGTGTCCCTCACCACCTTTTAAGTACCAGCGAACACGGCCCAGAGGCGAGGTTGTGAAGAGGATGACCAAAGCTTACCTGTGAGCCCCCCGCCGCCTTCCTCCCGGTAGCCCCGACGCCGCTGCAGCACGAAGTAGTCGTTGGACCTTTCCATCAGCCACAGCTTCAGCGCATTTTTCAGGAGCACTTCCTCGGGCTTCAGCCACATCGCGAAGAACTTTATGCCGCCCGGGAGCAGCGACCCAGATGCCCTCCTCACCTCACCCCTCCACCCGTTTCCTCCCCTCTACTTCTCCCACCAAATCTGCCTGAGGCGGCAGCTGCTCAGGTTCTGCTTTTCCACACTTCCCCCAACCCTCCCTTCTCTCCCACGTAGGCAGCGAGATTGCCAATTCCCTCCCACAGCGCTACCGCCCGACTGGGAAATAGTCCCGTTCCTTTCCCTTCTGGGAGTTGTAGTTTACTCCTCGCTTTTCTGTACTCAAGCACCTGGAGCGCGGGACTACACTTCCCACAATCCACTGGGGGTGAGAACTGGGTGGGGGTGCTTTCAAAGCGGGTCCCGCCACCAGTTAAGTGCATTTTGCCTATCGAAAGTTTAAAGCGTTTTCTGGCAAATAAGTGAGCCCGGGTATGGAAGTGTTGGGTGTTCTCATCCTTTTACGGCCGAGGTTGTTAAACTGTCGAAAACAGTTTCCGGAATTTGGGAGTAACGAACGGCCATTCTGGCAAGGAGCAGTAGCTGCAACTAACGTTTAATGAGCTCTTACGTACAAAAGAGATTTCACACAATGTCTCACATAATCCTTGCAGAAGTCTCACGAAGCATATCTCACTCCCCAACTTGCACATAAATAAACAAATGCGCAGTCGGGTTCGGTGACTTATCCAAGGTCACACAGTAAGTGGAGTTTGATACGATTCCTTGTCCGATTGAGAATCTTCCTTAGATTAAGCTCTTTCCGCGCGTACAATAAGAATATAAAATCTCCAGAAGCCACATAGTGTTTTTTACGCCGCGCTCCTCCCTTCCCAGATTTGTTCTATTTAACTGTTGTAATCAGCCACAGAAAATGTCGTCCAACTTTGCTTTACTGGATGTAAACAATTTATGAACGATTTTTTTTCTTTCTTAAACTCTTTAAGAAAAAAAAAATCCCTTTCAGGGCAAGCTGCACCTCTTTGTACCTTGACAATGATACGCAGCTGCTTAAACACTAAGGTGAATGAGGTCAGTGATTTATGAGAAATTACTTGAGGGACATTTTTATTTACTGCGAATAACTAAGCCCACCAGAATTAAAGAGTGCACTAAAAGCGAAAACACGTTTATAGGAAGGAAGGAGTTGGGAGGCAGTGTACAAAAAACAAGGGGCTCTTGGCAAGCTACTTTGAGAATGAAGCCTCAAGGATCTGGCTTTTTTAAAAAAAAATGGGGTGGGGCACACCCGGATACCAAGTCTTGGAGCCAAAGAACTCTGCTTGGAGTTGCGTCTGTGGCTTAACCCTCGCAAAATGTGGGCCAGCCCAAAGAAGGCAGGCGTCTGCTACGAGCAGGGATTTTTCGTGGAGGTGAGAAAAAGGTCAATTTGGGATTCTCTTCTGAAACGCAGTCCTTTATCCGAAGGCAGCTTTCCGGACAGGGTGGGAAGAGGCAGTCTTCCCACAGCCCAAACTGCAATGTATCCTTGGGAAAAGCCATCCTAATTTGGATGTGTATTAAGGAACATAATTTCTTTTTTTTAACATCTTTATTGGAGTATAATTGCTTTACAATGGTGTGTTAGTTTCTGCTTTATAACAAAGTGAATCAGTTATGCATATACATATGTTCCCATATCTCTTCCCTCTTGCATCTCCCTCCCTCGCACCCTCCCTATCCCACCCCTCTAGGTGGTCACAAAGCACCGAGCT
>NC_041234.1:82034487-82034980 GCF_002837175.3 Physeter macrocephalus | reverse complement strand
GTTTTTCTCTTTTTGACTTACTTCACTCTGTATGACAGACTCTAGGTCCATCCACCTCACTATAAATAACTCAATTTCGTTTCTTTTTATGGCTGAGTAATATTCCATTGTATACATGTGCCACATCTTCTTTATCCATTCATCCGATGATGGACACGTAGGTTACTTCCATCTCCTGGCTATTGTACATAGAGCTGCAATGAACATTGTGGTACATGACTCTTTTTGAATTATGGATTTCTCAGGGTATATGCCCAGTAGTGGGATTGCTGGGTCGTATGGTAGTTCTATTTGTAGTTTTTTAAGGAACCTCCATACTGTTTTCCATAGTGGCCGTATCAATTTACATTCCCACCATCAGTGCAAGAGGATTCCCTTTTCTCCACACCCTTCCAGCATTTATTGTTTCTAGATTTTATTTATTTATTTATTTATTTATTTATTTATTTATTTTTTGCGGTACGCGGGCCTCTCACTGTTGTGGCCTCTCCCG
>NC_041234.1:82022889-82032987 GCF_002837175.3 Physeter macrocephalus | reverse complement strand
AAATCTGAAAAGAAGAAGTAAAGCTGTCACTGTTTGCAGATGACATGATACTATACATAGAGAATCCTAAGGAGGCTACCAGAAAACTACTAGAGCTAATCAATGAATTTGGTAAAGTAGCAGGATACAAAATTAATGCACAGAAATCTCTGGCATTCTTATACACTAATGATGAAAATTCTGAAAGTGAAATTAAGAAAACACTCCCATTTACCATTGCAACAAAAAGAATAAAATATC
The DNA here is from genome assembly GCF_002837175.3 of Physeter macrocephalus. Lineage (NCBI taxonomy): Eukaryota > Metazoa > Chordata > Mammalia > Artiodactyla > Physeteridae > Physeter > Physeter macrocephalus. The sequence goes on along the minus strand of NC_041234.1, from coordinate 82,032,747 downwards.
TATGAATAAACCTACCTAAGGAGGCAAAAGACCTGTATGCAGAAAATTATAAGGCACTGATTAAAGAAATTAAAGATGATACAAATAGATGGAGAGATATACCATGTTCTTGGATTGGAAGAATCAACATTGTGAAAATGACTCTACTACCCAAAGCAATCTACAGATTCAATGCAATCCCTATCAAACTACCACTGGCATTTTTCACAGAAGTAGAACAAAAAATTTCACAATTAGTATGGAAACACAAAAGACCCCGAGTAGCCAAAGCAATCTTGAGAATGAAAAATGGAGCTGGAGGAATCAGGCTCCCTGACTTCAGACTATACTACAAAGGAAGATAATTTCTTATCTTCCTGGTGAAAGATCAGTAAATGTGGCAAATGTATCTTCCTTCTTTATTTTTACTGAAACCTTTCCTTCCCCTTTTTATTTCCTTCCTCATCAAACCACATTCATTTCCAATATCCTTAAACTTTCAGAGTTGTAGCAAGGGCTGTGCAGAACTGGATGGTTCCTATGCCTCGTTACTGCGCAACTCCATTCAGATACACCCACATGCTCCCTGTAATAGAATCGGACCCGCTTTTGGCTTAGAGCAGGGGGCATTTAGCGAGCTCCCGCTGTAGTAAAACATTTCATTGATTATGTAAATATAACACTTTTAAATTACTCCTGTGATATAAAGTTTTGGCTTGATCATGCACTATATTTCAAGCTTTTACCAATAAAAGTATTTTTCTGAAAGTGCCTTAAAAAAGCAGAGCATGTCACTCTATTCAATTGTTTATGTTAATATACATTGTTTTTAGGGACGAAGGACAGGAATTACAAACTGCCATGGATATCACTGCTGGTACTGTGCTGGTAATATCTATCTCTATCTATCTATGACTGTATATACGGATAGTCATTTAACCCTCATTAATAAGCCTGTACATTTTTTACAACTTTAATTTGCAGATGAACAGGAGGCTCAGAGAAGTTAAGTAACTTGCCTAAGATCACATAGCTAAATAAATGGCAGAGCTGGGATTTGAACCTGGATTTGTCTGACTACAAACCATGACACATCATTTATAGCTACCTCAAGCAACATGTCCAAAGCCAAATTTATTTTTCTAATATCCTCCCTGCCCAAAGTTGTTTCTTCTACCAGCTTCTTATAATTCAGAGCACCACTGTTTACCAACATGCTCAAGCTAAGAAACTTGGAATAGTCTTTTATTTCCTACATTAAAAAAAAATGAAGTATAGTTAATTTACAATATTGTGTTAGTTTCAGGTGTACAGCAGATGCAGTTATACATATAGAGATAATTTTCCATTATAGGTTATTACAATATATTGAACATTGTTCCCTGTGTTATACAGTAAATACTTGTTGCTTATCTATTTAATATATAGTAGTGTGTATCTGTTATTCCCACACACCTAATTTATCTGCTCCCCTTTCCCCTTTGGGAAGTTTGTTTTCTATGTCTGTGAATCTATTTCTGTTTTGTAAATAGATTCATTTGTATTTTTTAGATTCCACATATAAGTAATATCATATAATATTTGTCTTTGTCTGACTTCACTTAGTATGATATTTGCTAGGTTCATCCATGTTGCTGCAAATGGCATTATTTCATTCTTTTTTATGGCTGAGTAATATTCCATTGTATATATATACTACATCTTCTTATCCATTCATCTGTTGATGGACAGTTAGGTTGCTTCCACATCTTGGCTATTGTAATAGTGCTGCTATGAACATTGGGGTGCATGTAAGGAACCTTGGAATAGGCTTTTTAAATTAACTTCTATTGGAGTATGGTTGCTTTACAATGCTGTGTTATGGAATAATAGTCTTAAACTTCTTACTCTCACCACCTCCACTGTCACACACACACACACACACACACACACACACACACACACACCCTTCTTTTTTTTTCAAAAGTCCATCCCATCCTCCTATTATCACTTCAGATAAGCTTCACATCACTTTCCTGCTGCACTATAATAATAGCTTCCCAACTCATCTGTCTACTTCCATGCTTGTTTTCTGATTTATCCAAGCCACGTATTTATGGACACAATGATATACCACGCAGAGATGAATAATACCTCATTTATCCAGAGGTCAGTCTTCCAGCTGACTCAGCCTTCTAAATCATAGTCTCAAACACCTACGTGAAAAGGTACTAGGAAACGCCAAATTGCAACTCCAAACCTGTGCCATGGAAAGGCTGAGGCTATCACTCAAGATTCCACTGGATTCTTATTTGAAATGAATTTCACAAGCTTAGTTGATATATTATAGTCTTCAGCAGGCTTAGGAGCAGTAAGATTCTAGAGGAGAGCCATATAAAGCTGTAGTACTCAAAATACAGACTCTGGACCGGCAACATCTGCATCACCCAGGAGCTAGCTAGAAATTCAGAATCTCAGAACCCATTCCAGACCTTAGAATCAGAGTGTGTCATTTTAACAAGATCCCCAGGTAATCTGTAGGCACATTCAAGTTTTAGATGCACTAATTGAAAGCAAATTAGATATTTGAAAATCAAACTTCACAACAAACTGGGGGTAATTAATCATGTTTCCATTAAGAGCTAATAGGCATCTTTTAAAAAATAAGCTCTATTAATGAATTTTAGATGACTGAATTGCTTTTTTTTAAAGTTTATATCAGGACATGCCCATTAAAATTTTCTAAGGCAGTGGTTCAGAACTGGGATGTTAGCTGGAAGAGAAATTGCCACTAACTATCCATGCTAAACTCTATTTATATATACTACTACTCTAACCATCAAAAATGGTATGTCCACAAGTGTCTCACATTCATGAGATTGTATGTTTCTGGGGGAAAAAAAGTTAAGAACTAGTGAGTAGTGGTTTTCAAACTTTTCACTGAATTGCCTCTAAGGTAGAAGATAATGAACATTTTTCTCTGGTGGTCAAAGTGCCCCCCATAATAATGAACTTCTTTTAAGTTCATTACATTAAGTAGTATGTAAATTTTATATTGTTTAATATGTTTAAAGATATTTTAAAAATCCACTCCAAACAGAAGATACAATGAGTAAGGAAAATTTTTATAACCTAAGGTGATAAAATTGATCCAGATATTATAGAACATAACTAAAATATTTAGTAAATGAACCAAAACCAGAGGGAGGGGGTAAAAGAATTGTTCCTAGCATTCCAGTTGTATTTTTAAGTGTATTTTTTACTGATTTACCTGGGAATCATGTGTATTCTTACTTATAAGATAATACAACCTGACTTATACTAAGCCTACAAATGAACTCTCAGAAAACCCCTCCTTCTTAAGTTGGAGACTACCTATACATACAAATACATCTACTGCCACTGTTAAAGGAATCAGCTTATATTTGGACCATGTGAAAGTAATAAAGTCTGTTGCTCAAACTCTTTTTTCTTATCAAAAGATAATACCAGGAAGAAAATTCACAAGTGACATGTAATTCCTCTCCTTTGCATATACCCAAGGGAACTGAAAGCATACATCTATCTACACAAAGACTTGTACATGAATGTTCATAGCAGCATTATCCATAATGGCCAAAAATTGGTAACGATCTGAGTGTTCATTAACTGACGAATGGATAACCAAATATGGAATACCCATGCAATGGAATATTATTCAGCAATGAAAAAGAATGAAGTACTGTTGCATGCTTCAACATGGATGAACCTTGAAAATATTATGCTAAGTGGAAGAAGCCAGTAACAAAAGACCATATCTTGTATGATTCCATTTAAATGTAATGTCCAGAATAGGCAAATCCATAGAGACAGAAAGCTGATTGGTGGTTGCCTGGGGTTAGGAATGGGAGCAGAAACTGAGTGCAAATGGATATGAGGGAACTTTCTGGGGTGATGAAATGTTCTCAACTTGATTGTGGTGATAATAATCGCACAACTCTATATACATTTGCGAGGCATCTTGGAACCATACATTTACAATGGGTGAATTTTGGGTATATAAATTATATGTCAATACAGCTATTAAAAATTTAAAAAGTTATAAATGCCTCCCCAGAAGAAACCCCACAAAGCTTGAAATGATTAATTTTCTAAGAATATAGGCCAACGTTATTGTGTGGCATCACACACACGTACATTTGGCATATTGCCACAGAAGACATACGTGTACCCTGGTTTGATAATCATGGTTCTGAAGTGTTACAAGCAACTGTTTATTCTTAACATGTATGGCAAAATAAAGACATGCATTTAACTCATTAACAGCATCCCAAGAATGATACTGCCAAAGAGAAGGCTGAAGGAAAAGGTAACTTTAAAGCAATAAAATGGCCTTATATCTTGGGTCGTATAAAGATGGACTGACATCATGGTCTTTTTCTAAGCTTATATTATCAGTGGTCAACCTCTTTATTTACCTTGCTAGCATTTAAAAATAATTCATGGTAGGTTCAGTTATATTATAATGGCAGCAGTTCCTCTCTATGTAATGAAATATGTAAATGTAAAGTTTTAGTTTTTATTGATCAAATATATCAATGACCATTTACATTAAACCTTTTTCCCTCCTAAATCCAAGCATATATTAAAAGTTAGTATATCATAACTAAACACCAAACACAAACTTTTATTGGAATATTTTATTTACATTTTATATTTAAAGAGAATCAATACAAATCAGGACATATTTACAGCATTTCAAATCTGTGTACAAGAATGCAATGGTTTCATCCATTCTACATTCAGCCAACAAAAATACATGTCTATTCTGCTTTTGCCTAAATTCTGCTGGAATTTGTACTGGAAACAAAACTCTAAAACCAAAGCGAAGCCACAGAGAATAGAAGTAAAGTGCATTTTTATAATAGCTCTATTTAACTTTGGTGGATGAAGCTTCAAACTTTATATTAAGGCACCTGGAATTCTCCCCCCCCCCCAATTCTTTTTCAAACACCAAGAAAATGCATTCACGAAATTTATAGCTACATGGACAGAATTTTAGTTTACCTAATGTTATTTTAGCCCATTTAGGTAAAATGTAAACTCAATTTTCAAAGTCAACATTGTTTGGAAAATATTTTCTACAGACTAATTTCTGTAGACAAATTCATACACAAAGATCAATTACCAATTTTTGTGTGACTTATTCATAATAATTTTCAAATAGTATGATGATTTATATACTCTGCTTTTGAAAGTCCCATAAGTAAAGTTTGAGAAATAGTTATACAGTTTTTCTGTAAGTACAGTTTTTGTCTATAATCTTTTGTCAAATTGGTGTCACTAATATACCAATCAATCCAGTCCAGTCCATATTCTCTGATAAACTATGCTTGACACTCATATGAAGTACATTTAGCCTAATTTTAAAAACAAAAAATAGTTAAAATGAATATTTTGCTTTAATCTTGTTCTATCAACTTAATGTAGCTTAAATAGACATTTCATGAAGTACTAGCCTAAGTTTGCATTGTTTTTTACATTACAATTCCAGATCAATATAAGCACCTGGAGTAAAACCCTGACACATATAGCCCAAGCTAAAGTAGTAGTATTTTTAATTAAGATACTATCATAAAATAAAGTGATTACAGCCACTCCACATTTTAAAAGCAACATGTTTTTATAAGAAAATTGTTATAAATGGAAAACATGACTACTTGACAAGAGTTGTGAATGTTTAAAAATGTTGCTACCACTATTGAGAGGAAACTTGCCTATGAAAAACATTATATAATGAGTTTGTGGAAAAAGTTAATAGGTTAAATATTTTAAATCATTTAACTATAGCATAATATTAGTCATCTCATCACTTTCAGTATCATTCTTATTAAGTTATTCCAGTTCATTAATAGCAAACTAGGCCCTGATTGGCAGTTCTGTTATTACTAAAGGTTCAAGTTTTCTATTGACACAGATTTTATGATTTAATTTCTCGAACAGCAGTCTCTCGATCAGGAGTTTCATCTTCTTCAAAGGTTGGGTTGTCAACGTGAGGAACAACATCCACTGCCATGGCACTTGCTTCATGGTTTACTAGCTGTAGATTTTCATCTTTAAAAAGAAATGGTAATTTTAGGATGATTTAACCCCTCTCTTCTTTAAGACAAAATTCAACACACATCTAAGAAGCCTTACTTATCTAATTCCATCATACTCTGATTATTACACTCATTCCCTGTTCATTTAATATGATTTGTGCTGCCTTACATAAGGCACATATGGCATTATTTTAATTTACAATTACGATTTTATTGATTCACACGTGTGCTTACTTGTACCTAGATTATAGCATCCTTAAGAGCAAAAGTTATGTCTTCCGCTTCTCTATTCTAAACGTAATAGCTCTTAAACCACATTTCAATCACCTGGGCACTTTAAAAAATTACCTATGCTATGCATAGATAGATAGATAGATAAATAGATAGATAAATAGATAAATAGATAGATATATAATAGATAGATAGATAGATAGATACATAGATAGACAGATAGAAAGAAAGACTAAAAAAAATCAATCAGGAAGTTGTGGGGGGCGGGAGTTCCCAAAATGGAATACAAATAGTAACAAGTGAATATAATTATACTACAGATGAAATATATAATCATCCTGAAGAGAGTGGGAAAGAAAAGAACTAACCTAAGTAACTTTGGAAAATGATACTTTGACTATATCCTATAAGGCTAAAACCAAAGAACTACACTGGTTAATGAAACTGTTTTTCACAGGGGTGTGTTAGCAATGTTGAAACTTAGGTGTACTTTAGGATTGAACAAATAAGTAAATATATTGTGGATAATAACAGCCAGGTTTCTCAATGTCAGAGAAAGGAGTTACAAATAAGGAAAGGGGAAGGCTAGAATAAACTCTGTGGTGTTGGACTGGAATCAGAAATATCAGTATGAACTAGCTGTTCTTCAGATAGATAGGTGAATGTAGATGTGTGTGTATATTTGTGTGAGTACATACACATATTTCCTAGCATTGTTCCTTGAAAGGGCTAATAGCAATGACACCCCAATAGCAATGAGCATACCTAGTGCCCAGATCTTGATTTCGAGGTCCTGTTCTCCAATAAAAGCCCCCACCCCGTGAAGAAATAACTGATTCCAGAGCTAGGACAAGGAAAGTACAAGATTAATCTAGATTCTAGCCTAGGGATCAGCAAATTACAGCTTGCAAGCCAACTCCATAGCTAAGAGTGTTTTTTTCATTCTTAAGAGGTTGGAAGAGAAAATGACCAAAAGCAACAAAGACCTATGGCCTTCAAAGCCTAAAAAAAAAATGATGGGGCATGTTGAAAGAAAACAAACCAACTTGAGGGAGTTCCCAATGACCAAATCTAGGACAATCTAACCATGAATAAATCATGAGAATAATATTATGGAATAAAATAAATATCTATGAGTCCATATTATTATAAATAAATAATTGAATAAATAAGTGGAGAAAGGATAGCTCTTCCTTAAAATAGAAGCTTAATTAATGTAGAAAGAAGGATGGAAATAGAAAATCACCATTTGGCACACATTTCAGTAATAATTATTGTAAGCAGAAACATCAGTGATTGAAAAAATTAGTAGGTAAAAAGTATGATGAGAAACAAGATATTTGCATAGTCTCCAAGTGTCTCTCTATAAGATAATTAATAATTATAAAGGGAAAAAGAATAACTTTAAAAGGAGAAGCTTGGCAGATGCCACCTTAACCAAGCGAACAAAATTAAAACCATTGGCAATAAGACATGGGCATCATGTGCCTCATTATATGATATGAGCCAGAGAAGGGCACAACATAATTTCTGTGGTATTCTTGCCAGAAACAGACAATGGACAATAAATTTAATCATTGGGAAGCAGGAGACAATTCTAAATTGAGGGACATTCTACAAAATAACTAACTGGTGGCCTTCAGAAGTGTCAAAGTCATGAAAGAAAAAGACTAAGGAACAGTCACAGATTGGAGACGAAGAAGACATAACAGTTAAATGCAATGTGGACCTCTCAGCAAATTGGGTATAGAAGGAACATTCCCAAACATAGTAAAGGACATACATGGGGACTTCCCTGGCAGTCCAGTGGTTAAGGCTCCATGCTTCCACTGTAGGGGGCGTGGGTTTGATACCTGGTTGGGGAACTAAGATCCCACATGCTGCGTGGTACAGCCAAAAAATTTAAAAAATAATTAATAAATAAATAAAGGACATACCTGACAAACCCACAGTTAACAACATACTCAAGAGGAACAAGACAAGGGTACCCACTCTCACCACTCCTATTCAACATAGTACTGGAAGTCCTGGCCAGCGAAATTAGAAAGGAAAAGAAATAAAAGGCATCAAGGGATTTCCCTGGTAGTCCAGTGGTTAAGACTCCGTGCTTCCAATGCAGGGGACGCGGGTTCAATCCCTGGTCGGGGAAACTAAGATCCCACATGCCGTGCAGCACGGCCAAAAAATAAAAAAAAAAATTTAAACAAACAAACAAACAGAAAAAAGCCATCAAAATGAGAAAGGAAGAAGTAAAACTGTCTGTTTCCAGATGACATGACCTAGAGAAAATGCTAAAGATACTAACAAAAACTATTAGAACTAATAAACGAATTCACTAAAGAAAGCCTGCGTGCAGCAACAAAGACCCAACGCAGCCAAAAATAAGAAAATAAATAAATAAATTTATAAAAGAAAGAATTCATATTGTTTAAATGTCCATACTACCCAAAGCCATCTGTAGATTCAATGCAATCCATATCAAAATTCCAAATGCATTTTTCACAGAAGTATAAAAAAAATCCTAAGTTCATATGGAACTACCAAAGATACTGGATAGCCAAAGCAATCCTGAGAAAGAAGAACAAAGTGGGGAGGCATCACAGTTCCTGATTTCAAACTATACTACAAAGCTATAATAATCAACACAGTATGGTACTGGCATTAAAAAAAGACAAATAGATCAGTGGAACAGAATTGAGAGCCCAGAAATAAACCCATGTGTATGAGACCATGTGTATGAGATGAACTAATATTTGACAAGGGAGCCAAGAACACTCAATGGGGAAAAGACAGTCTTCAGTAAATGGTGTTGGGTAAACTGGATAAATATGCAACAGAATGAAACTGGACCCCTATCTTACACCACTTAAAAAATGAACTCTAAATGGATTAAGGACTTAAAAAGCCAAAATCAACAAATGGGACTACATCAAACCAAAAAGCTTCTACTCAGCAAGAGAAATAATCAAAAGAATGAAGAGGCAAGCTACAAAATGGGAGAAAATATGTGCAAACCACATATCAGATAAGGGGTTAATATCCAAAATATATAAGGAATTCATACAGTTCAATAGCAAAAAAGCAAATAATCTGATTAAAAAATGGGCAGAAGAACTGAGATATTTTCCCAAGGAAGACATACAAATGGCCAACAGGTACATGAAAAGATGCTCAACATCACTAATCAGGGAAATACAAATCAAAACCACAATGAGATATTGCCTCACACTTGTTAGAATAGCTATTATCAAAAAGAAAACAGGTAAGTGTTGGCAAGGATGTGAAGAAAAGGGAACTCTAGTGCACTGTTGGTGGGAATGTAAATTGGTACAGCACTACGGGAAACATGTATGGAGGTTCTCAAAAAATTAAAAATAGAACTACCATATCATCCAGCAATCCCACTTCTGGGTATATATCCAGAGGAAATGAAATCACTATCTTGAAGAGAGAGCTGCACCTCCATGTTCACTGCAGCATCATTCACAATAGCCAAGACACAGAAATAACCTAAGTGTCCATTGACTGATGAACAGACAAAGAAAATGTGGTGTGTATATATATATATATATATATATATATATATATA
>NC_041234.1:82001286-82021749 GCF_002837175.3 Physeter macrocephalus | reverse complement strand
ATATATATATATATATATATATATATATATATATACACATATATATACATATACATACATATGAAACAATGGAATATTATTCAGCCATGAGAAAGAAGGAAATCCTGCCATTTGCAACGACATGGATGGACCTTGAGGGCACTGTGCTAAGTGAAATAAGTCAGACAGAGAAGACCAATATTGTATAATATCACTTATATGTAGAATCTTAAAAATAAAGCCAAATTCATAGAAACAGAGTAGAATGGTGGTTGCAAGAGGCTGGAAGGTGGGGGAAATGGGGAAATGTTCATCAAAGGGTACAAGTTTCCAGTTATAAGATGAATAAGTTCTGGGGAATCTAACATATAGATGGTGACTACAGTTAACAATACTGTATTAAATACTTGAAAATTGCTAAGAGAGTAGATCTTAAATGTTCTCACCACACACACACAAAATTCATAATTATGTGAGATGATGGCTTTAACTAATCTTACTCTGATTATATGTCAAGTATATTTCAATAAAACTGGGGAAAAATGAGAAAAGAGGAAATGCAATGTGGGATCCTAGGACAGAAAAAGGACATTAATGGGCCAACTGGTGGAATTTGAGTAAGATCAGTTTAGTTAATAACATTTTATCATTTAATTTCCTGATTTTGATAATTGTATATGGTTATATAAGATGTTAACATTTGGAGAAGTTTGGTGACGGGTATATGGGCATTCTTTTTACTGTTTTTAAAACATTTTTTTAGTCAGGCTGAAATTATTTCAAAATAAAAAAATAACCTGTGCTTGGGCCCCACATCTCATGGGTTCTGATTTAACAATTCTGGGGTAAAGCCCAGGCATTAGTAATGTTTAAAGTTTCTATGGATGATTCTAATGTGCAGCCAGGGTTAAGAACTAGGGCCCTTATTCGGTGGTTACCAAAGTGTGGTCCCTGGACAAGCAGTATCAGTATCACCTGGAAACTTCTTAGAAATGAAAATTCTCAGGGCCCACCCCAGACCAACTGAGTCAGAAACTGGTGGTTGCCCCTCCGTTTTAACAAGCCCTCCAGGTGACTCAACGTATGCTTACGTTTGAAAATCAGTGCTCTGATAAAATTCAGCACAATGATGGAACACACAGGCATGAACTAATCAATTGTATGTTTACAAAGTTATTTAAATCACAACTATCACCATAATAATCAATGGTTAATAGGCATAATGCCCAAACTATTAATATATAATCATAGATAAAATTAAATCTATTCTATGTGGTCACTCATTCAACACTTATTTGAGTATTTACTATGTGGCAGTCTGTGCTAGGTGCTTGGGTATACGATAGTGAATAATAAGACACTGTCCCTACCCAAAGGGACTTCTTAAGGTTTTAATACAATTCAGTGCAATAAATGCAATGATAGAAGTTCTACCGAAGTAGACAGTAGGACCACACAGGTGAGTCAAGGGAAGCTTCTCAAAGGGGAGCAAGTTTTAAAGGAGGAACAGGAGTTGGACTGGGTTTCCCCAATTTCTTGGGGGAGGAAGAGTAAAAGGAATGGGCAGAGAGAAGATAGTGGCTCAAACTATGACTGTTGAATTAAGGTTGGAAATTAGGGGACGGTTTAGAGAAAAAATTATATTGAATCAATAGGAAGGGGAGAGGGAAGGATCTAGGATCTACCTAAGTTTCTGGTTTGACACACCCCGGTAGGTGTTACTACCATTCATGGAGATAAAGAATACAGGAGAAGGAACATGGATCATCATTTTATTTGCTTCGCAAATTCTCTGCAAAAACTGTTCTGCCTTCTACCCTCCCCAACAAGAACAAAACACAAAAAAAGTAGGTTGGGACTTTTTTCTTTTTTTAAACTGGTCTGACAATAAACTGAATTATCCCATACACTCAGGCCTCCCGTATGGCAGGCAAGAATTCTACCACTGAACCACCAATGCTGCTAAACTGAATTATCCCATATACTGTCCTTTATCTTCACTGAATTCTATTACCACACAGTTACAGGAACCAAAAATTCATCTGGGGCAAATCGACAATGATTATCTATTATAGGTAGAACAAAACACAGATTATTAAGATTCTTATGACTACTTTGTACTCTAGGAAATATCCAAAGATTAGATTACAACATGAGGTTTGCGTTTGCATGATGGTATTCCTCGTGACCTCTGTAGAAATGGTATCTATGGCACTGATAAGCCTACCAAGGACAAAGGTTCATGTCATAGGAAGCTGAAACTTTTACAAGTCATTCTGACATTTCATTTTCCTTCTACTTTTATGCCAGAATTAGGTTACCTCAAAATGAGGATAGAGGAAAAACTATCAAACCAACAAAAACCATGAAAAAGGTGGAAGTTAAAGAAAGGGAAAGTAATTTGTATACGGGATACGGGTTTTCTCTAAGGAAAAAAGTAACAGAATTCCCTAAAATCTCTCTATGGGTATGACATTACTAAGTTGCTAATACTGATTCACATGAATTTTGAAATTAACACATTCAATTTTACTTTCTACAGTTTGTTCACTTCATGGCAAATAATCAACAGGTGGCAGCACATCATTCTTAAACACATTTTCTGATCTGTGCAAAAAAATGGGTTCTGGAGAAGTTGTGTATAAATCAAGCTTTGGGGAATTAAATTCTGTTTTATCATTCCAGGAATTCTTTATCTTAATTTCTGATTGATATGCAATAAACAATGGCTTCTAAAGTTGAAAAGTTTCTCCTTAGTCTAAGTTAATAAGCCAACACTTAAATGCACTGGAGAGAAGCTTTCCAATAAAAAAATCTTTTTATTCTGTGAATAATCCCCACTCTTAATGCATTTCATCTGTTTCAGGTACATTTGAATGTGTATATTAAGTTAAGGTAGGGGTCCATCCTGCATTGCATCACTGTTACTAGAAAAAACCTGGAATGTGTTAATGGATGAATAGAACAAATGCTAAAAAGCAGGAGTACTCTGCCTGGTGTCTAATCCCCAATGGATCATTTGTGGGGCACTCATTGCACCTCAGCATGGTGCTTACTTGCTGACTGCACATGTTCCTCCAAAGGCGGTTCATCTGCGCCCTGAACTGAAGCATATCCAGACGATGCAGTTTCACTGCGATTATCCTCTTCGTGAGGAGAGGCACTATTGGATGCTTCGTTGGATGCCGGAACTTGTAAAGACACTGATCCATCTTCAACATCCACCTGCGGAAAGCATTTAAACACATTAAGAGGCTCTCAGAGTATACGTTTTTCCTTGACATATCACTACAAAGTTTCTTCATAGGTGACTTATTAGAGCAGTGCTTCTTAACCTTTTAAACCTACAATCCATTTTTGATGATCACAAAAATTTCTTGCAGGTCCCAGCCAGAGCAGTTGGAATAATTGGGTCCAATGGGGTGAAAGATGTTACAGGCAGATTGCCATCAACATCTGACATGTTTATCTGGGTGAACACTTCATAATATAATGCCTGATACAAGGAAGGCACTCAAAAAACATTCCTATGCTGTCCCCTAGGGGTTTTGAGAATCACTGTTGTCTGTATATCTCCTCAAGTCAGGAAGAGTTTGTTGAGCTTGACTTTCTGTTGTGTGTACTGTGAAATAGGTAGTTTTTTTTTTATTTACGAAATATAACTTAATATTTATTATACTCTCTCAAACTTTACATGCTCAGTTAACAACAAGTTTGATTGCTATGCAATAGTAAGAGAGTAAAAAACAGCAAGGGGTATCAGAAGTCAGTTGGGGTCATCACTTCCAATTCTGACCAAATAATAAGTACATTTGAGGAGAGGGAAGAAGAAGGAAAATGGAGGTGGTCCAACATGGTACCTCTCTGTCACTATGATGTAAGTAGGTCCAATTTTTGGTATAAACTGTAAGTCTAGCACATTATGTAGCTAAAAAATAAGGATTTTTTTTCCTGAAGGTCCAGATATATAAATAACACACTGCTTAAGTTCCTTCATATAAATAGTTTAGCAACGTTTACCTCAATTCCCAAAGCTTTGAGTATGTCACATTTGCACATGGGACAAGTCCTGTGTTCTAATAGCCATGGGTCAACACATGTCTTATGGAAAATATGGCTAATGAAGGAAAGAAACACATATTTTGGTTATCAGTTGTGAACTAGCAACACTTTGCCTAATATGCTAACGGGTTACCCTCTAAGTTTACTTAGTCTTTTAACGGATGCCTTTTTTTTTTCCTTTTAAACACACTATTACAGAAACAAAATTTGGAAATTTCATAATATGGTACTTTTAAATATAGCCTCATTACTCTAGCTTCATAAAAACTATTTTCAATACCACTTACTTGAAAAATAGCTAAGATGTTACCTGACCTAAAGTTTTGTTCAGTAATTCGGATCTTAATTATTTTGTTATTCCCTGACTATAAAATAGTACAGTTAGTTATTCTCAATAATATAGTACAATAAAGTACTGAGTGTAACATAATTCCAATACTTCAGGCAATGTGATAAGTTCCACGAATGCCACTATTTGGGCTTCCCTGGTGGTGCAGTGGTGGAGAGTCCGCCTGCCAATGCAGGGGACACGGGTTTGTGCCCCAGTCCGGGAAGATCCCACATGGCGCGGAGCGGCTGGGCCCGTGAGCCATGGCCGCTGAGCCTGCGCGTCTGGAGCCTGTGCTCCGCAACGGGAGAGGCCACGACAGTGAGAGGCCCGCGTACCGCAAAAAAAAAAAAAAAAAAAAAAAAAAAGAATGCCACTATTTAATAGCTAAAAGGAAGAGTGTTAAGAACAACTTCCGGGAGAGGGATAATAAGAAGCTAAAGAATGAAGACTTCCAAATAGGTGCTCATAAGTTGATTTTATTTTTTTCTCAATAGGATTGGTAGAATTATTTTGAATTAAATAATCCTGTACCACACACACACACACACACACACACACACACACACACACACACACAATTAAATAAACAGTGATGCTGGCTAGGTTCTTAAGTTTTTTACGGAACTAGTTTCCAAATTGTACCAGATTATGGAAATATTATATAATTAGCCTTATACCATTTCCAATGACATTACAAATAAAGCAATCACCTATATTTAAATGAAAAGAAGTTAAAAATAAACACTTTCTTTACATCAAATTGGAAACATTCAAAATAGTTTCCCCCACTACAATCATTTCTGTAAGTCAGCTATTCTTATTGACGACATAAAAGAAAATCAAACTTACTTGCAGGTTAAGATGCGCACCAAATCATTAGGCTTATATAGTTCAATACACACAGCGCAACTATCTCCATCAGGGCCAATTTCCTAAGAGCAAATAGTTATTGTTATTCAGATGGATAAGAAAAATACATTAAACTACAGAGCAAAATCAGAATATACATGTATTTAATAAATTACATAAATTCCTACAGAAGAAGGAGCATCACATCACTAAAACGACTGTTTCAATAAGCAGTTAAGGGCTTCCCTGGTGGCGCAGTGGTTGCGCGTCCGCCTGCCGGGGAACCGGGTTCGCGCCCCGGTCTGGGAGGATCCCACATGCCGCGGAGCGGCTGGGCCTGTGAGCCATGGCCCCTGGGCCTGCACGTCCGGAGCCTGTGCTCCGCAACGGGAGAGGCCGCAGCAGAGGGAGGCCCGCATACCACAAAAATAAATAAATAAAATAAATAAATAAATAAATAAATAAGCAGTTAAAAATTATCTAGACTTAATTGGAATCTAAAAAAAAAGAGTCAAACTCATAGAAAGAGTGAGTAGAAAAGTAGTTTCCACGGTCTGAGGAATGGGGGAAATAGGGAGAAGTTAATAAAAGGGTACAAACTTTCAACTATAAGATGAAGCAGGTCTGAAGATCTAATGTAAAACATGGTGACTACAGTCAATAACACTGTGTATTATGTAATTGAAGTTGGAAAATAAAATAAAATATTTAGACTTTAAAAAGGAAAAGAAAGGGGCTTCCCTGGTGGCACAGTGGTTAGGAATCCACCTGCCAATGCAGGGGACACGGGTTCGTGCCCTGGTCCGGGAAGATCCCCCATGCCGCGGAGCAACAGAGCCAGGTGCCACAACTACTGAGCTTGAGCTCTAGAGCCTGCGAGCCACAACTACTGAAGCCTGCACGCCTAGACAACTAGAGAAAGCCCACGCACAGCAACAAAGACCCAACGCAGCCAAAAATAATAAATAAATAATTTTTTTTAAAAAAGTAAAAAAAAAAAGTAAAAGAAGGAAGTTCCTTGGTGGCCTAGTGGTTAGGATTCCGGGCTTTCACTGCTGTGGCCCGGATTCAGTCCCTGGTCAGGGAACTGAAATCCTGCAAAGCCACTCGGTGCAGCCTAAATAAATAAATAAATAAATAAATAAAGTAAAAGAATAAAGTCAACCAAAGAGGAACAGTACAAAGAGAAACATGTAGCACTGATTTAAACCTCTTCCTGGTTTTAGAATTTACACAATGCCACAAGTTCTATGGCTATGTTTTTCCATTAAAAAAAATAAAGGTATAAGTCACATGCAATAAAATTCACTCTAAATGTTGAGTATACAGTTTTGCAAGTTTGAAGATACATGCAGTCACTTAATCACCACCATAGTCAAGATATAGGATAGTCCAGGTACCCCAACAAATTCCTCTATACCACTTCGTAATTAACCCCTCTGTAGTTAACCCCTCCTTTTATCACTATCTTCTGCCACCCAATTATCTGTTTTTCAGTGCCTGTAGTTTTGGCTTTTCCAGAATATCTTATAAGTGGGATTGTGCCTTATATAGCCTTTGAGTCTGCCTTCTTTCACTTAACATAATGCATTTGTAATTCATCCATGTTGTAGGATTCCCCCCTTTTTATTGCTAAATAGTATCCCATGATATGGATGTACCACAGTTTTTTTAATCCATTCAACACTTGAAGGACATCTGGGTTCTTTCCAGTTTCTGGTAATTATCAGTAAAGCTGCCATGAACAATTGTGAACAAGTTTTCATGTGAATGAGTAAACATCTAGCCGTGAGATTGCTGGGTTCTTTCGAGAGTGTATATTTGACTTCATAAAGAACTGCCATTCACTCTGCTGTACAGCAGAAACTAATACAACATTGTAAAGCAACTATACTCCAACAATTAATTAATTTATACATACATACACACACACACACACACACAGAACTGCCAAACTGTTTTCCAAACTGGCTGTACATTGCATTCTCACCAGAAAATGCATGAGAGTTCCAGTTGTCCCACATCTGGTCAGCTCTTGGCTTTAGCCATTCTAATAAATGTGCTGGGGGTATTGCATTGTGGTTTTAATGTGTATTTCCCTAATGACTAATGATGTTTAGCATCATTTTATGTGCTTTTTTGCCAGCCATATATTTCTTTGGTAAAATGTCTGTTTTGCCCATTTTTCCACTAGGTTGTCTGTCCTCTTCTTGAGTTTTGAGAGTTCTTTATATATTCTGAATACAGTCCTTTATCAGCTATGTGATTTGCAAATATTTTCTCCCAGTCTGTGGCTCGTCTTTTCAGTCTCTTAACAGTGTCTTTCAAAGAGCAAAAGCTCTTAATTTTAACAAATTTCTCTTTTTTCTTTAATGGACTTGTTTTTGGTATCATATGTAAGTAATCTTTGCCTAACCCAAGCTACAAAGATATTTTTCTCCAAAGTTTTCTTCTAAAATTTCATAGTTCTAGGTTTTATATTTAAGTCTGTGATCCATTTCAAGTTAATTTTTGCAGAGGGTATAAAGTATGGATTGAGGTTCATTTTTTTTTTTTGTCTATGGATATTCAGTCATTGCATATGGAGAGCCAACAACTGGCTGCCCTTTCTTCTTTGAATTGCTTTTGCACCTTTGTCGAAAATCAACCATTTATGTGTGGGTCTATTTCTGGACTGTGTCTTCTGTTTCAAAGATCTAAAGGTCTATCCTTTCCTTAATACCATGCTTTCTTGACTACTGTAGCTTTAAAATAATTCTGCAAATCAGGAAATGTGAGTCATCCAAATTTGTTTTTTATCAAAATTGTTTTGGTTATTCTAGTTCTTTTGCTTTTCCAAATAAATTTAGAGTCAGCTTGTCAATCCCTACAAAAGATGCACTAGGATTTTGATTGAAACTGCATTGAATCTATAGATCAGTTTGGGGAGGAAGTGACATCTTGACGACAGAGTCTTCTAACCCATGAACACGGTATACCCCTTCATTTCTTTAGGTCTTCCTTGATTTCTTTCTTTCATTATGTTTTGCCCTTTTCAGCATATAGATCTTGTACATATTTTGTAAGATTTATACCTAAGTATATAATGGTTTTGGTGCTATTATAAATGGTATTTTTTTATTTCAATAAGTTCTGTAGCTATATTTTTATTGCAGTACAAACTTCCATAGCTATTTTTTGATACGTGTTTTACACATCAATGGTAGTTTTCAACTGTGCTAAATCTGAAAATGGATGTTCAAGTAGAGTTGTACTGAAGCACTGTAGTAATTTCCTGTTGCTGTAACAAGTTACAATAACTTAGTGGCTTAAAATGACACAAACTTTTACTGTTATTGCTCATGGCCCCTTTCTTGCATCACTGCAACCTCTTGCTTCCATTATCACATCTCCTACTGCACTGTAGTCAAATCTCACCTTTCCTCCCTCTTATGAAGACACTGTGATTATACTTAGGATCCACCTGGATAATCCAGGATAATCTCCCCATCTCAAGATCCTTAACTTAATCACATCTGCAAAGTACTTTTTGCCATATAAGGTAACATTTACAGGTTCTAGGGATTAGGACCTAGATGTCTTTGGGGAACATTATTCAGCCTACCTCCAGCATCAGATAGATGAAAAAATCAATAAGATTTATAAATTCCAATGAAAATCATACTTTGGAAGAACATTTAGCTTTTAACAATGGCTTGGTAGCACTGCTTTAAAACAAATAGCATTTACAAGTCATAAATGCACCTTGTCTCCTTGTTTCAGTGTGCGGAGTTGAAGCCTTCCAATAGCTTTTTTAGCATCTGCCTTTAATTGTCTCTGTAATAAAAAAAAATAGCAGGTATTAGAAAAAGTATTTTTAAAAGAAATACGATTTTAAAAGGTAGAGAGGATTAATAAATATTTATCAGGTAAAAGTCAATGTCTAAGTAAATTTTAAAAGATAAAATTTAATTAGCCATAATAAATGCCCATTTATCTGATACCAAGCAGGATTTTTTTAAATTACTGAAACCTTATGTTTCCCTACCTTCTTACACAGCAGATTTGGGCCACAACGGTAAAGCTATGCGTCCCTATTCCAAATGGATTAGGATGCTATGAATTTTCAAAGCAATTTTCCTATTTTCAAGAGCCCAGAGGACCTTAAATGACATCTTTTCCAATTTCTTTTTTGAATCGTGTCTTGTCTGGTAGAAAGTGCATTGGATGCAAATGGACCTAGCTTCAAAATCTAACTTTGTCACTTACTAAATGAATAATCCTGGACAAGTCATTAAATCTTTGAGCTTGTTTACTCATCTATAAAATGAGGATAATACCAATCCTTACAGTGTTATTTGGTATTAGGGGAAAAAATTGCTGTTTATAACCACTACTGCCTTGTAAGGAGGGTGGATTCTGAGAGTGGTAAGCCTTTTTTTGTTTCACTGAACATATACCTAGATGAGTCTGGATATGCAAAGGCAAGTCCGTGGCTCATTTAGGGAATAAAGACTAAAATATTACATACATATCTATATCTATCTATCCATATACACACATATGTGTGTGTGTGTATATATATATATATATATATATATATATATATATATATATTTGAATCAGAAGTGAGGTTAAGGTATAGGGGGAACATACATATCTATATCTATCTATCCATATACACACATATGTGTGTGTGTGTGTATATATATATATATATATATATATATATATATATATATATTTGAATCAGAAGTGAGGTTAAGGTATAGGGGGAAATATAAAAGAAGAGGGAAAAGTGAGAAAGAGAGGAATCAATGATAGACTATCCCTCTGTGTGGGATGAACTGGCCCAGAGGAAAAAACTCCCAGGTGGTATGAGATATTAGGTGTTAATTTGAAATTATTTGTGATGCCACAAATAAACCTTCCTTCTATTTCAGTAAAATCTACCACATACACGAATGTCTCAAGTGAAGATAATATATGTGTAAATTGAAGAAGAGGCTAGTTTTCACACCTGGGTGAATGCTGTATGGAACAGAGAGATAGCATGTGCAGCATGGCAAGATGATAAGCAATCTTCCTATTTTGTACTGTAAAATGAACAAACTTACAGAAATTCAGCAGAAAGTAGGTGCTCAGAACCAGAGGTCTTGTGAGGATGTCAACAACTTCCTCATCCCCCTGTATGTACCTCCACCCCCAGCAGGGAGACCCCTAGGTGACATTGAGGTTACATGAAAATTAGAGATAATGTAAGTAAAGTATCCAGCATAATGTCTGGCTGATAGCAGACACTCAATAAAATGTTTATTAAATGAAAATATAAAGTACTATTTATTCATCAATTAGCATTACAGATTTATACATAGCTATAGCAAATGTATTTTGGAAGGGAATAATCCATGGGTGTAGGTATGTGAGGAAATTCCTTAATGCCCAAACCTGCCTCCTATAAGATATCATTTTGTGAAACGTATTTGGCTTGATGCCAAGGACATTACTGCCAAAATATTTCTTTGCTGGCATAGTAGCAGCAGAAACTTCTCAGATTGTTACCTGACTGGCAAATATAGCTCATAGAAAGTTAATAGGAAGGCCTAGCTCTCAGAAGGAAAGGCGCTGATCGAAGCCCTTTCACTCTCTCTTTGAGACTTAATCATGGATTTCACTCACACGGGGAATTTTATGATGGTACTTAATTTTTTAAAATAAATTTATTTATTTTATTTTTTGGCTGTGTTGGGTCTTCGTTGCTGCGCGCGGCATTACGGTGGCTTCTCTTGTTGTGGAGCGTGGGCTCTAGGCACGTGGGCTTCAGTAGTTGTGGCACGTGGGCTCAGTAGTTGTGGCTCGCGGGCTCTAGAGCGCAGGCTCAGTAGTTGTGGTGCACGGGCTTAGTTGTCCCGCGGCATGTGGGATCTTCCCAGACCAGGGCTTGAACCCGTGTCCCCTGAATTGGCAGGTGGATTCTTAACCACTGCGCCACCAGGGAAGCCCTGGTACTTCATGTTGAGCTTAAATATTTTCCCTTCTGTCACTTGCATCTCAAGTAAATAATAGAGTGACAGTGAAAGGAGGTACACTTAGGATCTTTAGAGATGGAAAACTCTTAGAGTTCACCTAGCCTGAGATCTAATCTGACAGATAAGAAAACTGATGCCCAAAGAGAAAGAATGCTGTGCTCAAAATCTCAGAGTTGGTTAGTGTCAGTCCCACTGAAGCCCAGAGTTTGAGAACACTTAACTCTGACATCAAGGTAGCCATTTTTGTTTACTGTGGCTTGGAGCAGGAAGCTAGTACTACTTCCTTACATTTATATAGTTATTTTATAATTATTTTTGATATCTATTACCTCATTTAATCCTCACAACAATCCCCTAAAGGAGAGAATATCTCCATTTTAACGTTAAGCAAGTGGAGGCTTGGAAGAGTAAAATAACTTGTCCAAAAGGGCATGCAGCCTCTGAATGATAGAGCTGGTACTGGAAGTCTGCTCTTCGTATTCCAAGATTCCATTACGATACAACCATCCAAAACCTTCTGAAGTTTTTCCAACTCCTGGATTCTACGGTCTGTCAAATTGTGGCCAGTCCTTACAGTGAACAGCCAGTAGGCCCACAGGATTCTGGCCCTGGCCTAGACTTCCAAACATCACTACTTTCTTTTCCTATAAAGCATGAGCTATTTCAACACGAAGATGAAAAAAATGCAAATGATACAAAAATAGAGCCAACAAGAGAAAACTGGGCAAGGAAAAAATGTAGTTGATAAGAAATCTTTGACAATCATTTTGCAACCTGTCTTTAGAGCACTTCTGATTTGGGTTTAAGTAACAAGCTCTATGACACAACTGGGGAAATGCACTCACAAGGAAGTAATACATCTCTAGTGTATTTACCTGATTAAATCTATATAGTCTGATTTCTCATTCCAAAATATTCAACAAAATATAAATGCATGAGTCTCCAGTGCTAGTGTTCATCAATTCATCAGGGATGAATGCTAACTATACAACTTTGATTATATCCAAGAGTAATGCAAATTAATTTGAGAGATGGGATTGAACGCAAATTTTAAATGTAATGTCCAAGTCTGTGTGAATGAGAAAAGTGGAACTTACATTAAGACCAGAAGATCCAAAAAAACAAACAAACCAGAAGATCCTAAGCAAGGGACTTGATTATGAAGGATCTCTAAATTACTTTGGACGCCTTTTCAGTACCTCTCCACCATATCAGAATTCCCCCCTACCCTATAAATTCCAATAGCACATTGTTTCTACCTCTTATATTCTGTAGTTGTATTATTCATGTGTCTTTTTCTCCTAGTAGATTGTGAGTAGGTAGAAGACTGGGCCTTAATCATTTAAAAAAATTTCCCATAATGCCTAGTAGTTGCTCAAAGAATAGCTTCTGAGTTTAGAAAAGCAGATTTTCATGATTTCCTCATCTAAGTTTTACTCATTAAAAGCTTCTAGTCTATCAAATCTGGGAAAATAAAGGTTTAGAGAACATGTATTGGGCCCCTGCCATGCGTCAGGTTTAACCCTAAGCTTTTTACATGTGTCATCTTGTTTAAACATTAACAAGCTTATGGAATAGGTATTTTAATATCCAAATTTTATGGACAAGAAAAGGTTCTGAAGCTTGACTAAAGTCCAGGCAGCTGTTTAGTTGCAGAGCTGTTATTCAATTCAAGCCCAGGTTCTATGTGGCTTTAAAGCCCATGATCTCTCCACTATAGCACACTGCCTCCACTGTGTAACAGCAAAGAAGCCTTTAAAGGGCTTCACATTCCTTGTGAAGAAGATAAATGAAAGAAATAAGAAAAAAAATCCTCAAAGTCAGCTATTACCCAATCTTCAAATCCTTCCTCAACTGGCTACTTACTGTGATTTGGGGAGCTCTTTTATTTTTATTTTTTTAAAATAAATTTATTTTTGGCTGCGTTGGGTCTTTGTTGCTGTGCGTGGGCTTTCTCTAGTTGCGGTGAGCTGGGGCTACTCTTTGTTGTAGCATGCGGGCTCAGTAGCTGTGGCTCGCAGGCTCTAGAGAGCAGGCTCAGTAGTTGTGGCACACGGGCTTAGTTGCTCCGCGGCATGTGGGATCTTCCCGGACCAGGGCTGGAACCCGTGTCTCCTGCATTGGCAGGTGGATTCTTAACCACTGCACCACCAGGGAAGCCCTGGGGAGCTCTTTTAAACAGGTATTTTATATCAATAGACTCTACCCACCTCCTCCCCAATCCTAAGAGATACCTGGTCTAAGAATATTTGGCAGAGTAGAAGATTGATTCAAAGCATCTTGGTTTTTCGCCAATTTTCTTAACAGAAGCTTAATGCCATTAGTCTATTCAAAAGCTGGGATGGTTCTAGTCACTGAAGAATTTCAGCTGTATAGTTATTTTGGTTCTGAGTGACACTTTAAGTGGCCTGAAAATGAAGTCAGGTCAATTCTTATCCTATATTACCATGTTCAATTTTTAAATTACAGTGAACTCAAAGATATTTTACCCAGTTCATCTGTGAATTTATATCAAACTAAGTAAAATAAATGTTTTAGTCTGGTTATTTGTCACCTGGGTTCTGGTCCCACGGCATTCAGCTTTTAGTTTAACTGAAACCCACATGAATAACACTAGGCACGTAATCAAACCTAATTACTTGATGGTGGGGGGAGGGGCGGAATGGGGTATGTAAAAGCAAGAAAAGAGGGTAGATATAAGCAAACTATATTTTCCTGTTCTTAAGTCACCACTTTTTTTTTTTTTGGCTCCGTTGGGTCTTCGTTGCTGTGCGCAGGCTTTCTCTAGTTGCATTGAGCGGGGGCTACTCTTTGTTGCAGTGTGCGGGCTTCTCATTGTGGTGGCTTCTCTTGTTGCGGATCATGGGCTCTAGGCACGCGGGCTTCAGTAGTTATGGCGCATGGGCTTAGTTGCTCCGCAACATGTGGGATCTTCCTGGCCCAGGGCTTGAACCCAGGTCCCCTTCATTGGCAGGCGGATTCTTAACCACTGTGCCACCAGGAAAGTCCCTCACCACTTTTTTAAAATAAAAATTTTCATAAAAATTTGGCTCAAAATTTATAAAACAGAATACTTAAAATCAAGGATTATGGTAAGAGGATTCTTTTCTTCAGATACATTCCTGTGAACAAAATCAAAGTTTGAGTGATGTGGCTGTTTAGATATATGAGAACTGAGAGAAATCTACTTTTTTCCCCAGCAAAAACCTAGGCATGGAATCGCTGAGTTGTACACCTGAAACTAATATAATACTGTATGTCAATTATACTTCAATTAAAAAAGATAAAGCCCCCCAAAACCTCTGTATAATATTTGAATGGGAGTATTCCTAAAGGAAAGAGGAGGTGCAGACTATAGAACAGCTTCCCATAAGTCTATGGAACTACAGAAATAGGAGTACAGACCACTTACAGGAAGGTGATCCCTGTGAACAGTGTGAGGAAATGCACTGTAAGGAAGAGCAGTGAGAAAAGGGGGAATTTACCCTAGGAGATAGGTTATGACTCAGATTATAGCATTTTTTAAAGAAAGACAATCAAAACCTTTATTAGAGTAAGTGAATCTTTTAAAAAATCCAGACAGACCCATTGTAAGAGCTTCCTTTTGTCCAGTGAGAAAGTCAGAGAAAGACTATAAAACCAGGTCCTACTCAGATGGGAATTTGTTTTATCTGCTCTTCTTATACAAGAGCCAGAGCAGTGGTTTTGTAAAGGGCTCTAAATCTCAAATTCAGGCAGGAACAGATACATACATATGCACCCACTACAAATATGTATATATTGATAGTGGTGCAGTATGCAGACACCTGGTAAGTCTTCCAGTTAATTTCATATACTAGGACAGTAGAGAAAATTTAATGTAACCAGAAATGTTTCAGATATTTTTCAGTCATGCTTTAAGTTCAAGGACAAATTTTAAGATATTAATGTAGCTAAGATCTTTCTCATCTGAGACCACACAGGAGTGCTATCTCTTTGGCAGCAAACTATAAGGACATGCGTGACATAGCTCTGCTCAGGAAGCCAATTTGAGTCTCAGGATCTGAGGCTCAGATCGGGGACTGGTCACTAGATAATTCTGCTAGCAGTTGGCCATGCTGCTCCAAACTCAGAACCCCAACAACGAAACCAGGTGCATATTATTTATCCTGATTGTTGCTCCAGATGTGTATAACAAAATCATCAATCACTAACATAAAGAACACTTTGACTCATTTATTGTGTAACTGGAAGTCTGTACCTTTTAATCTCCCTCACCTATTTCTCTCCTCCCCCCACTGCCCCCCACCTCTGGCAACCACCTGTTTGTTCTCTGTAACTATGACTCTTTCTATTTGGTTATGTTTGTTCATTTGTTTTGTTCTGTAGATTCCACATATAAGTGAAATCATACAGTATTTGTCTTTCTCTGCCTGACTTATTTCACTTAGCATAATATCTTCTAGATCCATTCACGTTGTCACAAATGGTTAAGATTTCATTCTTTTTTATGGTTGAGTAATATTCCATTGTATACAGGGAGATAAAGAGGCACAAATTTCAGTTACAAAATAAATGAGTCACCAGTATGAAATGCACAGTGTGTGGAATATGGTCAATGATTATGTAATATCTTTTTATGGTAACAAATGACAACTGGACAATCATGGCAATCATTTTCAAATGCATAGAAATATTGAATCACTGTGTTACATACCAGGAACTAACATAGTGTTGTAGGTCAATTATATTTCAAAAACAAACAAACTTGGGACTTCCCTGGCGGTCCACTGGTTAAGAAGAAATATTGAATCACTGTGTTACATACCAGGAACTAACATAGTGTTGTAGGTCAATTATATTTCAAAAACAAACAAACTTGGGACTTCCCTGGCAGTCCACTGGTTAAGACTCCACGCTTCCACTGCAGGGGGCACAGGTTCGATCCCTGGTCGGGGAACTAAAATCCCACATGCCACGTGGCGCAGGCAAAAAACAAACAAACAAACTTACAGAAAAAGAGATCAGATTTGTGACTACCAGAGGTGGATGGTGGGGGAAGGGGGAATTAGATGAAGGTAGTCAAAAGCTACAAAGTTGCAATTATAAGATAAGTAAGTACTAGGGATATAATGTACAACATGACAGGTATAATTAACAATGCTATATGTTATAAATGAACGTTATTAAGAGAGTGAATCCCAGGAGTTCTCATCACAAGGGAAATAATATTTTTTTTCTATTTCTTTAATGTGTATCTACACGAGACGATGGATGTTCCCTAAACCTACTGTGTTAATCACTTCAGGATGTATGTAAGTCAAATCATTGGGTTGTACACCTTAAACTTATACAGTGCTATACGTCAATTATATCTCAATAAAACTGGAAGAAAACAGAAAAGCAAACAAAACAAAACAAACAAAATAAAACCATCTTGACGGCCATATTCCCAGGGTTGGCCAAGGGCCGAGCATGGTTTCCTGGGAGACTTTCAAGGAGTAAGCAGCTAGATCTACTGTGTTGTCTCTTTCCTTACAATCTACTCTCTCTCTCTCAATCATGGTCTTTTAAACAACAAAACAGTCATTTTGGGCTTTTACAATTAGTACAGCATTTATATATAAGGTAAGCAAGAACAACATAACCATATCTAATACTTGCAGAAGGCAATGAAGGATGAAAATAGGCTCAAAGAAATAATTCTTCCAATCTATAAGACCATTTAAAACATATTTATATTGATGTACGAATTTAATTATCTCATTACTCCCTTGATCTATGGCCATGTGAACTTTGAGATAAACTTGTACAGAGCTATTTAAAGTGATGAACTATATCTAATTCTTCCTCAGGCCAGTCACTCCCCATTGGTATCACATCCTGGGGAGGTTTTAGTTCAGCTTCCCAATACATTTCATTATCATAAGATGTATTTATATAAGGCAGTTGAACCTTACCAACAATACCAGTATTACACCATATCACAGTATGGTTATGATACAGTTTCATCTGGTTACAAAAGAAGTCAGGAAGTATCACAGAAGTGTTTATTAAATCTTCCTAGAAGAAATTGTTCTTTGCCCACATACCAGATATTATTGTGGACAAGGGTTACCACCAGTGGTGATGATTCTGTCATTTCTAGGTTCCATGTTAGCTGAGGACAAAGTCAATCATTTGTCTCAACTCACACTATTATACAGTTTTCCCATTGACTGTTGTGCAGCAAGCCTGTCTCCCTCCCATGGGGAATACACGGGTATCATTCAGTATTATTCCTATTCCTATAACTCATCTTATTTTGGTTCATCCTTTGGGAGAGGTCAGTCAGAGATCAGCAATGTAAGTTACAATTTCACCCAGAAAATTTCCATAAGTTTGGGGCTCTGCATGTGTCTCAAAGATGCTCTTCCTGAACTTCCATAAGTAAAAATGGAAGGCCATTACCCCATGACTACTTGGGTCCCCATTTGGAGTAAAATAGTTAACAGACCCTGTTGTGTCAGAGTATATGCTCTTTCCAAGTGTTGAGTGCTAACATTCTCTAGCATTATGTATTGGGTCTGTGTGACCATATTACTAAGTCTTTATCATCTTTCCAAGTGGATTCCCATTCTTTTCTCTGCTCTTGGAAGATGATTCCTACCAATCTATTTCAGAGAGTAAATTCTTTTCTTCTGAAAGACAGTTTTCATTAAAAGTAAATTCAGGGCTTCCCTGGTGGCGCAGTGGTTGCGCGTCCGCCTGCCGATGCAGGGGAACCAGGTTCGCGCCCCGGTCTGGAAGGATCCTACATGCCGCGGAGCGGCTGGGCCCGTGAGCCATGGCCGCTGGGCCTGCGCGTCCGGAGCCTGTGCTCCGCAACGGGAGAGGCCACGGCAGAGGGAGGCCTGCATACCACAAAAAAAAAAAAAGTAAATTCAGCTTGTTCCATTATACGAAGGCCAGCTTCTATTTCACCTAGAGCCCTGTTTTATTTCACTGGCCAATGTTTAATCCAACACACACCTTGTTTCCACTGAGTATTGACTGCTTGAGTAAGGTTAAGGTACATGCAACATATCCCCAAAATGCTGGGTGTCCCATGCCAGAGTCAAGTGTATAATGGTGACTACCAAACTCAGTTTAATTTGAGCAGGCCAGAAGGTTTTCCATAATCTTCATTGTCTTAGGTTATGGTTGTTCCCAGTGAAGACATGAATCCACCATATAATGCCGAATATGTTATTTTCATCCAGCCGCTCCGCGGGATGTGGGATCTTCCCGGACCGGGGCACGAACCCGCGTCCCCTGCATCGGCAGGCGGACTCTCAACCACTGCGCCACCAGGGAAGCCCCCCATTGATATTTTTCATCTTGTTTAAAAGCTTTCCATCCACAAAAACAGGGATGATGTGTGTTCTGACACATCATACTATGGCATGTCAGGCATACGACCACTATATGCTGTTCATTATAATTGGGCATTAAGGTCATCAAAATTTATGGTTATACATTTATCAGTTTGCCTGACAATATATACTGTGTGTCATAATGGTTCAGAGGGAAGACATTCCTGAATATTCTAATGAATTTTAACAAAGGTAAATTTTCATTACTCAGTTTCAGTACTATTTTTACCAGTAAAATGGGGATAATGCAGTTAAATATTTAGTGATAGTTATAACCATCATATGCATCAAGCTTTATGTTTTAAAATTAAGAAGTCAGGAAAATTAAATAACATGTAAATGACATTTCAGCACTCTCAAGTATATATAAGCGAAAGGGATTATCAGTCGTATATTTAATCCTTTAGTCACCAAAGGATAAACAGATATAACCCATTAAGGAGTGAAAAATGCCCTCTCAAAAGCCTTCTCCAAAAGGTGAGAAGTTTTTAAATTTTATTTTATTTTTTTATACAGCAGGTTCTTATTAGTCATCAATTTTATACACATCAATGTTACATGTCAATCCCAATCGCCCAATTCAT
This sequence comes from Physeter macrocephalus, assembly GCF_002837175.3. NCBI lineage: Eukaryota > Metazoa > Chordata > Mammalia > Artiodactyla > Physeteridae > Physeter > Physeter macrocephalus. The sequence goes on along the minus strand of NC_041234.1, from coordinate 82,002,563 downwards.
CACACCACCACCACCCCCGCCACTTTCCCTTCTTAGTGTCCGTACGTTTGTTCTCTACATCTGTGTCTCAGTTTCTGCCCTGCAAACCAGTTCATCTGTACCATTTTTTAAGTTCCACATATACACGTTAATATATTTGTTTTTCTCTTTCTGACTTACTTCACCCTGTATGACAGTCTCTAGATCCATGCACGTCTGTACAAATGACCCAATTTCGTTCCTTTTTATGGCTGAGTAATATTCCATTGTATATATGTACCACATCTTCTTTATCCATTCATCTATCGATGGGCATTTAGGTTGCTTCCATGACCTGGCTATTGTAAATAGTGCTGCAATGAACATTGGGGTGCATGTGTCTTTTTGAATTATGGTTTTCTATGGGTATATGCCCAGCAGTGGAATTGCTGGATCATATGGTAATTCTATTTTTCTACATCTGTGTCTCAGTTTCTGCCCTGCAAACCAGTTCATCTGTACCATTTTTTAAGTTCCACATATACACGTTAATATATTTGTTTTTCTCTTTCTGACTTACTTCACCCTGTATGACAGTCTCTAGATCCATGCACGTCTGTACAAATGACCCAATTTCGTTCCTTTTTATGGCTGAGTAATATTCCATTGTATATATGTACCACATCTTCTTTATCCATTCGTCTGTCGATGGGCATTTAGGTTGCTTCCATGACCTGGCTATTGTAAATAGTGCTGCAGTGAACATTGGGGTGCATGTGTCTTTTTGAATTATGGTTTTCCCTGGGTATATGCCCAGTAGTGGGAATGCTGGGTCACGTGGTAATTCTATTTTTAGTTTTTTAAGGAAGCTCCATACTGTTCTCCGTGGTGGCTGTATCAATTTACATTCCCACCAAGAGTGCAAGAGGGTTCCCTTTTCTCCACACCCTCTCCAGCATTTGTTGTTTGTAGATTTTCTGATGATGCCCATTCTGACTGGTGTGAGGTGATACCTCATTGTAGTTTTGATTTGCATTTCTCTAATAATTAGTGATGTTGAGCAGCTTTTCATGTGCTTCTTGGCCATCTGTATGTCTTCTTTGGAGAAATGTCTATTTAGGTCTTCTGCCCATTTTTGGATTGGATTGTTTGTTTTTTTAATATTGAGCTGCAGGAACTGTTTATATATTTTGGAGATTAATCCTTTGTTCGTTGATTCATTTGCAAATAGCTTCTCCCATTCTGAGGGTTGTCTTCTCATCTTGTTTATGGCTTCCTTTGCTGTGCAAAAGCTTTTAAGTTTCATTAGGTCCCATTTG
>NC_041234.1:81997880-81998325 GCF_002837175.3 Physeter macrocephalus | reverse complement strand
AGAGTAATCTTGGTTGTAGGTTCTTCCCTTTCATCACTTTAAGTATATCATGCCACTCCCTTCTGGCTTGTGGAGTTTCTGCTGAGAAATCAGCTCTTAACCTTATGGGAGTTCCCTTGTATGTTATTTGTCGTTTTTCCCTTGCTGCTTTCAATAATTTTTCTTTGTCTTTAATTTTTGCCAATTTGATTACTCTGTGTCTTGTCATGTTTCTCCTTGGGTTTATCCTGCATGGGACTCACTGTGCTTCCTGGACTTGGGTGGCTATTACCTTTCCCATGTTAGGGACGTTTTTGACTATAACCTCTTCAAATATTTTCTCTGGTCCTTTCTCTCTTCTCCTTCTGGGACCCCTATAATGCGAATGTTGTTGCATTTAATGTTGTCCCAGAGGTCTCTTAGGCTGTCTTCATTTCTTTTCATTCTTTTTTCTTTATTCTGTTCC
>NC_041234.1:81941466-81997523 GCF_002837175.3 Physeter macrocephalus | reverse complement strand
CCTGAGCCGACCCAGCACTGGAGCCTACCTGGCTCTTTGGTGGGGCTAATGGTGGACTCTGGGAGGGCTCACGCCAAGGAGTACTTCCCAGAACTTCTGCCTCCAGTGTCCTTGTCCCCATGGCGAGCCACAGCCACCCCCCACCTCTGCACGAGACCCTCCAACACAAGCAGGTCGGTCTGGTTCAGTCTCCCCTGGGTTCACTGCTCCTTCCCCTGGGTCCTGATGCACACACTACTTTGTGTGTGCCCTGGAAGAGTGGAGTATCTGTTTCCCCCAGTCCTGTCTAAGTCCTGCAGTCAAATCCCACTAGCCTTCAAAGTCTGATTCTCTAGGAATTCCTCCTCCCGTTGCTGGACCCCCAGGTTGGGAAGCCTGACGAGGGGCTCAGAACCTTCACTCCAGTGGGTGGACTTCTGTGGTATAAGTGTTCTCCAGTCTGTGAGTCACCCACCCACAAGTTATGGGATTTGATTTTACTGTGACTGCGCCCCTCCTACCGTCTCATTGTGGCTTCCCCTTTGTCTTTGGATGTGGGGTATCTTTTTTGGTGAGTTCCAGTGTCTTCCTGTCGATGACTGTCCAGCAGCTAGTTGTGATTCTGGTGTTCTCACAAGAGGGAGTGAGAGCACGTCCTTCTACACCACCATCTTGGTTCAGTGCTGGTGAGGTGAGAAGTTTTAATGCTATTCTTAACCATTTGTACAGAAGTTGATTTTCTTAAGGTATATTATAAACTATGAAAATTACTTGAGTGATGAGACCGGGCTCAAATATCCAATGGAGCTTTTGCAACACCAGACAGTTCTTTATAAACTGTATTACTTGCTTATGGGGTTTAATGCCACATTAACAGATTTAATATAGCACTTGGATTACAGGAATACATACCCCACCATGAACATGCACAAACCAAACACTCTTGTCACTGTAACTGTAAACTTTGAACCAAACACTCTTGTCATTGTAACTATAACCTTTGAATAGTTCGTCATACTGGATACCAATTTCTTTCCAACTTCAGAGATAAAATCAGCACAATATACAAATGCCAAATATTAACACAGTGTGAAACTATTGAATGGCCTGGCACAGGAATTTTAAACATCCTTTTGACCACAGCTAGTAACGGGCTGAACCTGCCACCAATGTGATAAGCTGCTTCTCTAAGGAGAAGTACAGAAGTCAATTAACTTTAAACATAGAGATAATCATCACTCATTACCACATGCTGGTGTCTAAATCTTTACAAATGTTTTATAATAAGATTTCAATTTTTCATCTGTTCCCAAATTTAATTAACCTTCTTGCCATATAGAAATCCTCACTGCTTCCCTACTCTCAAATAAATTGGGTTCATCTTTGATTATTCGAGAAAGAGTGCATGAAGTGGCCAGAATTTCACTGCCTTTGGAGGAACTTCTCAGTACATATAAAATGCAATCTGGCCCCCACTATATGATCAGCTGAAAGCCTTAAATCCCTACTAATCATTCTGGAGAAGTGGCACACCACTCTGCTGTTGTGTTAAGAATTCTCGAGAGGGAGAGGAGGTTAAGAAATGACGGTGGCATGGACCAGGGTGGAAGCAATGGGAGTGGTGAGAAGTAATAGGATTCTGGATATATAATGAAGGTAGAAAACAACAGGACTTGCTGATGGAGGTTACAAGGAAAGTGAGAGAAAGAGAATAAAGAATTTACTCCAAGGTTTCTGGCCTGGGGTCAAGAGAAGTTCTTCTGAAAATGGAAGCAATTAATAGCATGCTTGGGTGTCTACAGTAACAGACGACAAGGCAGAGGATATCGGGTATAGGCACAGATGCAGATAGATGGGTACATGTGGTGGAAGCTTGTGGAAGTACTCTTTTTTTTTTTGTTTTGTTTTTTGTTTTTTGTGGTATGCGGGCCTCCCTCTGCTGCGGCCTCTCCCGTTGCGGAGCACAGGCTCCGGACGCGCAGGCTCAGCGGCCATGGCTCACGGGCCCAGCCGCTCCCACGGGCCCAGCCGCTCCATGGAAGTACTCTTGATTACTTCAATTTTCTCAGTGGAATAAGATCCAAAATACACGTTGAGAGTAAAGGTGGAGGATGTGTTGGAGGTTTAAGGAGAAAGGAATATGTATGATTAGTAACCTAGGAAAGGAGAGGAAATGGCTAAGAAAACATGGCATGATTGTTGGGCAGCAGTAAGCAAACTCCCTCTGAGTTTGTGATCATAAATTTAAAATGAGATTAGCCTGTATAGATGCTAATGTTTTTCTCCTACTTCAGCTAAGCAAAGAACTGGCATAGAGTAGTTGGGAAGTAGGATTTAATCAGGGTTGGGTTTTGACAGCAAGTTAACAAGGAGAGAGAAGGGCCAAGGAAACTGAAGATGTATGCATGGGAGTGGCCATGGAAGTCAAGCTGGGTAAGGAAGAGAAGTGAGGATATAAGAGGGATGAGCGGCACTTTAAAGGTGGTAGGATCAATGCCATATAACCAGAGGTTCTTCCCTGTTCAATGATGCTTTGGTATTTTTGTTCTATTATTTTTGTACTTTGTACCTGTTTATACATCAGTTGTTAAAATATGGGAGAAATTATGAATATGTGACTCTGTTTGGAGCCTAGTACTATATGATGCACAATTAGATCTTAAACTTGCCTACTCATGACATTCAGCCTAGTCTCTCTTCCCAGCCCTGCCCTCAAATGCAAATGCACACACATACAGGCACACACTTACATGTAAAATAACAGTGGTTACCTTTGGGTGGTGACTACAGTTTTGTTGTTGTTATATGGAGTTCTGGGTGAAGGTTTTTTTTCCCTTGTAATTTCTAGTTTCTAAATTTTCTATATTGCGTATGAAATGCTTTTGTAATTTAGAAAAAAATGTGTAAAGGAACATATGTATTTATATCCATATATACTTAAATGCTGGCTGTGCTCCCTAATGAGGTATTAGAAGACTTAACCAGGCAGGATTAAGGCCATAGACAAGTTTCAGAAAATAAGAGATTTCAGAGGATAGAAGATGACATACTTTTAAAAACTATCAGTTTTCACAAAACATATGCATGGATCATTGTCCAGCGAGTGAAGAATATTAAAATGCATGACACTGAATCTACAATTAAAACAGTAAAATATTTTTAAATTGGAAGAAAGGGCCATTACAAACCTGCTTCCTGCTTTGAGCTCTCGCATTCCGTAATCTTCGAGCAGAATAAAAGATAAAATAGCCCACAGTTGCTGCCGTAATAATAAAAAATGACACAGAAACGAAGAAAATTGAATAGTGATTCACCCAAGGGCCATGTTTTTTCCCTACTTCAATGACCATTGTTACTTGTATGCCTCTTTGAATAGATTGTAGAATTTTTGTGCCTTTCAGATTGCCAATCATGATTGCAACAATGTCTCCTGCACCTGTAAAAGAAAAGAAATTCAGTTTTAGTTTGGTAAAGCATTCTTAGTATAAAAATCCAATTGCTAAAATGATTTTAAATGACACTCAATGAGACAAAGGAAGGACATTCATTCAATTAACATTTATTGGGCACATATGCATATGTAGGTTATAGGGAATATAAACATGCTGAGACTTGGTTACTGATCTTAAGGAACTCATAGTTTAGTAAGGAAGCTATGATATATATAACAAATACCTCCCCTCCCCTCAGGTTTGCCACCTATAATTCAAAAGTATTGGGTTTGGGACCCAATTTGCCTCTTACATGAAGGCTTTCTTAAAGACAAGTAGTCACCTGGATGGTAGGGAATTCTCCTAGAGAATCTGAGATTTGAGAAAGACAAAACTATTTAACTATATGTTTCCCAATTTATAAAGTGATAGACTATCTCATGAGCTCGCTACTAAAATGTATAAGGATCTACATATCAGGATTAGTAATTTGAGACAAACAATGATTACAAGCCCAAATGGACAACCTATATATATGTCCATGTGCCATTTTTCTATATCCTCAAGAGCAATATAAAATTTGTCCAAGATGCTCTAAGGTTTTGCATGGACCTAATCAGGTTAGCAATGAATATAACATGTAAAATTGATAGAAATGTGTTTCTATTCAACCCCAACTAAAGTCAAGTCTGAAATCAGACTAAACTTATTACTTAGTCTAATCGTCTATAAGTCTTAGTCTAAAGGCCAAATCTCTATAACATCTCCCACTTTACCAGTCGACTTTATAAATCTTGTGATAAAAATAAAGAACAGACATTATCTTTCCCAGTGGTGTGTGAATGTTAAATTACTCTCACCATTCCAACGCTTAATGACCTGAGACCAATAATCTTTAGGAAGAGAATAGAATTCTTCGAATGTTAATAGCATTCACACTTTCAATGGATCAAATCAAGAGTACAAACCTTAAATGGCAATGTATATAGCAGAATTATTATGCAAGTAATCCCTTAAATTTATGGCCCCCAGTGGCCAAAGTCTACGAAAGATCAAGATCCTCTTCTTACTTGAAGTTACTAATTCAAAAAATATATTCATAGGGTATTATTAAAGATCCTTAACGTTCCAAAAGACATTACTTTTACATATGACAGTCATTTAGTTAAACCCTTTTATATAACTTTGCTGACTCATTTGCCATTACTCAGTTTGGTAACATTGACAACTCACTCTCTTCCCATTTACATGAGGAAAATCTCAGAAGCAATGGGAAGTGAAGGAGGCTGAAATGTCTTCTTTGCATCTCTTTCCTCTATCAGTATATAATGCAAATAGTCCTAAAGAACTGGCTATTTTGCAAGAGAGAGGCTCATTTTTCTCTTTATTTGGGGGCTTTACATTTCTATCTTTGGCACTAAAAGCACAGAAATTATTTCAATTCTCTTTTGTCACTATTTGGCTTTTCTCTACAAGCCATCTATCAGGAAAATTTCTGGTTATAAAATTTTGATTAATTATATAACCTAGCGTTCATTTCTGATATTGTAACCTGAATAATCTTTGAAAGCATAGATCATTCTAAAAATGAGGTTTGGGAATATATGATAATTTTAAAGATTTCTTTTTAAATCACAGATGTGTCCTTCTAAATGTTTTTGACTAACAGAAGTAAGTTTTCATTCTTTTAGAAGATATGAGGTGGGTGGCAGGGCTGGATGCTCAGGAACATACTGGCCATTGTGGTCAAATGCAGATTCAAAAACAAGGGTAGTCAAGAAATATACATTGTCTACACGTAAGGAACAATGCTGTGCCTCAATCGCCCCAATTCATATTCATATATGCTATATGTAGTCCAACTATCTATTGAATTAGCGTTCTAATCACATAAAAGACCTATTTCTAAGCATTATTATATATCTCCTCCTCCTTACACCCTTGCAACTATTTAAAAACTGCTCCCCCTGCACTGTTCCCGATCACACTTAATGGCATCACAACCCTCTGCTCACCGGGTTTAGTAACCTCAGAATCACATTTGAATACTCACTGCTAACCTAGTCAGTCATGTAGATAATACTTCCTTGGCATCTCCCATTTTCAGATCCTCTGTTCCATTCCTGCTGCCCTATAATGTAGGCCCTCATAATTTCCTTGCCTGAGCTACTTCAGTAACCTCCTAACTGGTCACCCTAACTCCAATTTTCCCCCTTCCCTTAAAGTTTCATCAGCCTTCCTGGTTGACATTTGTCATCACTTAGTTGGATCATGCCTCTTCCCTACTCAAAAGTCTTTAGTGGCTCCTTATTACTCATTAAATTTCTGACTTCTTGGCCTAGCATTTAAAGTCTTACATGATCCGGTCCCAAGCCAACTTTTCCAGTTTGATGTACCTCCACTACACCCCCATCTCATGAACACTTAGATCCAGCCACATGGGATCTGCTAGTGTCATTCACTCTTCATAACTTTCCTTTTGCTCATTCGGTTCTCTCAGCCTAAAATGCTCTACATCTGCTCTGACACTCCCCCTTCCTTCTCTGCCTGTCTATGTGTTACTCAAGTCCCAGCTCAAATGCTGCCTCCTGTGTTATTTTCCCGAGTTCCAAGTGAGAATGTAAATGTTCCCTCTTTGCTCCTCTGTTACCCCCTCTCTAAAGAACATTTTAAGGGCAGAGACTGTCTTTTAATTAACTACAGTAACGCCTTCCTTTATATGGTATTGTCAGAGAATTAGGTATTCCATATTTAAATCCCCAAGTAACAAAAAGTTTTATACAAATACTTAATTTCAACAATTTTGAAAGGACATTTAAAAAAGTCATCCATACAGCCCTATTTTCCTAATTAGGATATACTGATTATGATTTACTATTGATAGTGGATCATCTTTGTAAGCTATTATTTAATACAGTAGTTAGGTTATTTGTCCCCAAACTGTTATGATTTTTCACCAAAGTCACAGACTTGGAGAGCTGGAATGGACCTTAGGTATTATGCAGTCTCTTTTTTAAAAAAATTTATTTATTTAATGTATTTATTTTTTGGCTGTGTTGGGTCTTCGTCGCTGTGCGCGGGCTTTCTCTAGTTGCGGCGAGCAGGGGCTACTCTTTGTTGCAGCGCGCGGGCTTCCCTTGTTGCGGAGCACGGGCTCTAGGCGCGTGGGCTTCAGTAGTTGTGGCACGCGGGCTCTAGAGCTCAGGCTTAGTAGTTGTGGCACAGGGGCTTAGATGCTCTGCGGCATGTGAGATCTTCCGGGACCAGGGCTCGAACCCGTGTCCCCTGCATTGGCAGGCGGATTCTCAACCACTGCACCACCAGGGAAGCCCCTCTGACTCATTTTTGAGTTCTCACTTTGGGTAATTTTCTTTGGGGGAGAGAGGTTGTCAGTTGTTGCTTCTAGCAGCATCTCTCCCCTCTTTCTAATTTTATACATCTAATCTACTGTCAGCTCTGAAAAGTCAATCAAGCTTGGATCTAAACAAAGAATAAAACAGGCTCCCAGAGACAGCTTGAGGGCTTTGGTGCAAGTACCACCCTTTGATATTTAGATTGGTTGCTCAGTGACATTTTTGTTTACTTCCTGAACCCTGGCTATGTTCTGGATAACTGAAATTGCCAGATAAGATTCATCTGTAAACTAGACCCTATTCTAAGTGCTTTACCTGTATTAACATATTTAATCCTTACATCAACCCTATAAGGTAGGCACTGCTATTATCCCATTAGAGATAAGACTGACTAACTTGCCTAAGAAAACACAGGCTAATACGTGCAGAACTGGTATCTGAACCCAGGCAGTTTGGTTTCAGTGCCTCTGCTCTTCGCACCATTCTACATCAGTTCTCTATCTTCAATGAAACCTAAAGCTATTATTTGACTGTAGAAAATGAAAATTAAATAGGTACACTCGGGATGGGGAGTGGTAAATGTTTTACAACTGGCTGTTGGGGGAGGTGGAAGAAGCCTCGATTTGTAGTGTGTGCCGATTTCCATGGTATAAATACTACTCCCATGGCCATATGAATGTAGAGTTGGGAAAATATGGGTACAACTGGCTGAGTCAGATGACTCCAGTGCACCACTGGACATTACAGAGTCAAAACTTAAATACACGTAGTATACAATTCAAAACTTATAACGAAATTACTTTGCTTATTCTTTTCACTTATTCATACCTACTTTAAAAAGCCAAAGTTCATGTACAGTCCCAAGTAAAATTTGTTTCTCTATTTGCTATTGTTAAAAACACAGGGCTTCCCTGGTGGCGCAGTGGTTGAGAGTCCACCTGCCGATGCAGGGGATATGGGTTCGTGCCCCGGTCCGGGAAGATCCCACATGCCGCGGAGCGGCTGGGCCCGTGAGCCATGGCCGCTGAGCCTGCGCGTCCGGAGCCTGTGCTCCGCGACGGGAGAGGCCACAGCGGTGAGAGGCCCGCGTACCGCAAAAAAAAAAAAAAAACAAAAAGAAAAACACACACTCAAAATATGTACCCTAAAACTTCAAAGAACAATCAGACTTCTTTTTGTGGAACAGAAAAAAAAACCTTTTTCTGACTGGGGCGTGTGAGTGAGTGAGTGAGTGAGTGAGTGTGTGTGTGTGTGTGTGTGTGTGTGTGTGTGTGTGTCTGTTTTGCTACAGCAGGCAGGCCAAGCCTTTTTCTCCCTTAAGCTTTCTTCCTGTCCTTAAAATATTGGAGATTCAAGGGGCTGTTATGCTTCATCTAATTCCAAACCTCTCAAATTAAAATTAATGACTTTGAAAGTGATCTTTTCAAAGCATCACAAAACATATTCTGTATAAAAAGTTAGCCATTTATTGTAAGAAACACAGATGTGGTCGTATTCAGAACTTATTCTGAATGTTTAATTTCTCTGATTTCTGGTGTGTTGAGCAATAGAAACTTGAAGGGAACTTTGAAAATGCACACAAAGCCCAGAAGTTTTTCTCATCTTAAATAAGATTTAGAAAATGTGAAGAATGACATTTTTTCAAAGGGATGATTAAAATACAATCTTTTGCCTATTTGGAAGGATGAAGTATTGCTATTCCCTTCCTGGAGAAACTCAAAGCACTTCTTCAGTGATTATAAGAACTGATCTTTGAAGACAGGAGTTCAGACACTCAAGAAAACAAGCTCAGTTAACAGAAACCTAACCTGTATCATTGAATCTATGTTCTTTATGCTGCAGAATTTTGCATATCGGTTTATTCTCTCACAGTAGTACAATAATGTATTAAACGGAAATAGTTTTAACAATCTTTAAGATTATTGCTATTTCCTTAAACCATTCTTACAGTTGATCTTTTTTTTTTTTTAACAGTTTGGCAGTTTCTTGGTTTTTTTTTATAAATTTATTTATCTATTTATTTATTTTTGGCTGCGTTGGGTCTTCGTTGCTGCGCGTGGGCTTTCTCTAGTTGCGGCGAGCGGGGGCTACTCTTCGTTGTGGTGCGTGGGCTTCTCACTGTGCTGGCTTCTCTTGTTGCGGAGCACGGGCTCTAGGTGCGTGGGCTTCAGTAGTTGTGCCTCGCGGGCTCTAGAGCGCAGGCTCAGTAGTTGTGGCTTGTGGGCTCTAGAGCACAGGCTCCGTAGTCGTGGCGCACGGGCTTAGTTGCTCCGTGGCATGTGGGATCTTCCTGGACCAGGGCTCGAACCCGTGTCCCCTGCATTGGCAGGCAGATTCTTAACCACTGAGCCACCAGGGAAGCCCCTTACAGTTGATCTTTAAAACCAATGTTGATGTACTAATACATAGACTCTTATACAAGGTGTCAAGCTTTTCACTTTTCTATCCAAAATATTGCTACAACTATCTCATTTGGAAAGTACCAGGCTTAAGAAGCCAAATATGGGTTGTACAGCTCAGCTGATTAAAACATGGTGCTAATAAGATCAAGGCTATCCAATTAATCTTCTTGTGGATCAGTTATACAGAAGACAGTACCTCTAAACTCATTAAGTATTTTGTAAGTATCTATACACATGCCAGACACTGTGCTAGGCCTTGGGGCTACAGAAAGGAATAAAATATAGTCCCTGCCCTCTAGGCACTTGCAAATGTCTCCTATATATTAGCCATTCACCACTAGGAATATGAACTAAGCCAGCGAAATGAATTGTACATATCCATTTTCATGGCCAGTAGTAGAAAAAAAGGATTTCCAAATCACATTCCGAACTGATACTGGGTTAGAATAGGTTCCTATATAAAAAAGACAACTTAATTTCCTTCAATGTCCAGTAATTGGTAATATAACAAACTGTACTTGTTTTGATATTTCTGAACTTGGTAGTGCTCTTTATTTAAAAATTGGTAACCAGAAACAGACTAGAGTTTGAAGGAGGGAAGAAGTATCATGTGGCAAAAATAACCCTGAAGTGGGAATCAGACCACTGGGTTGCAGCTTTTGCCTGAAGGAAGCAGGGCTGTACTAAGCTTCTAAAATCAATTCTGGCAAAGCAATATGACTACATCTCTCCTGCTATCCTTACGGAATTTTCAAACAGCTATTACTTTCATTGTTTTTCCAAAAATCATAGCACCCATTCCCACCAAAAAGAAAATAAAAATCTTTAACATGCTAGAAATGTCTGATGAGGAAAACTGATCATTAGTTGCACAACAAACCTTTATGGCCTAAACCCTGATCACAGAACAGCTGTCATTTCAGGATTTGAATCTCTCCAAATCTGCACTTGGTTTCAAGGATTTATTCATAAACTTTTAAAATGTCTTTATTGGAGTATAATTGCTTTACAATGCTGTGTTAGTTTCTGCTTTACAACGAAGTGAATCAGCTATATGTATACATATATCCCCATATCTCCCTCTTGCATCTCCCTCCCACCCTCCCTATCCCACCCCTCTAGGTTGTCACAAAGCATCGAGCTGATCTCCCTGTGCTATGCAAATACATAAATTTTAATGCTTTGTAGCTGATAAATTTTCAGAGTTGAAAAGCAAAAAAAAAACAACAGGCTGTCATTTTTACAATTCTAGTGTATTAACACCACTTTTTTGTGTGTGTGTGTGTGGTATGCGGGCCTCCCCCTGCTGCGGCCTCTCCTGTTGCGGAGCACAGGCTCCGGACGCGCAGGCCCAGCGGCCACGGCTCACGGGCCCAGCCGCTCCGCGGCACGTGGGATCCTCCCAGACCGGGGCGCGAACCCGGTTCCCCTGCATCGGCAGGCGGACGCGCAACCACCGCGCCACCAGGGAAGCCCCCCCCCCTTTTTTTTTTTCTGTGAACACCACTTTACAATTAACAATTTAATGGTCAAGAATAGCTAATCTGGGCTCTTGTTGCTTAAACACATGTTCCTGGGTCCAGCAGAACTTTAACGACATCTATCTTGATAGGATCATTGTAGCAGTCACTCAATTCTCCAGGGAATCCTTGAACTTCCCACTTAAAAATCGTTAACAACATGATATGGCTCAAGTTTTTCACATTCTCACTCTGCTATCTAGAGTATTTTGGGAGAAGGGACAGATTAGGAATAGATAATAATTAAGCAGAAGAGGAAATTCAGACTCCAATTTCAAATGTTCAACAGTGAATAAGGTTTTGGCATGTGCCTATCTTGGGAACAAAGGTAACAAAATAGGCCATAGCAACTCTTACTACTGTTACTCAATATCATTCAATTAAAATATCATTCAATTATAATTAATATAAATAAAGGTTATCTATCCTCAGCACTACTGGCAAAAAGTACTTTATAGTTATTATTCATAATATATAGAAATTTGACCCTAGGATCCTGCTGGTGGCCAACCCCATTCATTTCTTTCAAAAAAACTAATGATATTATGGTTTTGATCTAATCTTATTTATTTGTGAACACAGACAAATTCATTGAATAAATTATTTTTCAAGTGCAAACCATGTAGTGAGCTCTGTGCTTCTGGATCTTCCCCCCACACACACACATTTTAATATTAACATGTCAAAATGTAAAATAAAGTCTAAAATATTTTACAATATATGAAATATCCTAAGCATATGGATGGCATACTTACAGCACCTTGGCATTCAAACACAAAATACGAGGAGGTGAGGAAAGCTGTTCTAGTATCTATTTCAACCAGTTTTCCACTTTTAATATTAGAAAGAAGTATTCACAATGAGCGACTTACAAATAATAAGGGCAATTGAAAGCCAAAGTAGCTCTTCTAAAAATAAGCTCACATTCAATACTGCCCAACATTCTGATGATACAATGGGGTCACCACTTATGAATTCACTTGTATCTGGAATGAACAAGATCTAGGTGTGACAAATTCCAACATAATTCTCTAACAAACATTTCCTCCATTAGAAAATCTGGAACCAATTCAAGTGAACTTCTATATATTCGTTCTGTCCACAGTAGCTTTTAAAGGTTCAGTTCCCCCCCACCCCCTCCCTCATAGCCCAAACTCTTTGAGCAACTGGGGAAGGTCAATGTATTTCAAAGAGGGATATCAAAGCTCCCCAGACCAAGCAGTCCTAAGTGGGATTTTTTTAAACCAGTAAAAAAAAAAAAATTATCTAAACTTTTAAGCCAGACTAGGCTCTCTTTATTCAAATTCCTGTTTTGTGACAACTTGTTTTTTTTGCCCCCTTTTGGTTATTGCCAGTCACCAATGAACCAAATTTAGTTTCTTAAATTGACTGCTTCATGGCAGTTCTCTGGATGAAAAAAAAAATAGTCTTATCATTGCACCTCAACAAACAAATATACAAATGATTTCTTAAAAGTATCTGGAAATATATGTCTGTGGTTTAGTGGGAACCAGACAAATCAGTACTGCACATCCCTTTAATATGTTATGCTCCTAACTAGCCTTTAGGTAAATTCTAGTCTATAGAAGAATATGAAATAGGCATTAGTACAGGTTGCCTGTTGGTTAAAGCAATGGTTCTTAACTTTTTGTACTGTTACAAATCATCTTTTTGAGGGAGGGGTGGTGGCAGTGAAGATGACCAAAATCACCTTCTATTATTAGCATCCTTTTAAGCCAACAAATGAAACAGAAGCACACAGCCAGGGGTAGTTCAGCAAGTTGCCTTTCTTTCTGTCCTGTACCCCCAGGTTTTGAAGGTAATACTACATTAGCGAATGGGTCACAGATTTGATATGGCACCAAAAAAAATCTCAGGAGCTGGAACCCTCAGGAAACAGCATATTAAAGACACTAGGAAATTAGAAACCATGCTGTTCCAAAGGTCACAGATGCATAATTTGTGGATGACATGTCATATTCACAGATAAACAATTCTTAGAATTATTATTTAAAAACCTAGTCCTGCCAGGCCTCTTCTGATTTCCACAAGTGGTAATGTTTAGCACATTGTTAAGAACCCAAGGGCTAGATCAGTATTCCTCCAAGTTTCTAGACTTGGGACTCCTTTATACGCTTTAAAGTTATTGAAGACTCCAAAGAACTTTTGTTTATGTAGATTATTTCTATTCATATTAATCATATTAGAAATTAACAGAGAATTTTACATTTATTTATTCATTCATTTAAAATAACAGCTGTAAATATGTTAATGTAATTAACATTTTTTAATCAAAAATAACTATTTTCCCCAAAAACGTAACAAGAGCGGCATTGTCATTTGTGCAAACCTCTTTTTTTTTTTTTTTTTTTTTTTTGGTGGTATGCGGGCCTCCCTCTGCTGCGGCCTCTCCCGTTGCGGAGCACAGGCTCCGGACGCGCAGGCTCAGCGGCCATGGCCCACGGGCCCAGCCGCTCCGCGGCATGTGGGATCCTCCCAGACCGGGGCGCGAACCCGGTTCCCCTGAATCGGCAGGCGGACGCGCAACCACTGCGCCACCAGGGAAGCCCTGTGCAAACCTCTTTAATGTCAGATTTAACAGAAGACAGTTGGCTCTTCATATCTGCTTCTGCACTAGATCTACTGTGAACTGTTTTTCTGGTTGAAGTATATGAAGGTAAATCCGTACTCACACAGATATGTAATTAGAAGATTGAGGAGTGTTTAATAGGTCTTCCAAACACCCAAGGCCGAATAACTATTGTTTGTCAGTAGTTCTTTCAAGTTAAAAAGGAGTTGCTTGGAGAAAACAGCTAGTTCAGCTCACAACTCAGTCATACAAGTGCTTTGTGCCTACTTCCCATTTCACCACACAGAATAGGCAAAAAAAAAATAAAGTTGTGTATGACAGAGTAGAGGTTTAATAAAATTACTTATTCTTACTGCTACATCAAGGACATTCCTAAGTGAAACTGGCATTTTCTTTTTACTGTAAATGCATGGAGGTATAGTATATAACATAGTTTGGTGTTTCTGTCTTAACTGGTGCTAAGGTGCCAGCAGCTTTTCCCCACCGTTGTTTATACCATCCGTGTAAATGTCAACACAGTGAATTCTGCAAATAATGTCTACGTATTACTGTGAAAATAGTTTTGACCTCATGGGCCCCTGAAAGAATCTCAGGGACCAGTGCTCCCAGATCATATTTTGAAAACTGTCGGGCTAGATCAATGATCCTCAAACTTTAATATGCACGAGAATTACCTGGGAAACTTGTTAAAACATTGAACTCCCTGGGCCCCATTCCCTAATTCAGTATGTCTGGGGTGGGGCTGGGAAATCTGCAGTTTAACAGGTTCTGTGGGTTCTTTGGCTGCATGTGGTATGTGGTCCATACTTTCAGAAGTATCGGGCTGGAGTTTGATTATAGTTTGATGTTATGGTCAAGGAGTTTCAAGATAGTGGTCCAGTCACTCTAGCCAGATCAATGCCAATCCTTTACCCTGCATAGAAAAACTCTGCCAATAGACTTATTTTTTGAAAATTAGCCACATAATAAACAGGCCCATTTCTTTTCTGTTACAATACTGCTTCACTGTCACCATTGTCTCTCACCAAAATCACTGTAACAACCTCCTAACTGGTTTCCACGCCACCAGTCTCAGTCTTCTAATTCATTCCCCTTACAGCTACTGGATAAATTTTTCTAAATGGGAAAAACGTTCATGTAATTCCTTTGCCAAAGGCCTTTAAAGAGCTCTTTGCCAAAGGCCCTTAACTGGTCTCCATAAAGCTCTGTAGCTTTATTCACCTACAGAATAAAGTTCAACCTTCTTTTATAAGATCCTGACTCATCTGCATTAGATAGGTTTTACACTGTCTAGTGCAGGCTTCCCTTGAGGTTATCTGGTGTACTTGAGTTTCACTAAACCATGGATTCTTTCACGTTAGGGACTGGGTCTTTCACCACTGTAACTACAATGTCTAACGGAGTGCCTGGCACGTAACACATGTCAAATAAATATTTGATGAATGCAATTTTAAGTGTGCTATATTTAGTGGTAATTTGAACCTTGATTGAATCTGAAAACAAATTCATCCTTTAAAGATAATTGTGGTGAACAGAGTCTAAGATGCGCCTCCTCCCTGCATTCAAAGATGGCATTTCTTCAAGACTGTTTGCTTATAAGCAAGGACATATTATCTACACACGGGTAACAAATTAAATACTAATCCTACTCTGCAAACCCTGGGTTTAGTGTGACGCTTACTGCTACAGTGCTGATGCCACCGAGATCACCATACTGCCAGAGCAGCACTTAGGGTGGCAATAATCCCTCTCCAGCCTGGGGTCTGAGTCCACTTAAGTTTCACACTTACATTCAGGAGCTAGGATGGATGCCATTTTAGCCCCAAGTTCAAGTTAGAACCCAGTTATCCTGGTTCACTAGGAGACTGGTTGTTTGGGCACTTATGAGGAAGTTCAGAGGCATAAAAGAGAAGTCTTGAAGCAGTTGGAACAGGTTGAGTGTTTATACAACCTTAAATTTGTGCTGATACTGAGGAAAAGAAAATAATAAGATATGCTACTGCCAGGCCAGGCAGAAATTATGGTATGTATATTATTTGATTAATAGGGTATTCTGTAATTGTATTAAAATGTTTATGCTGAAGTTTTCTATTGTCATAGCTTTCGTTTTGGAGTAGTAAGATTTCTAGAAACAAAATTCAACATTTGTTGTTGCTATTTAGTAATGTTTCCTGGAGGAATGCTAGTCAGTAAACTCCACAGCATCAATGTATTCAACCCTTTGGGATAATAAATTGCACAATATCCAGAGCTATTCAGAATCTGATAAGACTATTTAATGGCTCAAGGTAAAGCAATTACTGACTAACAATATATACACAATAGGTTAAAACTAATCAGATCTCTGTTAGGCAGTAAAAAAGATGAACAGGAGATTTAGGGGTTTCGGGGAAAGAAAACTTACACAGATGAATGTTGGAAATTATGGTGCTCTTTTGTCCTTGTAGTCATTGGTTTTGTTTTCCTGTAACGTGAGACCTTGGGAAGGAGAATTCCACTGAATAAACTGTGCTGCATCCAAGGGGGAAAAATGAGCACAAAACCAGACCATAGCCTAGGCATAAAATAAAATTCTGACATGGCCTCCATCATGCCACTTTACCCTCAAATTTTCAGATCAGGTGAAACTAGTACAAGAATGTATGGACCTAGAGACTGTCATACAGAGTGAAGTAAGTCAGAAAGAGAAAAACAAATACCGTATAATAACACATATATATGGAATCTAAAGAAAAGAAAAAAGGTCATGAAGAACCTAGGGGTAAGATGGGAATAAAGACACAGACCTACTAGAGAATGGACTTGAGGATACGGGGAGGGGGTAGGGTAAGCTGGGACGAAGTGAGAGAGTGGCATGGACATATATACACTACCAAATATAAAATAGATTGCTAGTGGGGAGCAGCCGCACAGCACAGGGAGATCAGCTCACCGCATAGCACAGGGAGATCAGCTCAGTGCTTGGTGACCACCTAGAGGGGTGGGAGGGAGGGAGATGCAAGAGGGAAGAGATATGGGGACATATGTATACGTACAGCTGATTCACTTTGTTTATACAGCAGAAACTAACACAACATTGTAAAGCAATTATAGTCCAATAAAGATGTTAAAAATTTTTTTTTAATTAAAAAAAATCATTTGTAAATGAGTTATTTGGAACTAGAGACAATACATTTTCCCATAGTAATGCTGGTAAACAGTGTCTGAGCTCCCAAATGAGCCCACAGATTATTTCCATGTGGAATGCCTGGAGGACTAAAAACTTCAAAGCAAATATAAATTATTATTTAACCCATATTTGTAATAAAACTTCTCAGAAAAAAAAATCACAGAAATACTTAAAGCAAAAAGCAAACAAAAACCAAAAACATTTAAAATATCTTAAATAGTGGGACATAAGGAAAATGCATATTTAATCAGGAGGATTACATGGTTAATGGGAAGTTTCTGTGGAGACTGTGGGACTGAGTTATGGACACATTCAAGGTCGTCAGATATTGAAAGCACTGGCTGCTTATAATGTTTAATTTCACTTCAAAAGAAATGGCATCACATAGAAAGAAGCTCAAATTTTTTTGAAAAGGAAGATGGGGTTCAGCGAGAGAGAGAGGTGGGGGGAATATCTAAGGTACAATTAATTAAGCTATGAAAGGCAAAGGAAGTGGGTATAAAAGTAGAACACAAAATGTATCCTAAGAGAAACAGAAGTGGTACAGAAGCTACCCTTGAATTTGACAGTTTCTTGTGCAAACCACCAACTTGTGGAGTTTCACATAGCAGAATAGTATCTCAAGCGAAATGCCAATTTTGAAAACAAGTACAGAAGGTCCCCAACTTATGATGGTTTGACTTACGATATGTGTGGTATGATACTCTCTTGTGATGCTGGGCAGTAGCAGTCAGCCACGTGACCAATACACTTACCACCATTCTGTACCCAGACAACCATTCTGTTTTTCACTTTCAGTACAGTGTTCAATAAATTACATGAGATATTTAACACTTTATTATCAAATATGCCCAACTGTAGGCTAATATAAATGTTCTGAGCACATTTAAGGTAGGCCAAGCTAAGCTATGATGTTAGGTAGGTTAAGGCGTATTAAATGCATTCTCGACTTACAATATTTTCAACTTATGACTGGTTTATCAGGATGTAGCCCCATCATAAGTTGAGGAAGATCTGTAATTCAATTTTACTGATGTGTTAAATGCAATTTTCATTGAGCTTGTATGTTCTGCATATCATTAATGAAGTGTAAAATAAGAACACCATGATTCTCCTCTGCCCTTATTCTCACAAAATCTCTTCCTCTTTTCTAGAATGACAAAACCTATTGTCATCAGATGAACTCAGTGTGTCATGGGTTAAAACTGCCAATATATTGGATTCTTCTTCCTAAGCTGTTAAATTTAGCACTAATCTTAAAAGTACTGAACAGAATGGATATTGAAGGGGGTTAGTGAAGGGAAGCAGGCCTCTTATGGGAAACAAACAAACAAAACAAGAAAGGTGAGGTATGTGTAAGGGGGGAAAGAAAAAAACACCACTCGTGATACAAAAGAGAAGAGAAATATTCCATATTAAAATAGAAAAAGTCATTCTTTAAAGTTCTGTAGTGTTCAAGGCTCATTTTACATATGAAGAAACCAGTTAGTGTTAACAGTTAGTCGCTAACAATTATGTAAGTTGGATATATTCAAAAGACCAAAGTAATTCTTCTTTAAATTCTCATAATAGTCAGTAAATCATTTCTATTATAAGGTATGCTTCATTCCTGTTGTTGCGAAGGTCACATTATTAATGTTTTCTTTAGGATTTATCAACACTATAGGAGTATTTTGGATTTTTAAAAATACCTGATTTTTTCTGATTACAAGTATAAAACATATTCATTATAGGAAATTCAGAAAATACAGACAAATGATAATGACGAGAACAATAATCACCTATAATTCCACCAACCAGATGTAACCAAGGTTAACATTTTGGTGTTATTTTCCTTTCAAAAGCTAAGACTTTTTAGTTGCAGGCAGCATTTAACTAAGCTACTTAAACATTTTATCTGAAATGATAATGATTAATATCTGGAGGGAAACGTACACACACACCCCAACAAGTGAGTTCAAGCACCATCTTCTTTCAAAAAAGTTCAAAATAAAAAGGGTTAAACTCAAAGTCACTGATTTGTATCTAACTTGAGCATTCAAGCATTAAAACCAAGTAAAGCACAACTAGGTTCTGAACCCAACAGCCTCCGTCAAGTCGGACATAAATCACCAAACTTTCTTTTCGGAAGAAATCAATATTGTAACAAGCCTATGGGTAAATTAAGCAATAATTATATGTCATGATATCTAGAAAGACATACATACATACAGCTGTGCTCTGCTTTGCCCATAGGGCTCCAAAGTGGGGTGTTAACAGCAAAATGTGGCAACTCTAAACTAGCTTAATAACTGTGTCAAAAAGTCCATGGGGACTTCCTTGGTGGTGCAGTGGTTAAGAATCCACCTGCCTGTGGAGAAAAGGGAACCCTCTTGCACTGTTGGTGGGAATGTAAATCGATACAGCCACTATGGAGAACAGTATAGAGGTTCCTTAAAAAACTACAACTAGAACTACCGTACGACCCCGCAATCCCACTACTGGGCATATACCCTGAGAAAACCATAATTCAAAAAGATTAGAAGCCCGCACACTGCAACAAAGCCCCCGCTTGCTGCAACTAAAGCCCGCGTGCAGCAACGAAGGCCCAATGCAGCCAAAAAATAAATTAATTAATTTTTAAAAAACAGAAAAAAATTTTTTAATTGCTTTAAAAAAAGAAGAGGGTTTAAAGTGAGAGAGTGGCATGGACATATATACACTACCAAATGTAAAACATAGCTAGTGGGAAGCAGCCGCATAGCACAGGGAGATCAGCTCAGTGCTTTGTGACCACCTAGAGGGGTGGGATACGGAGGGTAGGAGGGAGGGAGACGCAAGAGGGTAGAGATATGGGGATATATGTATATGTATAGCTGATTCACTTTGTTATAAAGCAGAAACTAACACACCATTGTAAAGCAATTATACTCCAATAAAGATGTTAAAAATAAATAAATAAATAAAAATAAAAAGATCACTTAAAAAAAGAATCCACCTGCCAAAGCAGGGGACACGGGTTCGATCCCTGGTCCGGGAAGATTCCACATGCCTCAGAGCAGCTAAGCCCGTGTGCCACAACTCCTGAGCCTGTGCTCTAGAGCCCGCAAGCCACAACTACTGAGCCCACGCACCACAAGTACTGAGCCCACGCTCCACAACTACTGAAGCCCGTGCATCTAGAGCCTGTGCTCTGCAACAAGAGGAGCCACCACAGTGAGAAGCCCGCGCACTGCAACAAAGAGTAGCCCCCACTCGCCGCAACTAGAGAAAGCCTGTGCTCAGCAACGACGACCCAACGCAGCCAAAATTAATTAATTAATTAATTAATTAATTATTTTTTAAAAGTGTGTGTATACTGTGCTTGGAAATAACTCCCTACAGTGTGTAGCTGAGGATCACCACAGTTAACTAGCTCCAATACAGTGAAGGATTCGTTTCTGTAGGTGACTAGGCTCCTACCACATGCTGCAAGAAGTCATTTCCTCAGGAGACAAAGTTGACAATTGTGCTGCTTCAAAGATTCTTTGTCTTGGGGCGCAAGGTAGTCTTCTGGGGTTCTGGTACTGTTCTGCTTCTTGAGCCAGGTGCTGGTTACACAGGTGTGCTTGCTTTGTGAAAATTCACTGAGCTACATGTTAATTATTTCTGTACCTATTTGGTATGTACATTATTCTTTGATGAAATTTACATATACAAAATATTATTCACCCCTAGGCAGTATTTTTGGTACCCTATCAAGTAAACTTTGGGGAAAACCCCAACAATTGTTTACAGTTCAGTGGTCATCATGAATAAGAAAAGCCATTTTAGTCAATGAGGTACTACTTAACCAAGCAACCAGGAAACTGGGTGCAAACCTCATTTGTAAGGAAGACATCACCTATAGGAATATTATAGGAGAAGAGGAACTAAGGTACAAATGGTGATCATACCTTTCAAAACACCAAGGCCACAATAGGCAATGAACGTGGGTTAGACCAGATCACATTTATGGCTAGTAAGTATATTTTTATGTAAAGCTCTATGGGGCATATTTTTGTTTTAGATGTTCCAATTCACACCCCTCCCTGTCGCCATTTCTGCACTTCCTTTCTGCTGGTTAATGGAAGAGAAGCTCAATTCCCACCCCTCCAGTCAATGACCACCATCTTCTGCCTACAAGAGAACCCTCTCTCTATTTTTAATTACATGGGAAAATGCTTACAATAATAAGCAGGATGCAAAACTGTATATACAGTATATAATTATAATTCTTTAAATAGTATATATGCAGAGCAAAGGAAGCAAATGACAAAAAAAACACCCCCAAATGCTAAAATGGTTATATTTATGGCTTTTCGTGTTTTCCTTTAAACTGTCTATATTTTCTTCATACTACATTAATATTCATGAAAAAATAACCATTATGATAAAAGTAGGATACATGGAAAAACAGACTAGAAGGAATATTAACGGTACCATCTCTGCATTGTGGAATTATACATAGCTTTTATTTTTAGTTTTATACTTTTCTGTATTTTCCAAGTTTTCTGCAAGACGCATGGTTAAGTTTATAATCATAAAATAACTTAGGAAATATCTTTGGTACTCTCCTCTATTTCCTCCATTTAAGCCTGAGAACAGAGACTAAATGTGGCATTCTAGATGAGACAACACACTTCTTCCATGGACTGGGGGAAATAGTTCTTTATGTGCTTAGAAAAACAATTCACCGATCAGGCTATATTTTTGTAAGGTTTTTATGTTATGGAATTCCACATTCATCAACATGTTCACTGGGAGCACTTTAATTGGAGACATAAGTTGAATGGTGTAAATCAAATTTTTAAAACATCAAAAAAAATAGAACAGGGAAAGTTCAACGTAAATACTCACTGTCACTATTTCTTTGTTACCTAGGTCATTTTGCCATTAAAAACCCATAAACTGGCACTTGATGGTGACCAACATAAAAATTAGGGCGTTTGCAATCTTGAAGTATTTGTACAATCTTAGTCCTCCTTATTTTGTATATTCAGGCAAGAAGCACAGTACTTAGCATACAATAGACCCTTGATAAATGTTCAATGAATTGAATTTCAATCCCCTTCCATTAGATATTTTTCTAGGGAATCGTATGACCCTCTGGCATTGTGTATTTAAGGCCACTCAACAAGCATTTCCAGAGCACATAAAGTATAAAGGTTCCTATGGGGAATATGACAATAATAAAACATTAAAATGATTACGATCCAGTAGGAAGGTAAAATATATAAACAAAAAACTACCAGCAAAATGCAGAAAGTACTATAAGAGATGGAGTTCTACAGGAGATAAGAGAAGAGATTATTTTGTTTTTGGTGCGGGGGCTGTGGTGGGAAGAGGAAAGGAAGGAATTACGAAAGGCTTCAAAGATGAGGAGGCATCTGTGCTGGGTTTTGAAGGATGGGTAAGGTTTTGACCAACAGAGCTGGTAAGAAAAGGGTACGTAGGCAAAATCAGAAGTACGAGCAAAGGAATGATAATGGGAAAGGGTAGAGAACATGTTTAGGGATCAATATGAGACAAGAAATACATAAAGCTTCCACAGGTAGGTTGGGACTAGATCATTAAGAGTCTTATACGCCATGCTGAGAAACATAGTCTCAAATTTATACGTAATGGGCTTTTGAGCAATGGCGTATGTATGACCAGAGCTGTGTTCCGGTGGCCACATGGAGGAAGAACCGAAGGGAAGAAGTGACTGGAGGCAGGGAGACCAATTAGGAGGCTAAGTATTTGTTCCCATGAGATGACACAGGAACTGAAAGCAGTGTGAAAACAATTGTGAGGGAGAAAGGAACATATGTGAGAAGACTGAAAGTGATGGAATCAACTGGACGTGGCAGATATTTACTGGAGGGAGAGTGTTGGGGGCCTGGGTATGAATGCAAGGAAGAAAAGGTATGAGATGAGTATGTTAATAAAATAACAGAAATGAAACAAAAGAGAGGCAAGAGAAGCAAGAGACTGCTTAGGAAAGAGTTTCAAAGGAGTGGTCAACAATATCAAATACAGTACTGCAGAGAGATCAAAAAGGATGCACGTGGAACAGATTCTGGAATGGTATTTTACGTTGGTAAATCATCACCACCCAATCTCTTCTCAACTTCTTTTGAGCCTATCATTCTACTAAAATAGGTTCGTTTTGATGTCAACCTACTAGGGGGCAAAAAAACAAACAAACCAGCCAACAACAACAAAAAACCCAACAAAGAATAAAAACTAAATGTCAAGTGGTTGAGAAGGGATTGGGTGGTAATAAATCAGTGGAAAATCCTATTCCAAAGTCCTTTGTGAATGGGAAGATGATTGGTTACTTGAGGGATAAGCAGTTATTTGAGAAAAGAATGACAAACACAGGTGGGCCAAAAGATCATTTTCTGGTAAAACAGTCAGTCTACTCAACTTATTCCTAAAGGGTTACAGTCAGGTATCAGGTAATATGGACCTTGAGGTACTCTAGGCTATTCATTTTCAAATTGTATACCACAAACATACAAATCACTTTTCATTTTCTAAAATACATTTAACTATCTTAACTGTAATAAAGAAAAATTATAGTAGCTTCCTAAATGTCAGGCTCTATGCTAAACACTTTATCTGTAGTATCTCATTTAATCCCTTATCAGGTAAGTTTTTTCTTTTAATTTATGTATTTATTTATTTTTGGCTGTGCTGGGTCTTTGTTTCTGTGGGAGGGCTTTCTCCAGTTGTGGTGAGCGGAGACCACTCTTCATCGCGGTGCGTGGCCCTCTCACTGTCGCAGCCTCTCCCGTTGCGGAGCACAGGCTCCAGACGCGCAGGCTCAGTAGTTGTGGCTCATGGGCTTAGTTGCTCCGCGGCATGTGGGATCTTCCCGGACCAGGGCTCGAACCTGTGTCCCCTGCATTGGCAGGCAGATTCTTAACCACTGTGCCACCAGGGAAGCCCTCAGGTAAGTTTTTTGTTATGCCCATCTTACACAGGAGAAAACTGAGACTTAGAGAAGTGAAATACTGGTCTAAGATTTTAAAAATATTAAGAGGCAGAGGCAGGGAGTTTGGGATTAACGTATACACACTACTATATATGAAACAGATAACCAACAAGGACCTACTGTATAGCACAGGGAACTCTACTCAATATTTTACAATAACCTATGAGGGAAAAGAATCTATATATGTATATATATAACTGAATCACTGTGCTATACACCTGAAATTAACACAACATTGTAAATCAAGTATACTTCAATAAAAAAAAAGAAAACCTAAAAAAAAAACCTGGTAGAGGCCATCTTCTTAATACACGCTAAGAGGTCTTTCAACAATGTATACAAGCAACTGTTTTATATAGCAAACTCTATCCCAGGGAAGACCACCAAATCACTAACTTAAATGGCTTGGCTCATTCACATTTTTACAGCCCTCAGGAATAATGCTTCTCCTGCCATCCCTCTGCATATGTTTCAAGTTCTTGTAAATGCGTCATGGATTATGAAAGTGGAAGCTTTGCACAGGTCTTTCAATAAATTCATGCCTGCACATGTTGACTCAAGGAAAATTGTGTAAGGAAGTACTGACACCACTTCAACCCGTGGGCTGTGCTCAATTAGAAAGCATGCAAGGCTCAGGCTCATCTGCTTGGCGAGAGGAGACTAGTTAGTTGTGCAATAACAAGAACATGCATAACGTGTCTCATCGTGACCACCATACATTTTAGACAGCTTTAGTGCTTACTCTGTTTTGGCTGCTTCTTATCTGATTTTCATATTTAAATAAGACATGAATAGTGATTAAAGTGTGAAACCAAAATTTTCTCTGCATTTTATTCTCAGTTTCTGGATCAATTTGAATGAAAAATATCCAGAGACTGCAGGATCATCTGTTAATAAAAATCTGTCATTTAAAATTTTTTAATCTGTGTGAATCAGGATTTTCTGGAAGATAATATACAGAAATAAACTGCATGGGTTGCTGCAAGCCTACCGCTACCCTTTGGGAAAATTTGGTATCCATAAAGATAGCCGGATTTTTTTTTAAAAATAGCCTGATTTTCCTAATCGATTGCACTTATATAGTGGAGTTTCTCTCCAATACACAAAAGTTTTAAAGCTACTGTTCTAAACCAGTTAGTTCTGTTACTTGAAACAAATGGGTCTTCATGGTCGCAGGACTGTGATAGGTGGGTGTAGATGATCAACACAGAGCTCCAACAAAGGACAGACAATTCAAGCATAGGCCCGTGTGAGAGGGGGTGAAGAAAGGCTTTGTAAACAAAGACCACAGCAATGGCTTTTCCACATTTGGTGGCCCTTGTAGAATTCATGGCAATATATATTGTTACTCAACACCTATAAACTTCAGTCCTACCTCTTTGCCACTAAGATCCAAGAGAAATCGTTTTTGACCAGAGATTACAACAAACCCTGGGATTACTCTCAGGAATGAGCAAAGCAAACAACACAGCACTCTGCAAACAAATATTTAACAACATATGTGGATGAAATGCAAAGTGATTTTTCCCCTGTGTTGAAGAGTAGTTTCTCCAGGAGTTCAAGGAAGAAACGTGATTCCATTCCTCAAGTAACTAGCTAGTTCTTTAAGCTAGTTAGCCTAAGTGTAACATTGCTACAGTCAGCATCTCAGATAATAATACATTTTTAAAGTATCAAAACACTTTTCTGAAAACTGAGACTCAGTAATGTTAAATAATCTGACCACGGACACAAAGCTATTGCGTGGTAAATCCAGAATTTGATTCTCATTCTTGACTACAATGTGTTTGCTTTTTCTAGGACACCATACTGTCTCTCAATAAAGAATAAGTAAGATGTATGTAGAGTGCCTGGCACATAGTGGGAGCTCAACAAAATTAATTTTATTGTCCCCTAAAACTATCAGATAAATATAAGCTTATATACTTAACAGAAGTAGGATGAAAGCAGTCAAAATTGGAATTCTCTAACTAAAGAGTACTCTTCAATTCCAAATCATCTGTGCAAATGAATCTCATTGGGAGGAAGCAAAGTCAAACCCTTGCATTTAGGTAGCCAATTGAAAGGTAAGGACTTTAAAATATACCAAGTCCTTATTCTTTGTTTCTATCAGCCTTTAAAAAGTAATTTCATTCTAATCAACGAATTATCAACCAAAAGAGATGCAGTTGCTCCTTTCTTTAATCAATATAAAATCTAAGAATCACAGCATTTTAGAGCTGGAAGGGAGTTCATCTAGTTCATTTTCTGTCACGATCTGCCAACCTGGCTTCCTCCTCCTGCCTCTATACTATCATTTGACCAGTGAATAACTTGTACAAGGTTGTGAAGCTGGTAGTGGCAGAGAAGGGACTACAAGAGCTAAAATCTCCTAAATTCCAGTTCAGCGCTCTTTCCATTATACCACCCAGCCACGCAGTGCAAGTGCTCTCTAGGCAGGGCCAGACATACTGTTTTAGGAAAAACACAGAATCTCCAGTGGCTAAACAAGCAGATTCATCTCTCCAACAACTCTGAAAAGCTGATCTTACCACCTAACCTTTACAGAGAAGGATGATGTGTTAAACTCTTTTCCGTCGTTATTTCATTTCATCCTCAAGGCAAACCTGCGGGAGTGGTTCATTCTTAGTTCTTTCCCATTTGATTGAGGAGGGAATCCAGGCTAGACTTCAAATAAGTTGCTCAAGGTCACAGGACTAGTAAGCAATGGAGCCGTAATTTAACCAAGGTCTGACTTGAGGCCCAGCTCTCAACAACTATGATATACTGCTATTACTATTACGTGTCTCTGCCTTTTTCTCCCCCAATGTTTTTTCTTTGTCTTTTGGGGCCTAGGATCACTATGTACATATGGTATGGATACCTAATCACAAATAGGAAGAAGTTTCCTGGAAGGATACATGAAGAGGGAGAAACAGTAATTCACCTCATCTGCACAAATTTAAGACCTACCTGGATTACATTTTCCAAAGTCTAGGCCTTTGCTAGCCTCATGCTGAAACCTCTTCGTTTTTAATAACAGTAATCACCTGTTTTGCCACTCGATATCCTAAATCAGATTTTTTCAAATGCAAAGGAAAGCACTGATACCAAAAATCACTTGGGACCTGAGACCCCTGGGCAGAGAAGAACCCGACAGCTGAGCAAAGTTTCCACCAAAACTGGAACGAGGTTAACAGGGCACAGTAACACAATCTTGTACCTGATACTAGGAAACATGCAGAGAAAACAGTGAGAGAGGAGGGAAAAAATCTGCTGCGGGCCTGAGGCTGTTAATCAGGACAAGACTGAGGAAGGGATTTCCAGGCAGGCTTCTCGGGTAGGCTTCTTCCCAGTCATTTCAAAGCCAATGCCCACCACCAACCAATTAATCCAATGCAAACCACCCTCGTGAAACAGCAGGAAAAGACGACGCAAAGAGCCCAAACAGTCCTTCTCGAGTTGCCAGCCTCCTCACTCTGTTTTTACCCTTTTCCACCAGAGAGGCAAATTCTAAAGGATTTTTCCGCCCAACCCCTCGACGCAGGGTGAATCCCGGGGAAGAGAGGACCCTGCCCTCACTCGATGGGGACAGAAAGGACACTCGTTTTCCTTCGGAGCAAGGCGATAGGGGGAAGAGTACACTGAGGAAAATAAGGGAAAATGGCCTTGGCAGGGGTTTGATGGCGCGCAATTCGGTAGCGGCACTCACCCGGGTGAGACATGGGGATGACCTCATTGCGGGTCCCCGGGAAGTTAAAGATGACGGCTCCAGACGCCCCTCTCTCGTAAGCCAGATGGATCTTGTCTGCGAAGGTGCAACCCCCGCCGCGCTGGATGAGGGCCAACCAAGAGACTTGCACGCTGCTGCCCCAGTCCCCCGGGACCGTGGGCACCGTGAAATTCGTGTGCGGGTTACAGGCGTTCAGCGCCCCTGGTCCGTCGGGCGGTACCAGGACCCCAGCCACTGGCTCGAGCGGCGAATCCTGGCCATACACGCCCTCCTCGCTCAGCTCCCACACGGTGCGGTTCACTCCGGTGTGCGGAACCCGCCAGGACACGTTGAGGTACGCAGTCCACACTGCTTCGGCTCCCCGGGAACCGGGGGCTTGCGGACTCAGAGCTAGAAGGAAGCACCAGGCCAGCAATCGGGAAAAGCCGCAGCCACCGCGGCAGGAGACCCCGGCCCCGGGCGGCGGCCCCATGGCGCGCGCGCTCTGCGGTTCCCTAGGGCCCCTGGCACGCGCCTTCCCGGCTCTCGGCGGGACCCCGGCCTTGTCCAGGTGCGCGCCAGGTGGGGAGGGGGCGGGGAGAGACTGGCACGAGCGGCGGGCTGGGTTGAAGCCGACAGGCAAGTAACGTCGCTGGAGATGTTGCCGCAGATGCAGCTCTTCGGGGCTCCAGCCCTCTCCGCTACTGCCTTGGCCGCGTCGGGCTCCGGGGCTTTAGCGTGAAGCTCCGCCCAGCCGACTGAGGGTGGCGGCGGCTGGGAGGGAGGAAAGGACACTGCGGGATCCGCCTTTTAAAAGGGTAACAGGGGGCTTCCCTGGTGGCGCAGTGGTTAAGAATCTGCCTGCCAACACAGGGGACTCAGGTTCGAGCCCTGGTCCGGGAAGATGCCACATGCCGCGGGGCAACCAACCCCACGAGCCACAACCACTGAAGCCCGCGCGCCTACAGCCCGTGCTCCACAACAAGAGAAGCCACCGCAATGAGAAGCCCGCGCACCACAACAGGTGGCGCAGTGGTTAAGAATCTGCCTGCCAGTGCAGGGGACATGGGTTCGAACCCTGGTCCGGGAAGATCCCACATGCCGCGGGGCAACCAACTCCGCGAGCCACAACTACTGAAGCCCGCGTGCCTATAGCCCGTTCTCCACAACAAGAGAAGCCACCGCAATGAGAAGCCCACGCACCACAACGAAGAACAAAAGCAGCCAAAATAAATAGACTAAATAAATTAAAAAAAAAAAAAGGGTAACAGGATGGGCAGGCATTAGAATAGGATCAGGAGGCTGTGTGGTCAGGTGTGTCAAGTCGTTGTATGAAAAATGAACAGGCGAGGAACTATGGAATCAGCGAACAGAAACGCTCGTTGGTAGGATTCGAGTCCGTTTTGAATTGCAAGAATATATTTTTCCCTCGTAACGCTTGCCTGCGGGGCATTTCTGGCTTAAGGTGCCAGAATGCGAAAGTACTTCTAAAAAGCGCAGATCTGAAAGGTCTGACTTGCAGTCCAGAGAATTTTGGTAGGTGGGTGGTGCTTAAGCAGGCTATTTACTAATTCTCTAAGCGTGGGGGGGTGGGGGCGGAAGGGCGCATTGCCTTTTTTTTTAAACTTTTTCCTTTCCTTCTCTAAACAAGCGTCATACCTATGTATTTCCTTCTTACCCTTACCTCATACTAAATATACTGCATCAGATGCCCCTTCTAAAAGTAATCTTAGCCCTCAAAAAAGAATGACCATTTTCATACTCCTCAAAACTAAGCCTCTTTTCTTCCATTTTCCGCAAACCAGACTTACCCAAACAGATATGTCTGCGCCATTCATGACCTTAACTACATAATCTTTCTCCATCTCCCACTAACTAAAAAAGAGCCTGACTCACCTTGACAATTCACTCACAGCACTATTGCATTAAGATTTCTCCTTACTTTAAGTGTACAATTTTCATCTACCCTGTCAGTTATTACATTTAGTAGGTGCTCAATAAATATGCATGGATTAAACTGAATTAATACTTCTGGTGTCTGACAGTTATGGATAACTTTTGCCCTTGGGGAAATTACTTCTCTGTGCCACAGTTTCCTCATCATCTGGAAAATGGGGATAATAATAGTACCTACCTCATAGAGTAGTCCAGATGATTAAATGAGTTCATACACACAAAGCACTTAGAACAGTGCTTAGCAGAGTGTAAAAATTATATCTGTTAAATACTATTATTATTAAACAGATTCAGGGACCCAATACTTTTAAAATAATATTAAGGTTGTTACTTTGAGGTAATAATCACAGAAAGTAATGTTCAGGATGTTTACTTTTAGCCATTTTTTTTCAGTTCAAATAAATATAATTTACTTTATCCAGCCCAACATTTGTTAAATTCCTAATCAATCATTCCACTCCCCTGGCCCAATATTTAGTTAATCTATATTATTTGCAAAGATTAAGCATGGGACAATCCTGCACGTGATGCTCTTATGGCTTGAGAGAAACCTAGAGGAAAATTAACACCATAACCAAAAACAGCACCTAGAATCCAAATAAATGGGCAATTTTGTGAAACATGAATCATAGGTGTTGAAAGGGACTTTAGAGGTCAAGGGAGGTATATGGGACCAATAGCATGGCACCCCCAACTACTGATGATGTTAATCTCTTAGATAAAAATTACCTAGGGGAAAATAAAAGGGTAGCATCTGTCATCTAAAGAAATGGTATGGGACTTCCCTGGTGGCGCAGTGGTTAAGAATCCGCCTGCCAATGCAGGAGACACGGGTTCGAGCCCTGGCCTGGGAAGATCCCACATGCTGCAGAGCAACTAAGCCCGTGCGCCACAACTACTGAGCCCGTGCGCCACAACTACTGAGCCCACGTGCCACAACTACTGAAGCCCACGTGCCTAGAGCCCGTGCTCCACAACAAGAGAAGCCAACACAATGAGAAGCCTGCGCACTGCAACGAAGAGTAGCCCCTGCTCGCTGCAACTAGAGAAAGCCCGCACGCAGCAATGAAGACCCAACATAGCCAAAAATAAATAAATTTATATATAAAAAAGAAATGGTACAGTTCCAGAAATTGTCTGAAATTGCTGATGAAGAACACTCATTATTCAATCAATATTACCTGCATGATTGGGACTTCCCTGGCGGTCCAGTGGTTAAGACTCCGCACTTCCAATGCGGGGGGTGTGGGTTTGATCCCTGGTTGGGGAACTAAGATTCCCACATGCCGCACAGTGAGGCAGAAAATATATACATATAAAACCTGCATGACAATCAACTATGTTGTACTTTGAAGAAACAATGTGTTTAAAAGAAAAGAGATCTTTTATAAGGTATTTACAAAAATGAAGTTTGGAGAGACATTTGTTAATATTCATTTTTTCTTAAATATTTATTGCAATCTACTATATGCCAATCATGGGCTAAGCATTGGGTTAAAACAAAATAAGACATTAACTCTGCTCTCAAAAAGCTCATAAATTACCTTCGATGAGACAAACAAGCTGATAACTGTAATATATATACATAGAGAGAGTGCTGATGTATATAGTATAAGAGCTACACTAGAGGTATGCATAGGGCAGTAGTGGGTGTTAGAGAAGAGGAACTAACCCAGACTGGGAAGTAAGAAAAAGCTTCCCAGAGGAGGTTACACCTGTGCTGACTTTGAGAGTGTTGACCTTTCTAGACAGAGAACAATACAAGAAAAGGCACTGAGGCATGAAACTGAAAATGTTGAGAAACAACAAGTACTACAGGCTCTATAAACACCAAGTGTTTGGAACCCAGAGTACAAGAGATAACGTTATAGAGGGACAAAGGGGTCAGTTCTTGAGAGTCCTCTGGGTAAAGCTAAGGAGTTTGGACTTAATCCAAAAGCAAGGGGTAATATAATCAGGGTTTAAGCAGGGAGTAATAAAATCAGATCTGAATTTTAGTGATCATTATGCTTCTCTGTGAATAAAAATTGGAGGAGACAAGAGTAGAAGCAGGGAGCCCAGATACAGGATTGTTGGCAGTGCTCCAGGTGAGAAATGAAGGTGGCTTGGACTAAATTGGTAGTGGAGATAAAGAGAAATGGACAGATTGGTAATGTATTTTGGATATAGAATCAACAGGACTTGTTTGGAGGATGAATGAGAGGGAAGAGTTAGGGATTGCTCTGAAGCTTTTGGCTTGCAAGACTGAATGGCATTTAACTAGGAGGAGGGTTTTAAATGTGTAGAGTGGGTAGGAGGAGAAATGAGTTCAGTTTAGACAAGTTGAATTCAAGGTACCCATGATGTAACTAGGTAGAACTGTCCGGCAGGCAGTTGGATTTTCTGATTCCTGAACACCTACTAAGCGCAAGACACTTGAGAGGTGCAGGTATACAGGGACAAATGAAACAGTCCCTGCCCTCAAGGAGTTCATAGTTTAGTAGGAAAGTCAACGAGGCAAACACACAATAACAGTATAGTGTAATACGTGTTATCACTGAGACGAGTAGAGGGTGCTATGGCAACATGGGCGTGGCTCTCTTTACGAACAAATAGAGCTAATCAAGAAAACAGAAAGTAAGGATATTCAGGCATAGGCAATAGGCAATACATGAGAACACCAGCGAACATTCAGGGAACTAACATTCAATAGTTAGGCATGTCTGGGGGAGCAAAGGGGGAGCCAAGGGGAGTGAAGCAGGTCAAGTGGGTTATGCCAGAACATGAAGAGTTTAGAAATCTACGCTAAAGAGTGTGGGCTCAACGCACATGTGCACACACAGATACATAAAGTAAATATGGCAAAATGATAACAATTGTTGAATCTAGATGGTGGGTATATAGGTGCTCGCTGTAATATTTTTCAACTTTTCTCTATATTTTAAACTTTTTGTAATGATGAGTTTAGGTTGTGAATTTATATTGAAATCAGTGGATCAAACAAATGATATTATCAGACCTAGGCTTACATAGATCATCTGGATTGTATGAGGGCAAGACAGGAGGCAGAGAGACTGATACGGAGGCTAACACCCTCAGCACTATTCTGGAAGTCTAGACCAGTAGGGGAGATGAAGGTATCAGACTATCATAGCTTGATGACATGAACCATTAAAATCATCCTATGAACTCCCCTTGCTATGAGTTCCTCCTCACCAAGCAACCTTCTTTTCATCATTTAGCTCCTCCTGTAAATATGCCTAGAGGGAGGTAATTCTCTGATCAGCAAACACTAGTATCTGTTCCGCTGGAAGTTATACTTCTCATTATAAATTAATCAGTTGGCATTCTGGCTTATATACTGGTCTCGTGAATTTGGTTAATTGTGAGTCAGTCCCCAGGAGCCCAGGCTCTGCTTATACTACCAATCAAATTTCAAAGTTTACAAAGCTAAGAACCAGACTGTAGAACATGACTGCATCAGAGTGCTCCTACTTCATGGAGCCTTGTCTGGGTAACTCTCTGGCTTTCCCTAACCATATCCCTCTGTCTCACTGTGATTTCTCTTCAAACTGCAACAAGATTCCCAGGTGATTTGTATGCAAATACAAGTTTGAGAAGCCCTGAGTATCCTGAGGGTGGCCAGCACTCAGCCTCCGCTTGAACACTCCCAGTGTCAGAGCTTACTACCTCACAAAGCATCGCAGCCTGAGTAGTACTGCGCTTTTCTTATTGGAAGGTTCATGGAAATGCAGTGTGATTTTGCTTCAGTCTTTCCTCTTCCTCCCGCCCAACTCTTCCAACCCCAGGTCCTCAGAGTTTCCATGCTATTCCCCAGCTGTAATATCACCACTCCACCAGGGCCTTTGCTTTGAGCAGTTTCCTGGTACCAGACTTCACCTTATTCCTGACCCTCAAATCAAATTTACCAGTCCTAAATGTATTCCTTCGGGGCCCTGCTGTCCCTAAGGCTAATAACAGCTCTTGTTCATTGAGCATTTACTATGTTCTTTACATGCATTATCTCATTACATTCTCACAACCATCCATTATTATCCCCATTTTCAGAAGAGGAAACTGGCTCAGAGAGAATTAGCAACGCCCTAAGCTCATATAGCTAGTAACAGAATCAGGATTCCAATACACTTCTGACTCTGAGTATTAATAGCCAATAATGACTCAGTATCTTCCCTCTAGAGAGTGGTATTTGCATTCTGACATTGTCTTATACCCAAGAAGGAAAGTTCATGTGAAATGTTTCTTGCATGCATTTCAGGCACTGTGACCAGCGACAGAGATATATTTGGGCCAGGAGGCTTTTTGGATTGCTCAAATCATACCACAAAGGCTAGCCTTGCCAAATATTTATATCAGCAACACTGAACTGAAAGCTGCCCTAAGCAGTGCACTATCTAATGATGAACTGGTAAACAGAGCAGCATCCTGCAGAAGCAACAGCAGGGTACCACCATGGCCAATTAAGTTTCCGACCATACTGAGTTTCTGTGGTGGTGCAGAGATGGGCCATAGTGTTCAGCCTCTAATATGTCTGCAGGAAATGAGACACCACATCGGGCTTCTTACCATTAAATAAATGGTAAAGCACCATCTGAGACAACTAGTGTCCTGGCATCAAAGTGATGATGTGGCCACACAGCTGGACAATATAGGTGTAGAGAATGAATGGCAACAAATTTCCACTCGAGGCAGTTGCCCCTTGGATAGCAAGAAGATGATGGTGGTGTGGAGAGAGAGAGCAGCCAAACAAAACAGAACAAAAAGCCCCAAATGTGATGCTGCAGCATACTTTCAAATACTATACTGTTACTTGCAAATGCAACACCTCAGTCAGCTCAAGTGGGTATACAACCATTAGAAAACGGGATTTTTTTAAACAAAGATTTCATGCACTCGAAGAAAAGACAGAATTTCAGAGAGGGGCTTTACAACAGCAGGAGTGCTACATCTGAAACTAAGAACAGTCTTATACCTGTAACAGAAATAGCTACCATTGAGAACCTGCTAGGGGCCAGATACTTTACACCCATGAGATAAGTATTATATGCTACATCTTACAGAAGAAGCAACGCGAGCTCAGGTTAAGTAACTTGCTGAGGGCACCCATTAGGGAACAACCTAATGATTGGATTAGAATTAGACCCGACATCTTAGTACAAAACTACACTCTTCTCCTTATGCAACATTCCACTCCTTATAACACTACCTTCCAAAGTAGAAGTAGGAAGGAAACATATTTATTGAGAACTTACTATGTGCCAGACACTGTACATGTATTAATTATATCATTTGATTCTTACAAGTAATAAAAGCCCATTATTTTCAGATGAGGAAAATGAGGCTCAGAAAGGTGAAGTATCTTGCCAAAGGTCACACAGCTAGTAAGTGGCAGAGTTGGAATTCACATGGGAGTATATCGGACTCCAAACTCTATACCATTTTCACTCTGCTGTACTACCTCTCCACACACGTAGTGAGGATATTATTACAAGGTGGAAAGATTCGGTGTTTTTCAACCAGATATGGTAACACATTTAACCTACTAAGAACCCCTCACCAGGGTGCCCTGATTTCTTGCTGAGCAGCCCTGGAAATCCTAGATAACAGAGATTATGAAAGTACATTTTGTCAAGTGCTTCATCATCATTTATAAATGTCTACATCTTCAGTTGTACACACTCGCTCCCATGCATGTGTGGAGTGGAATGCCTGAATATGTGTTATGTGTGGAAAGGGTGTTTTCTGTCCACTGATGAAAACTGGTACAGAAAGGAATTGTACTGATAAGGATAATGCAGAAAATTTAAGCTGTGTCAAGTTGATTGCTATTGAGGGATCAGATTAGCTATCTTGAGTTTGGGGAGATGATTGAGGGGATCCCAGATTGCTAAAAAGGGATAAGAGTGGGGAAGGGCCCAAGGCTTGGGAGGGCAGCAATGGCTCCAGGAGAAAGTTGGGCAGGGGAGGTGCTTGGAGGGAAAGATGGACATGAGTGATTTTTACCCTCGCCTGCACTATCAGGACAACCTACTTGGGAAATTAATCTGTTCTCATGCAGTCTCCTCTCTCCTTTTTTTTTTTTTAGGTTTCTAGTAAGAGGAAGACTTCCAAATAATTAAATCTGTGTCCACAAGAGATTTATGTATATTAAAAGAAAGAAAAACAATTGCTTGGGGAAAATGGGAAAAAATGTTTTTAATGAATTGTGCCCTACAGATATGGCCACATATTTGAGGTTTACTTCCAATCTGTTTGTGCTACTCAGTAGACTAGATCCACAGAACTCCCTCATTCCAGTCTCTGTTGTTATTTTTAACTTTTCCATTGACTGGTTTTGTGACACCAAGGAAGTTTCTCTTTCTTCTTTCTCAGCTACAAAATAGGGATAATAAAAATGAAAACTTGTGCAGATATATTTTGAACCACTTAGTGTTCCTTCAGATTAAAGCCTACCAAATCAGCTAGTTAGCTAAAATAAATATCTATGATTTTGCCACTGCCTAGGACAAATGACAGAATCGCTGTAGAAGGGAGTGGGCCTCGCAGGCATGGATAAGATCAGTTTACTAAATTAGGGAGGGGTTAAGTTCTTTAAAATGCACATGGGCAGTAAGCTTTTCTTTAGCCTACAGACAGAATGGGATTCCTTTCTAATAGGAGCCTAATTTGATAATTCCTAGTAAAGCTGGGGCTTCTGAAAAGCAGTTTAAGAATAAACATAGTGGGCTTCCTTGGTGGAGCAGTGGTTAAGAATCCACCTGCCAATGCAGGGGACACGGGTTAAATAAATAAAAATAAATAAAATTAATTAAATATCATAAAAAAAGAATAAACATAGTTATATTGTAGCACATAATCACAATCACCTACTGAGGCCAAGGTATACTCTTTTTATTAGAGTAGAAACTTTATTTTATTTATTATTTTTTAAAATTTTATTTATTTTTTGGCTGTGTTGGGTCTTTGTTGCTGCGCGTGGGCTTCCTCTAGTTATGGCAAGCAGGGGCTACTCTTCATTGCGGTGCACGGGCTTCTCATTGCAGTGGCTTCTCTTGTTGCGGAGCACAGGCTCCAGGCGGGCGGGCTTCAGTAGTTGCAGCATGTGGGCTCAGTAGTTGTGGCTCACAGGCTCTAGAGCGCAGGCTCAGTAGTTGTGGCACACAGGCTTAGTTGCTCTGTGGCATGTGGGATCTTCCCAGACCAGGGATCGAACCTGTGTCCCCTACGTTGGCAGGCAGGTTCCTAACCACTGTGCCACTCGAGAAGTCCCAAGGTTTACTCTTTAGAAGCTAAAGTCAGCCTAAGTGTGGGCAAAGGCAGCCTTTGTATTCCAAGGCAAAGTCAAAAATTCACAGCTGCCAACTATATGCATTAGGGTTAGTTGCTGCTGGCCAGGGCTCAAAATCGATCAAAAACTTGGAGTAAACAAGCATCTGGCAATAAGTGACCAGGTACTAGCACACAGTTAAGACAACTGAAATTAGCTGGCCTCCCATTCATGATTCACATAGTAATTAAGTTCTGTTACACCAGAATTAGATGTGCCATAGTTATGTTGGTCTCGGGAAACAGGCAAGAGACAAGCAGGCCTTCAACAATAGGGTATTTTATGGGCTTCCCTGGTGGCTCAGTGGTTAAGAATCTGCCTGCCAATGCAGGGGACATGGGTTTGAGCCCTGGTCTGGGAAGATCCCACATGCCGCAGAGCAACTAAGCCTGTGCTCCACAACTACTGAGCCTGTGCTCTAGAGCGCGTGAGCCACAACTACTGAGCTCACATGCTGCAACTACTGAAGCCCACCCGCCTGGAGCCTGTGCTCTGCAACAAGAGAAGCCACTGCAATGAGAAGCCCGCGCACCGCAGTGAAGAGTAGCCCCTGCTCACCACAACTAGAGGAAGCCCACGCGCAGCAACGAAGACCCAATGCAGCCAAAAATAAAAATAAATAAAGTAAATAAATTTTTAAAAAAGCAAACAAAAAAACCCAAAAGGGTATTTTATGGTTACAAAAATTACTTTGGTTTGACTTCACCACAAATCATGCAGTATAAAGTATAGGAACTTTAATGAGAAAAAACACTAATGGAATCATCAAAAGGAAAAAATGTCCAGATCCACTGAACCACAGCACACTCAGGAATCCATGAAATCACTTCTCCCTTAGCTGCTAATCTTCCGATTAGCAGAGGGTGGGTATACTCTTTTCTAAGTTGTCTCTATGTAACTTTGTGTGCAGACAGGATCAGTATACTTCAGGTCCTTCAGAACAAACTAGTTTGGACACAGAAGTCAACAAATGCTTAATATTCTAGATGCTGTCAGCTCTGGAGCCACAGAAAGCCTTTTAGCAGAGGCAATGAAGTGGCTCAGCAATGTTTGCTTTTTGTGGGGGGGAAAAAAGAGAGAGGGAGCAGACATTGAAAGCCTGAAGCTCCTGTTTGTTTGAGGAAGAGTTTGTCAACTTTACCTTCAATAATCCCACCAGTTCATTAAATGTCTTTGTTTTGCTGAGGTGGTGATGGTTGAGGTGTTTAGAGACCCGATGAGAGCATATGTTTGGGCCCTACAAGGTGTTTAGGGCTCAACACCCTGCTGCTTTTAGGACCTTCTGTTTGTTTGGATTCAAGGCAGGATGAAAACTTTTCAGCACACACATTCCAAGAACCAGTGCCTTCAGTTATGCCCCTCATAAGGCATTTTCAGCAGAGGTTTTCAAGTTCTGAGACAGGTGGAACAGTCAATTGCTTAAGGGTAGTATACTGGAACAAAGTAGATTTATAACGCCTGCTGTTATCCAGCCTTTTGTTTTTTTAACAGAATCTTAGCCCTGTCACTGCAAGTTGTGTTATGTAGCAGTGAACAAGCAAAGAAGAAACAGACTTTCTGGGAAAGAAAATGTGCTAGACTAATCCCACCTGATAACTGCAGTCAGTATTTGAATTTAGGAAAAAAAAATTTTTTTACTAACCTCGACCCTTTGGGCCGTCCGACATACAAAATGATAAGCAATAAGCATCACTGGGCATACAGGACTTATAATTTTCTCTTTTGGAGTTTCGGTGATTTAAAAGAAAATTCACACATTCTCTAATTTATTCATTAGAATAATAAACATTTTTTTAGAGCTTCTAATATCTACAAAGTCTTATGATAGTTGCAACAAGGTCCCTCCATTTAGTATCTTAGTCTACTGGGGGTAAATTGTACCAAGGAAAATTTTGTGAGCCCTCTCTTTGTTTTTGCCTATGTGAATCTAGATTATAAGCAATACAAGCTTTAGTTGAAAGCCTAGTCTAATCTCAATTGCCTACTAATGGGGAAGAGAAGTGATATTAATTTTCTCTCAGATTATTGTAAATAGCCTTCTAATTGACTTCCCCTGCTTTTGGTCTCGCCCTCACTCCAAGTCATCCTTCATATTACTGCCGTTTATACTTTCAAAAACATAGCTATGATTATGTCATTTCTCACTGTATATTGAACAGAATAGAAATTTCTAAGCTTTGATGG
Organism: Physeter macrocephalus; assembly: GCF_002837175.3. NCBI lineage: Eukaryota > Metazoa > Chordata > Mammalia > Artiodactyla > Physeteridae > Physeter > Physeter macrocephalus. The sequence continues at coordinate 81,958,945 of NC_041234.1, read as the reverse complement.
CTAGAATCTCAACAATCTAGGTCCATCTGACCACTGTCTCCTTTATACCTCCACTGTGTCTGACATATATGTGTATTATATATAGTAGCTTCCATGCTATGCTGCATTTATTTACTTACATGTCTCCTCCGTCAGAGACTGAGTTCCTTGAGAGGAGGGACCATGTATTTTTCTTCTTTGTAGCCCCTGCTCTTAGCCTGGCACATTAGAGTACATTTGAAAAACAGTAAGTGGATGGCAAGAACTGGAGGGCAGGCTGGTTAGTTTGCTGGCTAGCTGGTATGAATTTTTTTCTACTGTGTTTGTTAAGGTATAATTTACATACAATAAACTTTTTTTAGTGTACAGTTCCATAAATTTTGACAAATATTCAATATATAGTCATGTAGCCACTACCACTATCAAGATATAGAACAGTTTCATCACCCCCAAAATTCCACATACTATGCCTTTATAGTCAAAGCCCCCCACCTCCTTAACCCTTGGCAACCCTTCATCTGTTTTCTGTCCCTATGGTTTTGCCTTTTCTAGAATGTCATATAAATGGAATCACTCAGTATGTAGTTTTTTTGTGTCTGACTTCTTTCACTTAGTAAAATGCATTTGAGATTCATCATGTTATTGCAATGGCAGGGCATTTAAACAAAAGAGTGCTCAGAGAGATAGGTGCTGGGAAGGGGTACAAAGTCCTGTGTGAGTATAGAGGTGGGAATGTTTGCTTTTGACTTAAGAAATTAGGGGAGATTTCATGGAGAAAGCAACGTCTGTCTGAGCAGGGCCTTGAGGGATAGGTGGGATTTTTATAGGTACCAATGGTGAGAGAAGATATTTCAGTAAAGGATATAGCAGAAACAAAAGCTCAGAGTCAGGAAAGAGCAGTGGGGATTTAGGAAACATTATTTCAGTTTGTTGAGAGCACAAGAGGAGGAGTAGCAGGAGATAGGGCAGAAAAGGTAGGTTAGGGTTTTGGTGACCTTGAAAAGGTATTTAGGAATTTGGTCTTGATTTATTAGGCAGTGGATAGTCATTGCAGGTTTTTGATTTAAGCTCTTCTTGGAGGAAAGTAATAGTTCTGCCTGCAGGTAATTCTGTTACCCTGCCTGAACTGAAGTAGACAGCTCTCCATCTGGGTGAGTATACAACTATGACACGTAAAACAAGGCCACAAATTATATTTAAATATATCAAAAGCATACCAAGGATATAAAATATCTGCACTACTGGTACTCTAGAAAACGTGTTCATGAAATGACGGAATCTAATACTTACCAAAAGCTCTCTTATCTCTTCATTCATTTGTATTCTCTCAATTCTCTCTACAGCCAAGTTATCAAAAAGCCAAGCATTGTTCCTGGATTCTATTTTCCAGATTCTCCACAGAAACACCTTTACTGGGTTAAGTAAGAATTAATGTTATGGCTTCTGTCTTAGCAGATAGCCAATAAAAAAATCCTGGTTGAACAACATTTCTTTCTTTTGTAAAACTGTGTTATCCACTGATATTACTCAAATTCCTATGTAAAAAGAACCCATTCCTATTTGGTATGCTATTTTTTTCTGGGACAAGAACAGACATTTCACCAAAGAGAACAGTATACACACGGTAGATAAGCACATGAAAAGATGTTCAACATTATTAGCCATTAGGGAAATGTTAATTAAAACCACAATGTGATATCACTGCGCACCTATCAGAATGGCTAAAAAAAAAAGTGATCACACCAAATGATGGTGAGAATGTGGAGGAACTGGATCACACACACATACACTGTTGGTGAGAAATGTAAAATGGTATAGCCAATTTGGAAAACAGTCCGTCAGTTTCTTATAAAACTAAACATGTAACTACCATATGACTCAGCAATATCAGTCATGGACCTCTATCTTAGATAAATGAAAAATTATATTCACTAAAACATATATATATGAATGTCTATAGCAGCTTCATTCATAATTGCCAGAAACTGGAAACAGCCCAAATGCTCTTCAGTAGGTGAATGGTTAACAAATTGTGATACATCCATACCATGGAATATTACTCAGCAATGAAAAGGAATGAACTATGAATATATGCAATGATCTGGAGGAATCTCCAGAGAATTTTCCTGAGTGAAAAAAGCCAATCCCCCAAAATTACATACAGTATGATCCCATTTATATAACATCTTTGAGATGAAAAACTGTAGTAATGAAGAACAGATTAGTGGTTGCCCAGAGCCAAGGAGAGGGTATGAGGTGGAGTTGTGTGTCACTATAAACGGCCCACATGAGGGAGCAATGTGGTGATGGAACTGTCCTGAATCTTGACTGCAGTGGTGATCACATGAACCTAAACATGTAATAAAATTGCATAACAACTTCCCTGGTGGTGCAGTGGTTAAGAATCCACCTGCCAATGCAGAGGACACGGGTTCGAGCCCTGGTCCAGGAAGATCCCACATGCCACAGAGCAACTAAGCCCATACGCCACAAGTACTGAGACTGCGCTCTAGGGCCCTCGAGCCACAACTACTGAAGCCCATGCGCCTAGAGCCTGTGCTCCACAACAAGAGAAGCCACTGCAATGAGAAGCCCACACACTGCAAACAAGAGTAGCCCCTGCTTGCCGCAACTAGAGGAAGGCCACACGCGGCAACGAAGACTCAACGCAGCCAAAAATAAAAAATAAATAAATAAATAAGCAAGTAAAAAAGAATACTTCAGCTGCATAAAGACCTTGTATGACCTATCTGTGCATCTCTGAGGACCCCAGCCTAAGAATCCCCTCTTTAGATAGATTCTATTTTATCCATAAATGCCTTAGTTTTTGTATTGGATTTAACCAAGGCACTAATTGAAATCCCCTTGAATTACATAGGCTACAGAAACTAAATTTTTACCATTTCAGTTATTAAATATAATGACGGAAGAAGACAGGGCTGGCACTTGCAAATAGGAAGAATTGTTTCAAGTGCATAAAGTAATTTTGGAAGAGAACATAGATACAGATGAATAGATATTAGGACATATTCAAGAGTCAGGCTTACCTACATAATACCAAAACAATTGTTTAAAAGTGGAACATTCAGTTGCCTTGTTCAACTAGTATCTTTTATTTATTTTGGTATCATGTAAACATATATGATGCTAACTGTGGCAAAGGGCTAGTAAAATAGAAAGAGGGGGAAGAGCAAGAGTTTAAATGCTGTGATGGGAAAATAAACAGCTGAGTTGAGTAACATTTTAGATGTGTAGGCAGAAAAAAGGTGGAGAAAAATGTAAGGGAAATGGTGTCTTGCAATAAGCAACTTTCTAGTTCATTGCAGTTTGTCAAGTATTTAGGAATAGAGGGCATTCATGCTTAAAGTAGTAGTCATTTACCAAAGCTCTGATGATCTTTCTCTTATTAGAAGAATTATATTCTTAAAATGTAAACAATATTCTTGCCTTCCTGGCTTTCTGCTTCAGATATTGAAATCAACTTTTTAATTTTTTGAGTTGAATTTCATTTTCCACCTAAAGCTAGGTACACACCAGAATTATTATACTGAAGGTGTAGTTTTCTCAGGGTCATTGTTTATTAGTCCCCTAAGAAAGGAGTCAGATCTCAGTTATAGATACTAGTAGATGGGAAGCAGTGATGTAGATAATACAAAAGAGCAGATTATCAAAGACACTTGGAGTTGGCTTTGAAATGCATTTTTCAGCACGTTTTCATCTTATGTTTTATGCAGGTGTTCCCTTCAGACCCATAAGAGGTGACCCTGAAGTAGTTTGAGTGATCAAAGAAAGTTAGCCTGAGATTTAAACACTGTCAGTGGACTAGCTGCATGCAGGTAATTAAATTAGTGGCATAACTTAGCATATTTATATTCTGTATATCACCTTACTCCCCTGAGCATGTAACCACTAAAGAGGATCTATGAACTCACTGGCTTTATTCATTCTGGGAATTTATTCACATCTTCAAGGTGCTTGGTTTTAAAGTAATCAATTAGATTGATTTTTGTTTTATTTAAATCTATTTGGCTGAACTTGACTGAGTATCTTGGTGTTCTCTTAATTGAAAGAGTTGCCATATGGTGTCAGAAGACATTGAAAATTTTACTTCAGATGCCAATATAGCATGTTACTGTTTAAATATCCTTGAGACAAGTACCAAGGTGTTTAGTCATAAAAATGCTCAACGTGCCCTCTGCTGGGCCTTTCTTTTATAAAATTGGAATTGAAAAATGCTATGTCATCAGGTTGTACAGTGGGTTGAGAAAAGGAATTCCCCTGTAATGATCACATGCAATGAATAAACCCTAAATACAGATTCATGAGTCTTTCTGGCACGGATAAGTCTGGCTCGCTTAGCTGGTTTCAAAAGGAAGATTAAAATGTTATCTAGGGCTTCCCTGGTGCCACAGTGGTTGGGAATCTGCCTGCCAATGCAGGGGACACGGGTTTGAGCCCTGGTCCGGGAAGATCCCACATGCCGCAGAGCAACTAAGCCCATGCGCCACAACTACTGAGCCTGCTCTCTAGAGCATTCGAGCCACAACTACTGAGCCCATGTGCCACAACTACTGAAGCCCATGCGCCTAGAGGCCGTGCTCTTCAACAGGAGAAGCCACCACAATGAGAAGCCCGCGCACCACAAGGAAGACCCAACGCAGCCAAAAATAAATAAAATAAAATAAAATAAAATAAAACGCTATCTAGACCCAAAGAAACAAAAACTTTGTTATGCACTTGAGAATTCCCCTGTGTTTTATGAAGCAAGATAATCTTATTGTCAGGTAATCGCTGCATAAATATGTAAACCAACTAAATAACTCTACCATTATTATATTTTATGTAATTATTACATTATTATATAAACCAACTAAATCATTTGGCCACAAGAGGATACCTGTGAAGAGGTGGATTTTTTTTTAAATAAGTGATTCTTTTATTTATTTATTTGTTTGTTTGTTTATTTTTGGCTGTGTTGGGTCTTTGTTTCTGTGTGAGGGCTTTCTCTAGTTGCGGCAAGCGGGGGCCCCTCTTCATCGCGGTGCATGGGCCTCTCACTATCGTGGCCTCTCTTGTTGCAGAGCACAGGCTCCAGACGCGCAGGCTCAGTAGTTGTGGCGCACAGACTTAGTTGCTCCGCGGCATGTGGGATCCTCCTAGACCAGGGCTCGAACCCGTGTCCCCTGCATTGGCAGGCAGATTCTCAACCACTGCGCCACCAGGGAAGCCCCCGAAGAGGTGGATTTTAATTCAAGATTTTTGTAGGGTTTGCAAAGATGCATTTCTACCTACCTTCTGCCCTGCCCCTATCCCAAAGATTTTGTCTGAGACCAAATCTTATGAATCAGCAGGTGTTCCTATAAATTAAGAGGGTGTTTTGCTTATGGAGAAGAATGGGGATTTAGGTTCAGTGTTTTCTTCAGCAAAAATTATTTTTATATTTTTGTTGGATCAAAATATTTTTTTAACATCCTCTATGGCAGCGGTCCCCAACCTTTATGGCACAATGGACCTGTTTCATAGAAGACAATTTTTCCATGGACCGGACAGGGGTGGGTGATTCAGGCGGTAATGTGAGCAATGGGGAGGGATGGGGAGCAGCAGATGAAGCTTCCCTCGCTCGCCCGCCTCTTGCCTCCTGCTGTGTGGCCCGGTTCCTAACAAGCCATGGACATTCCAGCAAGTATCTTCCCCACAACTTCCTTACAGTCAAATGGGGGTGTACACAGTTCGGTTGTATAAATTGTACACATAGCCACATTTTACTTGACCACATGTTCCTGCTTATAGCTTCAGAAGAAGCAAATCATGAAACTAGACAAAATCTAGAGACTATTGTTTGTACTCTCCCCAGTGCCAACTGGTGCTCAAAAAATAGAACTGGCCAGAATATAGCTGGCTATTTTCTTTATGAATTTCTCCCTAAGGCGCCAAGATCAGCTTTCATACCCCTGGGAGTCAAAAAGGTTTTCATTTTCATCAAACTGAAAATTCTTCTGGACTCATTTAAGTCAATGCCCTCAATGAAATTACTGTTCTCTGAGTTTTATCCAATTGCTTACACCATTAACAAAATAAAATAACAACAGGTGCAAAAGTAATGATTGGAGCACTAGACATTTGTCTTGTGGTATATATTAGTCTTCCCTGCTTTCCTTTTGTTATGAATGTTAGTGGTATGTCAAAGACAAGGGTGAAACTGACTCAAGGACAGGAAAACAAACATATTAAAGGAATTTAGGTTATCTATTTTCCCATATTTCAGTAGAACATGGTACTTTACTGTTTAGCTTTTCAGCAATCAGAATACTACAATCTATGCAGTAATTAAATTTATCTGAAGGTAAATTTAGGACAATAGGGGTTTTGTTGGTTTGTTTTTGCCCTTTTGTTCGGCTGAAGGCAAAGAAGCCTTGAATTACCCTTCTACTCTGAGTAATATTTTCTTTCTCTGAAGTGCAAATAGGGTATGTGCTATAAGATATTTTAAAAATATATACTATCTCCAAGATCTTACTGTAAGGAAATGGAAATATTCCCATACGAAGTTATAGCATAAAAATGTCCCAAATAAATGTCAGAAAAAAACCCCACAAAACACCACAACTGCATGTTTTTAAAATGTAATTACAGGTTAAGAGCACAGGTCCATTAAATGGAAGCCTAAAGGACCAGATTTGTAAGGTATTACTGCTTGAAGGAGACACATCTTGTATTTACCACTTTACTAACATTTTAAGTGTTCACAGAGTGAGGATTAATGGGCTGTGGACATCAGTTTTTTTCAGAGACGTATTAATAGGACATCCAATAGTTTAAACAATTTTCACAAATGAACAATGTGGATATTCTTTTAGATTTAACTTTTTTCATTGCCAGAAGTACAGTCCAAGCATACAGAATAAAGAAACTAGAACTCTACTTTCATTATGAAATTATTTTGCAAGTAGAGTAAAACTTTACTAAATCAGACTTGCTTGAAGCTGGCAAGCTCTATAACTGGAATTATAGAATATAGTAATATTTCATTATTTTGGAGAAGGGCTAGGACTTATTCTATGATGAAAGGAAGTTTATGGTGTATATTAGTTCTGCACTGGGAACAGTTAGATGAAAAAAAACCCCACATTTTTATGTCTTCTTCTATTCCCATGTTAGAAAACCCAATTGTCAGCCAGAGCTTGCTCTCCCTAGGAGCTTACCTCTTAGTCACTGCAGAGCTATCCCTGGGCCCAGGCTATGGGTATGTAAACAAGAACGAATAGCACCCAAGGGTTTTATGCCCTAGTGTTTAACCTCACCCCTGTATCCCAGGTGAGGGAGATGTCATGTGATAATATGAATCAGGTTAGAGCCCTAGTATTTCTCTTTAGGCCTTCTTTAAGCTTCCCTTGTTCAGCCAAAGGGCTACAGTTTTCAGGGGAGAAATGATGTGTTCTTTGTGAAATGGTCAGAGAAACCACACATCTTCCTTCAGCCGAAATGCAACTTACCCCTCTCTCCATCTGACTTCTGTTCCAAGAATTCTCCTCACAGCCCTTTGGTAAATACGGCCTTTTTGAATATCCTGGCTTTTTGACAAGACTAATTTTCGAAGAACATTTGCCTGTATGGCCGGAATGGTACTAAATTTCTCAGAATTAACCACTGTGGCCTCCAACTGCAGCTGATCTTACCATACACAAGTTACTGAGAATTTAGATGCTGGTTATATCCTGTATGAGGTTAATAAAAATAATCAGTAGAAAAATTAATTTGACAAATGGTTATTTGCTCCATGTAGGCGTTTTTTAGAGGTAAAATAATGTCAGACCTCCTATGTGACTGATTCTACACTCCTCCTCAGCCTCCGTCACTGAATTGACTGCTGGAGGAGAAGAACTCAATTTACATTTCCATTTAAAAGCTAAAAATATACACAAGTAAATGTAGATTGGATTTAATTCAATTCTGGAATGGGGGGCATACAGACATTTAATCATTGCAATTTTGAAATCCTAAGGCCTTGACTAGGTTTCTACCAGTTTTTACTAAAAGCATTAGTCATAACAAACAGATCATTTCCCAGAACATTTGATTTATTAAAATGGCCCCAAAGAATTTTGTCATGAGCTCATTCTTTATAAGGATTTCATATATTCATGAAACATCCTCCAGATACCTATGTAACACTTAACTCAAGCCCCAACTTGCACCTGACTTAAGACTTTAGAGAAGTTCCATTTGGAACCTTAAGGCTGGTTAGTTTTACTTTTGGGTCATTCAGCAGCTATTATCTTCAGTGTACTCCCCCTCCCTGCCCAAACATTAACATGCCCTGCTTTCACCCTTGTAATCTACAGCCACAGCTCTAGGACCCCACTGATCTAAATTCTTTCATATTTTCAGCTCTACCCTATTCAGCTCTGCCCTTCTCAACTCCTTCAAGAGTGCCTGCTCTCTTGTGAATAATTCTCTTACGTTTTATATAGACTGCCAGCCTTCTACACTGGTAACCCAAGTCCTCTATTTGTCTGAGACACTTTTACCTTCACACTAATGCTTCCTGCTCTCACATTCATGTCATCCTTAGTTATTGCCCCAAATGGAAGCTAATATGTTTAATCTTCATTTCTGTGATCCCCTCTCTGTACTGTTCATTACTTTCTTCTTCCACTGCTCTTTCCCCCGTGTTTCCACTGTGTCTTCTAGATCTCTGGTTACATAACACATGCCTAACTGGTAAATTTCTGTCATTTCCTCTTCACTGAGGGTTACACTAAAGCTTATGATATTTCCTTATGGTCCCTGACCCATCTTACTCCTGAGGACACCACTTCTCCTTCAGTTACTTTTAGTAGAGGCAGCTCATCCTTCTGTATCCTACATACTTCAGGGCTATAAGGGGTCTCCTCACTCCCACATGGTTGTCTCCAGACTACTTTTCCCCCACCATCATGAGTAAAACCTATTGTTTGGAGACTCATGGCAGTCAAGAGACTCATGGCACTTGGCTTTACCACCTTCTATTCCTTCCCTCCCTGTTTGGCCATGGACCAGCCTCCCAGTCATTCCACCACATATATGAAGACTTTGTCATTTGGATCACAGGCATTCTCTCCACCCTAAGTTCTTCCATCATCCAACACTCTGACCTCATTGTGATTCAACTTCAGGGACCTTTGTCTCTATTCCAGTGTAGTCACCCCACCCCCATGACCAGACTCTGGACATTATTAGCATCCTGATCTGCTCAACTTCTGAAATCGTAACAGAAATACTCCACTTTCTGATTGCCTACTCTGCAGCTCTCCCTTTTATACTTCCACTACTGATCTTTCATTTCTCTGTTATAATCATCCATAACTTTAACATCCACTTTGATGACCTTCCCAACACTATGACCTCATAATTTCTTAACCTCTTCATCTCCAATCATCTTAACACTTCTATTAATAGTGCTTTTTATATTCTGCCTTCTACTAGTTGTATTGGTTCTCCCTACTACATTTTCCTCCTTGAGGGCAATGATCGTGTTTTGGTACCATTTTTGTATGGTGCCTTGCATAGTATATGCTCACCAGAAAGGTATTATATAGTATTGTATACTGATTAAAAGCATGGATTCTGGAGTCAGGGTATAGAGGTATAGAGTTCAAACCCTAGTTTTGCAATCTACTAGCTGTATGACCATGAGGGGAAGTTAACCAACGTTTCTATGCCTCGGTTTCCATATATATATAAAATGGGGATACTAACACTTTGTACCTCATGGATTGTTGAAGTGATTAATTACACTTAGAAAAATGTGCAGCACACAGCTAATAGAATATTTATTGTTAACAATTGCCTTCATAAAGGGCAAAGAAAAACATATTTTAATAGGAATTATGTGCAATGCTGAAAGAAAAGAAAGAGTTCCAGATATTAGGAATAATGATACAGAGACAGTCATTTAAAATAGAAATTGAAAGCAAGTAAATTATTAAGCAAATTTTCATTTCCCTCTATTTGTACTTTCTACCGAGGAGGTGCCAATGTGTTGATTATTGCTAGAGACTAATTTATTTAACCACGTGGTATCACTATCATTGCATGATAAAGAAGATCACATAGGACTTCTCTGGTGGCGCAGTGGTTAAGAATCTGCTTTAGACCACACACTATAAAACTCTTAGAGGAAAACAAAGGAAAAATACTCTTTGACGTAGACCACAGCAAGATCTTTTTTGACCCACCTCCTAGAGTAATGGAAATAAAAACAAAAATAAACAAATGGCACTTAATTAAACTTAAAAGTTTTTGCACCACAAAGGAAACCATAAACAAGAAGAAAGACAACCCTCAGAATGGGAGGGAATATTTGCAAATGAAACAATGGACAAAGGATTAATCTCCAAAATATACAAACAGCTTATGGAGCTCAGTATCAAAAGACAAACAGGGGTTCCCTGGTGGCACAGTGGTTTAGAGTCCGCCTGCCGATGCAGGGGACACGGGTTCGTGCCCCGGTCCGGGAGGATCCCACATGCTGCGGAGCGGCTGGGCCCGTGAGCCATGGCCGCTGAGCCTGCGCGTCCAGAGCCTGTGCTCTGCAACGGGAGAGGCCACAACAGTGAGAGGCCCGCGTAACACACACACACACACAAAAAGACAAACAGTCCAATTAAAAAATGGGCGGAAAAAAAATGGGCAGAAGACCTAAATAGACATTTCACCAAGGAAGACATACAGATGGCTAAGAGGCACATGAAAGATGCCCAACATCACTAATTATTAGAGAAATGCAAATCAAAACTACAATGAGGTATCACCTCATGCCCGTTGGAATGGCCATTATGAAAAAAATCTAGAAACAATAAATGCTGGAAAGGGTGTGGTGAAAAGGGAACCCTCCTGCACTGTTGGTGGGAATGTAAACTGATACAGCCACTATGGAAAACAGTATGGAGGTTCCTTAAGAAACTAAAAATAGAACTACCATACGACCCAGCAATCCCACTACTGGGCATATACCCTGAGAAAACCATAATTCAAAAAGAATCATGTACCACAATGTTCCTTGCAGCACTATTTACAATAGCCAGGACATGGAACCAACATAAATGTCCATTGACAGATGAATGGATAAAGAAGATGTGGCACATATTTACAATGGAATATTACTCAGCCATAAAAAGAAACGAAATTGAGTTATTTGTAGTGAGGTGGATGGACCTAGAGTCTGTCATACAGAGTGAAGTAAGTCAGAAAGAGAAAACAAATACCGTATGTTAACACATATATATGGAACATAAAAAAAATGGTACTGATGAACCTAATTGCAGGGCAGGAATAAAGACATAGACATAGAGAACGGACTTGAGGACACGGCGTGGGGGAAGGGTAAGCTGGGATGAAGTGAGAGAGTGGCATGGACATATATACATTACCAAATGTAAAATAAATAGCTAGTGGGGAGCAGCTGCATAGCACAGGGAGACCAGCTCGGTGATTTGCGATGACCTAGAGGGGTGGGATAGGGAGGGTAGGAGGGAGGCTCAAGAGGGAGGGGATATGGGGACATATATATGCATATGGCTGATTCACTTTGGTGTACAACAGAAACTAACACAGTATTGTAAAGCAATTATACTCCAATAAAGATCTATTTAAAAAAAAAGAATCTGCCTGCCAATGCAGGGGACATTTGTTTGAGCCCTGGTCCGGGAAGATCCCACATGCCACAGAGCAACTAAGCCCGTGCACCACAACTACTGAGCCTGCGCCCTAGAGCCGGCGAGCCACAACTACTGGGACATTTGTTTGAGCCCTGGTCCGGGAAGATCCCACATGCCACAGAGCAACTAAGCCCGTGCACCACAACTACTGAGCCTGCGCTCTAGAGCCTGCGAGCCACAACTACTGAGCTCGCATGCTGCAACTACTGAAGCCTGCGCACCTAGAGCCTGTGCTCTGCAACAAGAGAAACCACCGCAATGAGAGGCTCGTGCACCGCAATGAAGAGTGGCCTCCGCTCATTGCAACTAGAGAAAGCCCGTGCGTAGCAACAAAGACCCAATGCAGCCATAAATAAATAAATAAAATAATTTTTTTTTTTTTTTTTTGTGGTACGCGGGCCTCTCACTGCTGTGGCCTCTCCCGTTGCGGAGCACAGGCTCCGGACGCGCAGGCCCAGCGTCCATGGCTCACGGGCCCAGCCACTCCGCGGCATGTGCGATCCTCCCGGACAGGGTCACGAACCCGCGTTCCCTGCATTGGCAGGCGGACTCCCAACCACTGCGCCACCAGGGAAGCCCAATAAAATAATTTTTAAAAAAAGATCACATGATAATATATATTATTAGAAATTTAGATACAAATATGATATACATCTAAAAATCTAAAACGTTAGGTGGAGTAGGTTATTGCTTATATGATGTGATAAGGGATGCTTTGAAATACGATTTCCCCCAATTTACTGTTCCACAGTTCTTTCAAATGTCCTGAAATTATCATCAGTTAGAAATTGGGTTTGTTTGTTTAAGTCATGTTGTTTCCAAGTACAACAAATAAAGTTTCCCCTGGGATACTTTAACAAAGTAGCTCCTGCATATCTAACAATTACCTAAATGAGTAGGACATAAGACTTGCGAGTTTAGATGGAAACAGATATAATTTATTTACATGAAGTTCTTGCTATCTAGGGAAGGTAAGCCTGAGTGATGGAAGAGTGGTAGCTGGGGTAAGAGAACTTAGGAACCAAGGATTGCTGAAAATAGAGGGAGAGGGTACTTAAGAGGAACTCTTCTAATTTTATGCAATCCTATCCAGGCATTTCTCTGTCTGTATTTACACACACATACACACACACACACACACACACACACACATCCGTGTGCACATTCTTTCCAAGTAATTATCAATAATTTGGGGGGCAATCAATATCCTGGCAGCAAATCATAATATAATAAATAAAAGATTAAAAGTTTAGAAGGAAGAGGACAAGAGGTAAGTAGAGAATATATATCAATGAACAAAAAGCACATGTTTAGACTTACAAAATATTCCTTGATTTTAAAAAAGTATTCCTAGATTTTAAAATGGAGAAAAGAGAGATAATGTACTTTAAAGAGCTCATAGTGAATTTACTCTTTTTTTTTTTCTGGAAACCAGCATCCGGAGGTACTGTATCTTTGACTCCCTTATAAAAATATAAATTCTTATGCAGTTATGTATGTCTGTGCCTATATGGTGGGAGGTGGGGGCGGGGAGAGACAGACGGACAGACACTTGGGAATTTATTTGAGAGTATGAGAGAGGTACTAAAATCCTGTTATTGTAAGCCAGGTTACAGTAAGGGTTATGATGTTTTCAGCGTTTTGTGAATTCCAAGCATAGCCGAGGTATTTTCCAGACCTAACATATTATATACTTGTTGGCACATCTCACGATCATACTAGTTTTAAAATAACTGTATCACTCTTTAACTTGTGGTGCAATGTGACTGTCAAATATTTTTCTTATAAACCTGACAGGTTTTTCTATTTTATATCTGTCCCTACATTTATTATTCTTTACTATTCACTGTGGCACTTCATCTTGTTTTAATAAACAGTTTTTCTAGTTTGTCAAGATACTTTTAAATTTTGTTTGTGTCTTACAATTTGACACTCAAATTGGAGTCATATGTATAAGCAACAAAAATGTTTTCAATCCTTTTATCAAGGGCACCAATAAAATGATATCTAAAAAAAAGAAAGAAAAACAAAACTGTCCCTTCTACCTATTGTTTCTTTTTTAAAAAAAATCTTTATTGGAGTATAATTGCTTTACAATGGTGTGTTAGTTTCAGCTTGTTTCTGTATATCACTTTATTATTTCCCCTTAGCTGACAGTAAACTACTGGATTTCCCCTTTGGATCATATCCTGCAATAGTGACTATAGCTGTGTCTTATATCTATCTACACATATACATACATAAGTATATGTATATACATATGTATTTATATTATAGCTTGCCAGTATGAATAACAAGATTCAAAAGCCTTACTGAAGTCCTGAAACTTGATAAGGAGTATCTCCCAGAAACTTCTATCAAACAACACACTTAATGATGGAACAGTGGGAGCATTTTGGTAGTAAAGTCAGGAACACGTCAAAAGTGTATATATTATCACTATTAGAACCCTAGACAATAGAATAAGAACACTGGAAAGAATGAAGGGGTACAATTAATATAAAAGATGAGGTAAAGCTTTGAAGAGAAAATGGTAATTTATCCTGACAATTCAAGAGCCAACTATTAAAATGAAACAGGAGTTCAACAAGGCAGTCACATGCAAGCGCAACATCAATAGTGATGCAAGGTCAATATCATTAATTTCCTTAGGTATCAGCAATAATTATGTTTATTGAAGTATTGTCTGTAAAAGAGCAGAGTTGAAAACATCCCAAATGTCCATTAGTAGGGGAGTGGTTGAATAAGTTATGAGTGTGTTCACACTATGAAATATTATGCAGTAGTTAAAAATGGGTTAGATCTAAATATAAATTTATTAGTATGGAAATAACTCCAGTTCCTACTATTGAGTGACAAAAGCAGGCTACAGAATAACTTCGTTAATGTGAAAAATAAAACACAGGTTGACTTTGTAGTTTCTATAGGTATACATACGTAAAAATTAATAGAAAAAGCCTGAAAGGTTACCTACTGAATGAATAACAATAGTTATCTCTTGGGAGAGGCCTGAGATTGGGGGCAATAGTCAAGGGGGACTTTATATCTTGTGTTGTTTTTTAAAGGAGAAAGTATTACTTGTATAGGTAAAAATAAAAACAATTTTAAAGTACAATAGTTTGCCGAATTCCCCTAATCAACTTCACTTAAACTTGTCTATCTTTTCATATATAAAAGGGAATTGCTTTCAAGTTTCTTAAACTTTCATTCATTTAACAACTAGTGAAGACTATGCACTATACAATGGATGACATGGTCTCTGCCCTCCTGGAACCTACAATCAAGTGGGAAAGACAGAAAGACAGATAATAAGCAAATAAGAAAATCATTACACATTATAAGGGATTTCAACAGAAATGAGCACCAGGTTTTGATCGGAATTTATGCGGTAGGGGGAGAGTTCTTCAAAGAAGAGACATTTAAACTGGGATTCGGAGAACCTGTTACATGTGGTAGTGATGATGGTGATGGGGAGAAAAACAAGCACAAAGGGCCTCACAGAAAAAGCTTCGTGGGTTGGAGAAAATATCTGAAGGTCAGAGTGGTTTGGCATTGGTAGGGCAGGGGTGGCACTGTTAGGTTGGAAAGGTAGGCAGAGGCCAGATGATGCAAGTCCTTTTCGGCATGGCAAAGTTTAGATTTTATTTGAAGAAGAATGAAAATTCACTGGGGGGTTTTGAGAAGAAGAGCAATGTGATCTGACCTCGATTTTTAGAGGATCGCTCCAGCTGCCATGTCGAGAAAGTAGTGACATGGTTATATTTTTGGAGGAAGCATTATGTGAAAGCATGAAAGAGAAATGACTTCGGTAGAGGGAATAGCAAGTGCAAAAGCCAGCTCTTTTGGTTTAGAAAGAGAAAGAAGACCAGAGTGGCTGAGGCATAGTCATGTGGGAGAGAGGGGTGTGGAATCAGGTCTCATCACACAGGGCTTTGTAGGACATGGCATGAAGCCTGGATTTTATTCTAATTGGGACTGAATTCCATTTTCCACAGGATCACTCTGGCTGCTGGGTGGAAGACAAGACTCTGTAGGGGGGCGACAATAAGAGGGAGACCTGCTGGGAGGCTACTGCAATGGTCCAGGTGAGACAGGATATTGGCCTGGGCTTGGATGGATGCAGCAGAGGTGGGAAAAGGGATGGATTTCAGAAATGCTTGGAGATTGAATCAACAGGACTTGATCTTTAATGAGATGTGGGAGTGTGAAGAAAAGGGCGGTTTCAAGTATTTTCAAGCTCAAGGCAGGGAAGGGTTTAGTGGGATTGAGGGACTGAAAGGAGCCCAGTGTGGCTGGAGCTCAGTGTAGGGGGCAGGAGGCGTGCAGGGAGGTGAGAGGAGATGAGGTCAGAGTGGTGGGCATGAGCCAGGTGATTCATGGCTGGGTGAGGACATGGAAAGGAGTCTGAATGTACTCTTAAGTGCAGTGGGAAGCTACTGAAGGGTTTTAAACAAGGTGTGGTTTGGTTTTATTCTAAAAAGCCACTTTGGCTTCAGTGTGGGTAGTGGGCTTAGAGGGGGACAAGAGAAGCAAGGAGATGAGTTAGGAAGTTATTGCAGAGGTCTGAGGATGAAGTCTTGGAGATGGTGCTGGGCAGATCGGAGATTCATTTGAAGTGGAACTGATTAGTTTTCTTGAATTAAACTCATGTATATATCGGAGTCTAAGCCTTATTGAAGTTTTTATTATCTTCTCACTTCATTTATATATTATGTTTTTATTTCCCCTCTCAGTTCTAGAAAATTTTTTTTTCTAAAACATGTGAGTTTGCTACTCTGATTAAACCCTTCCTTTCCATGTACTTAATTGCTGGGGAATTGGTGAGTTTGGGGATACTGAAATGCTGCAGACCTCACCCTGTAATACACTTTGCTGAACACAGTCGTAATGATAAAAACGTTAAGAAACATTTTATTCCACTTAGATTACTGATTTTGCTGAAATAAACTACAGTACATTAAAATCTAATCCTTTCTTAGGGCAATTAACCTATTAATAGCATATTTAACTTTCAAAACCTGTTCTGTCAGCAAGCAAGTACTTAACATAGTCTGAATTTTCTGCTTTAATAACTGAGGAGTCCTGCCTTTTCTTGCACATCTGGGACAACTGGATGGATGGACGTCTCTAGAGCATTTGGAAAGGGTTGTTAAGAAGTTACATAACATTTAGAAAAGAGCTAACACCTATCTTTCTCAAACTCTTCCAAAATATAGCAGAGGGAGGAACACTCCCAAACTCATTCTACGAGGCCACCATCACCCTGATACCCAAACCAGACAAGGATGTCACAAAGAAAGAAAACTACAGGCCAGTATCACTGATGAACATAGATGCAAAAATCCTCAACAAAATACTAGTTAACAGAATCCAACAGCACATTAAAAGGATCGTACACCATGACCAAGTGGGGTTTATTCCAGGAATGCAAGGATTCTTCAATATACGCAAATCAATCAACGTGATACACCATATTAACAAACTGAAGGAGAAAAAATATATGATCATCTCAATAGATGCAGAGAAACTTTCGACAAAATTCAACACTCATTTATGATAAAAACCCTTCAGAAAGTAGGCATAGAGGAAACTTACCTCAACATAATATAGGCCATATATGACAAATCCACAGCCAACATCATTCTCAATGGTGAAAAACTGAAACCATTTCCTCTAAGATCAGAAACAAGACAAGGTTGTCCCCTCTCATCACTATTATTCAATGTAGTTTTGGAAGTTTTCGCCACAGCAATCAGAGAATAAAAAGAAATAAAAGGAATCCAAATTGGAAATGAAGAAGT
>NC_041234.1:81935571-81939532 GCF_002837175.3 Physeter macrocephalus | reverse complement strand
ACCTAGGGTTAAGACGGGAATAAAGACACAGACCTACTAGAGAATGGACTTGAGGATATGGGGAGGGGGAAGGGTAAGCTGTGACAAAGTGAGAGAGCGGCATGGACATATATACACTACCAAATGTAAAATAGATAGCTAGTGGGAAGCAGCCGCATAGCACAGGGAGATCAGCTAGGTGCTTTGTCACCACCTAGAAGGGTGGGATAGGGAGGGTGGGAGGGAGGGAGATGCAAGAGGGAAGAGATATGGGAACATATGTATATGTATAACTCATTCACTTTGTTATAAAACAGAAACTAACACACCATTGTAAAACAATTATACTCCAATAAAGATGTAAAAAAAAGAAGTTACATAATTACTTAAGGATACCATAAGCATATCTTTCTATTTCCAACTGCATCAAAATGCAAATCAAAACACACTGCAAACTGGGAAACTTAGAATTAAAGGTTTACCTCCAAGTACTAGGTTAGACACCATTCCTCCTCAGTGGGAGCACTTCTCCAACTGAAGTTGTCCCCTTCAGAAAAGGGATACTGCTAGTAGGGGTCTATGAATGGATTGGGCCCAGGAGTAAAGACATTCTGTATCCACATCATGAAACCATGAGAAGCAAGGAGTGCAGAAGCATCCCTTAGGCTTGCCAGGGACCTTGAAGGCAGGCTATAGGGGATGGGGAAGCACTGATACATAAAATGGGAGGAGATAATGTATTTGCACAGCAGTAAAGACATAGGCATAGTATACTGTTGTTGAGAAAGAGGCAAGCAGCCCTTGACATCTGGGACCTGGCCTGGCACTACCATTCAGGCTTTGGTGTTTTCTTGTTGAACATAAATAATTTCACAGAGCATCAACAGTAGAGTGCCAGTATCTGTGCCATGATAGATCAAGACAAAAACAAGACCATTCCGTAATCATGTCTGAACCCAGTCAAAATATGAACAGCATCGAAGTCACAAAAATGACCAATGACCCATCCTGGCGAACATGAGTGACTCTTGCTTCTTTACTAATTATAACTGTAGCTTCAGGTTAGTCTTCCCCACTTACAAATAAGGTTTATTTAGAAATCCAATCACAGAATTACCCCCTACTTTCTGACAGTATCCAAATCCAGAACAAAGCCAGCTAGAGTGACCTATTCAGCCTGGTTTTTCCAGGAATTTCCTGGTTTTAGCACTGACAGTCCCAAGTTCCAGGAAATCCCTGTCTCAGGCAAACTGGGCTGGCTGGCCAATGGCTTGCTTCCTTAAACCCTCCCCCATATCATCTGAAGAAAGCCCAAATCCTATAAATCATTTCTTAAGCCCTCTTATTGAGATACCCCATCGTTTCCCGTGGTGCGCATTCTCCCTTTGCTGCAATAAGTAATAAACCCAACTTTTTCAACTACAGGTCTGTTCCTAGGAGCCTTTGGTTGGAGGGCATTGACATCAGTAAGACATAAAGAGGCACAGCATTGTGGAAAGGCTAGGAAGGCCTAGCATGGCAAATGGGATGGAAGGAATGAAGAGATAGTGGCAACCAAGGAAGTGAAGGGGGTCCACAGCCCTGAGGGGGGCTAGAGTGTGGTTTTCTGAAAAGGTGGTTTTTAGGGGTGATAAAAGACAAGGTGATAGAATACTCAAAGATTGGCTCAAGATGGCAGAGTAGAAGGACATGTGCTCACTCCCTCTTGCGAGAGCACCGGAATCACAACTAACCGCTGAACAATCATCGACAGGAAGACACTGGAACTCACCAAAAAAGATACCCCACAGCCAAAGACAAAGGAGAAGCCACAGTGAGATGGTAGCAGGGGCACAATCACAATAAAATCAAGTCCCATAACTGCTGGGTGGGTGACTCACAAACTGGAGAACAATTATACCACAGAAGTCCACCCACTGGAGTGAAGGTCCTGAGCCCCATGTCAGGCTTCCCAACCTGGGGGTCTGGCAATGGGAGGAGGAATTCCTAGAGAATCAGACTTTGAAGGCTAGCGGATTTGATTGCAAGACTTTTTGACAGGACTGGGGAAAACAGATACTCCACTCTTGGAGGGCACACACAAAGTAGTGTGTGCATCGGGACCCAGGGGAAGGAGCAGTGACCCCATAGGAGACTAACCAAACCTACTACAAGTGTTGGAGGGTCTCCTGCAGAGGATGGGGGTGGCTGTGGCTCACCCTGGGGACAAGGACACTGGCAGCAGAAGTTCTGGGAAGTACTCCTTGGCGTGAGCCCTCCCAGAGTCCGCCATTAGCCCCACCAAAGAGCCCAGGTAGGCTCCAGTGCTGGGTTGCCTCAGGCCAAACAACCAACAGGGAGGGAACCCAGCCCCACCCATCAGCAGACAAGAGTATTAAAGTTTTGCTGAGTTCTGCCCACCAGAGCAACAGTCAGCTCTACCCACCACCAGTCCCTCCCATCAGGAAACTTGCACAGGCCTCTTAGATAGCCTCATCCACCAGAGGGCAGACAGCAGAAGCAAGAACTACAGTCCTACAGCCTATGGAAAAAAAACCACATTCACAGAAAGATAGACAATATGAAAAGGCAGAGGACTATGTACCAGATGAAGGAACAAGATAAAACCCCAGAAAAAAAACTAAATGAAGTGGAGATAGGCAACCTTCCAGAAAAAGAATTCAGAATAATGATAGTGAAAATGATACAGGACCTCAGAAAAAGAATGGAGGCAAAAATCAAGAAGATGCAAGAAATGTTTAACAAAGACCTAGAAGAATTAAAGAACAACCAAACAGAGAAGAACAATACAATAACTGAAATGAAAACTACACTAGAAGGAATCAATAGCAGAATAACTGAGGCAGAAGAACGGATAAGTGACCTGGAAGACAGAATGGTGGAATTCACTGCTGTGGAACAGAATAAAGAAAAAAGAATGAAAAGAAATGAAGACAGCCTAAGAGACCTCTGGGACAACATTAAACTCAACAACATTTGCATTATAGAAAGAGAAGAGAGAGAGAAAGGACCTGATAAAATGATTGAAGAGATTATAGATGAAAACTTCCCTAACATGGGAAAGGAAATAGCCACCCAAGTCCAGGAAGTGCAGAGAGTCCCAGGCAGGATAAACCCAAGGAGAAACACGCCGAGACACATAGTTATCAAATTGACAAAAATTAAAGACAAAGAAAAATTACTGAAAGCAACAAGGGAAAAATGACAAATAACATACAGGAGAACTCCCATAATGTTAACAGCTGATTTCTCAGCAGAAGCTCTACAAGCCAGAAAGGAATGGCATTTTATATTTAAAGTGATGAAAGGGAAGAACCTACAACCAAGATTACTCTACCCGGCAAGGATCTCATTCAGATTCGATAGAGAAATCCAAAGGTTTACGGACAAGCCAAAGCTAAGAGAATTCAGCACCACCCATCCAGCTCTACAATAAATGCTAAAGGAACTTCACTAAGTGGGAAACACAATAGAGGAAAAGGACCTACAAAAACAAACCCATAACAATTAAGAAAATGGTCATAGGAACATACATATTGATAATTACCTTGAACGTGAATGGATTAAATGCTCCAACCAAAAGACACAGGCTTGCTGAATGGATACAAAAACAAGACCCATATATATGCTGTCTACAAGAGACCCACTTCAGACCTAGGGACACATACAGACTGAAAGTGAGGGGATGGAAAAAGATATTCCATGCAAACGGAAATCAAAAGAAAGCTGGAGTAGCAATTCTCATATCAGACAAAATAGACTTTAAAATAAAGACTATTATAAGAGACAAAGAAGGACACTACATAATGATCAAGGGATCAATCCAAGAAGAAGATATAACAATTGTAAATATTTATGCACCCAAGATAGGAGCACCTCAATACATAAGGCAACTGCTAACAGCTCTAAATGAGGAAATCGACAGTAACACAATAATAGTGGTGGACATTAACACCTCACTTACACCAATGGACAGATCATC
>NC_041234.1:81933379-81935054 GCF_002837175.3 Physeter macrocephalus | reverse complement strand
AAGAAAGCTGGAGTAGCAATTCTCATATCAGACAAAATAGACTTTAAAATAAAGACTATTATAAGAGACAAAGAAGGACACTACATAATGATCAAGGGATCAATCCAAGAAGAAGATATAACAATTGTAAATATTTATGCACCCAAGATAGGAGCACCTCAATATATAAGGCAAATGTTAACAGCCATAAAAGGGGAAATCGACAGTAACACAATAATAGGGGACTTTAACACCACACTTTCACCAATGGACAGATCATCTAGACAGAAAATTAATATGGAAAAACAAGCTTTAGATGACACAATAGACCAGATAGATTTAATTGATATTTATAGGATATTCCATCCGAAAAGAGCAGATTACACTCTCTTCTCAAGTGCACACAGAACATTCTCCAGGATAGATCACATCTTGGGTCACAAATCAAGCCTCGGTAAATTTAAGAAAATTGAAATCATATCAAGCATCTTTTCCGACCACAACGCTATGAGATTAGAAATCAATTACAGGGAAAAAAAAAACGTAAAAACCACAAACACATGGAGGGTAAATAATACGTTACTAAATAAACAAGAGATCACTGAAGAAATCAAAGAGGAAATCAAAAAATACCTAGAGACAAATGACAATGAAAACATGATGATCCAAAACGTATGGAATGCAGGAAAAGCAGTTCCAAGAGGGAAGTTAATAGCTATACAAGCCTACCTCAAGAAACAAGAAAAATCTCAAATAAACAATCTAACCTTACACCTAAAGGAACTAGAGAAAGAAAGAAGAAAAAAAACAAAAAAAGAAAATTACAAACCAATATCACTGATGAACACAGATGCAAAAATCCTCAACAAAATACTAGCAAACAGAATCCAACAGCACATTAAAAGGATCGTACACCATGATCAAGTGGGATTTATCCCAGGGATGCAAGGATTCTTCAATATACTCAAATCAATCAATGTGATACACTATATTAACAAATTGAAGAATAAAAACAATATGATCATTTCAATAGATGCAGAAGAAGCTTTTGACCAAATTCAACACCCATTTAAGACAAAAACTCTCCAGAAAGTGGGCATAGAGGGAACCTACCTCAACATAATAAAGACCATATATAACAAACCCACAGCAAACATCATTCTCAATGGTGAAAAACTGACAGCATTTCCTCTAAGATCAGGAACAAGACAAGGATGTCTACTCTCGCCACTATTATTCAACATAGTTTTGGAAGTCGTAGCCACGGCAATCAGAGAAGACAAAGAAATAAAAGGAATACAAATTGGAAAAGAAGAAGTAAAACTGTCACTGTTTGCAGATGACTCTTTATATATAGAGAATCCTAAAGATGCCACCAGAAAATTACTAGAGCTAATCAATGAACTTGGTAAAGTTGCAGGATACAAAATTAAGGCACAGAAATCTCTTGCATTCCTCCTATACACTAACAACGAAAGACCAGGAAGAGAAATTAAGGTAACAATCCCACTCACCATTGCAACAAAAAGAATAAAATACCTAGGAATAAACCTACCTAAGGAGGTAAAAGACCTGTACTCAGAAAAGTATAAGACACTGATGAAAGAAATCAAAGATGACACAGACAGATGGAGAGATATACCATGTTCTTGGATTGGAAGAATCAACATTGTGAAAATGACTCTACTACCCAAAG
>NC_041234.1:81932303-81933308 GCF_002837175.3 Physeter macrocephalus | reverse complement strand
TACAGATTCAATACAATCCCTATCAAATTACCAATGGCATTTTTTATGGAACTAGAACAAAAAAATCTTAAAATTTTTATGGAGACACAGAAGACCCCAAATAGCCAAAGCAGTCTTGAGGGAAAAATACGGAGCTGGAGGAATCAGACTCCTTGACTTCAGTCTATACTACAAAGCTACAGTAATCTAGACAATATGGTACTGGCACAAAAACAGAAATTTGGATCAATGGAACAGGAGCAAAAGCCCAGAGATAAACCCAAGCACCTATGGTCAACTAATCTATGACAAAGGTGGCAAGGATATACAATGGAGAAAAGACAGTCTCTTAAATAAGTGGTGCTGGGAAAACTGGACAGGTACATGTAAAAGTATGAAATTAAAACACTCCCTAACACCATATACAAAAATAAACTCAAAATGAATTAGAGACCTAAATGTAAGATTGGGCACTATAAATCTCTTAGAGGAAAACATAGGAAGAACACTCTTTGACATAAATCACAGCAAGATATTTTTTGATCCACCTCCTAGAGTAATGGAAATAAAAACAAAAATAAACAAATGGGACCTAATGAAACTTAAAAGGTTTTGCAAAGCAAAGGAAACTAAAAACAAGACAGAAAGACAACCCTCAGAATGGGAGAATATATTTGCAAACGAATCAATGGAGAAAGGATTAATCTCCAAAATATATAAACAGCTCACACAGCTCAATATTAAAAAAACAAACAACCCAATCCAAAAATGGGCAGAAGACCTAAATAGACATTTCTCCAAAGAAGACATACAGTTGGCCAACAAGCACATGAAAAGCTGCTCAACATCACTAATTATTAGAGAACTGCAAATCAAAACTACAATGAGGTATCACCTCACACCAGTTAGAATGGGCATCATCAGAAAATCTACAAACAACAAATGCTGGAGAGAGTGTGGAGAAAAGGGAACCCTCTTGCACTGCTGGTGGGAATGTAAATTGATACAGCCACTATGGAGAACAGT
>NC_041234.1:81931654-81931955 GCF_002837175.3 Physeter macrocephalus | reverse complement strand
GGTAATGGAAGCAACCTAAATGCCCATTGACAGACGAATGGGTAAAGAAGATGTGGTACATATATACAATAGAATATTACTCAGCCATAAAAAGGAACAAAATTGGGTCATTTGTAGAGACGTGGATGGATCTAGAGACTGTCATACAGAGTGAAGTCAGAAAGAGAAAAAAACAAATATCATATATTAACGCATATATGAGGAACCTAGAAAAATGGTACAGATGAACCGGTTTGTAGGGCAGAAATAGAGACACAGATGTAGAGAACTAACATATGGACACCAAGGGGGGAAAGTGGTG
>NC_041234.1:81927338-81931474 GCF_002837175.3 Physeter macrocephalus | reverse complement strand
CCCCGTGAGCCATGGCCGCTGAGCCTGCGCGTCCGGAGCCTGTGCTCCGCAACGGGAGAGGCCACAACAGTGTGAGGCCCGCATACCACAAAAAAAAAAAAAAAAAAAAAAAAAAGGATAATGTGATAGAAGGTAAAGCCTTGAGCTTTTGTAGGAGGAGGAGGACGAGTTGCTGCCCTACCCTCTGTGCCTAAACAAAACCCTAATGAAAGACAGAAAAAACAAACACAATTTTGGCTTATGTTATAAAATAATGACTCAATCTTTAATGGTCTACGGGCTGATCATATAGTTTTCGTATCCACACTCCCTTCTCTATGTTTGTCAACTGCATCATATAATAGTTTCTATATAAGAGAAATTTCTAGGAAGGAAGAACTCCAATGACACACTAGTTGACAGGTTTTATAACGGCAAAACACTAAACTTACAATTTTAATTCTTTGGGGTTAAGATCGTTCAATGTTAAAGATCAACATTCATTAAATAAAGACCCTAAAACAGTGCCTGACATATATTAAACGGCAATAAATATTAACTATTACAATTACTATGATTATGCTATCTTTTCAAATGTGCTTATTTTAAAACAGGGGCAATGCCGTAGTTTTAAAAAATGTTTTTGATCATATATCCTTGACTATATTGGAAGTATATATTCAATGATAAATGTAACTGCTTTGTTTCTTAAATTCTGCTCAGAGACATATACTCAAATGACTGTGCATGCCTTTTGGAGAGATTTACTGTTTTGGTCAGTCTTTTAAATTCAGTGGCTGGGAACCTACTTTCCAGTAGTTGGCCCTTACTGCATGATGCAAAGCAAGTTTGGAAAACATGACTACTATTTAGTTTGATACTGTTTATACTTAAAAAAAGCAGAAGATTTATAAAACAGAAACAGACTCACAGACATAGAAAACAAACTTATGTTTACCAAAGGAGAAAGGTGGGGAGGAATAATAAATCAGGAATTTTCGGGTAACATATACACACTACTATATATAAAATAAACAACAAGGACCTACTGCATATCACAGGGAACTATACTCAATATTTTATAATAACCTATATGGGAAAATAATCTGAAAAAGAACATATATATATATATATATATAACTGAATCACTTTGCTGTACACCTGAGACTAACACAACATTGTAAATCAACTATACTTCAATTTAAAAAAAAGAAAGAAAATTATCCTAAAGAAAGCAGGGGAGTGAACAGCAGAATGTGGCTATGCATGTAAAAGGAAACCTAGAATACTCAGAATCTCTAAGTTGAAACATAGAACAAGTAGGCTCCTTAGAAAAGGTTTAATTTCTAATTTTCAACAGAAAGCCACCTCATTTTATTTCTACAAAAATAAAACTCACTCGTAAAATTATAGGAACATGCAGAGAATGTTTATGAAGTGCTCTTAACTTCAAAAGAAAAAAATGTGAATGCCTGGGTTCTCAAAATGTCCAGGATATGTTACAAAAGGTAGCAAGTAGAGTTTTGTACATTTACAATAATTTTGTACTGTTAAAGACCATGCTACCTAGTTTTTGATACCCAGAGAAACAAGCAGCTTGTTTTTCAAAGATTAGTACTAAATTGCCATACTGTAGGTACACAACCTGGATGTTCCACTCTACTACTCTTAACACAAATTTGTTTTTTTCTTACAGTTCTGAAATCTGGTTGATTTAATTTACATTAATCTTCTCAGAGGCCAAACTTGGTGGTGAGAATACCAATTATCCTGGTATTGTGTTCGACCAGATCTTACCCTGTTTGAAATTACCGTTTTTCTCCTTTGGCCAAGTCTGGGGTCAAAAAAACCTTTACCTACCTACAGTATAGAAAACTTGTTTCAGAAGTCTACTTCTTCACTGCTTTAAAACCATTTATTTGGAAAGTGGCATTTTTTACAAAATAAAAACAGTAATTCTAAGAAATAAATTCCGTCACAAAATTAATAAATTAGATAATTATATTTACTTAAGAAGTCATAAGTAAACATTTTTAAGGGAAATCTTTACTTTTGGTGTGAATTACAGAGGTATCCAATTTCAGCCTTACTGTTTTCAATGTATAATGTTTCTTACAGAGTAGTTTTATATATATTAGTCCCACAGACATTAAAATCTCACATGCATACAGCAGAGAGTCGAATTCTCATTTCTGTACACATTTTGCACACTTACAATATACTATTGTTTAATCATAATAATGAATCAGTTTTGCAGTTACTGCACACTTGAATACATACAACCCTGAATCAAACTGAAAAGTACAAATTAAGAATGAAATTAAAATATTTATATTTTCTTGAATGTTTACAGGTAAAGGCACATTTATTAAAAAGCAATTATGTAATACACACTGAGAAAACTAGTAGAGCTAACAACATCATGAAAGAAAACAGGAACCACTTCATGAATTGCTTTTGACCTTGGAACAAATTAATTGCCAATATTAAGTAATAGTAAAGTAATTCAGAGTAGTGCCAGGCAAGAAAATTTAAAATGCACTTGTTTTACAACCTCATTGCCAGACCCTAGAGTCATTGTAGATGGAAATACCATGTTAAGGTAAACAAAGACATTAACCCTCTTTGGGAATCAGTTCTTACTTACCGAAATTTGCCATCTGTATCGTCTGGTTGCCAGTCTCTGGAACATTGTAAATCACAACAGCATCAGCATTTCTTCTGCCTGCTGCTTGAATTTTTTCTGAAAATGTACAATTACCTCTTTCTATCAGTGCAATCCAGGGCTTCTTAGTATTAGTAAACTCAGTGTTGTAGTCACAAGCTTGGTAGTTACTGTTCTTAGGGATGCCCACCACCCCCATAGCATTAGCCACCGGTGAGGCTAATCCATAAACACCACATTCACATGTCTCTGTTGAAGTGTAGTTGCTGGTTTCATTGTAATAAGCCACAGTCACATAGGCATTCATTGAAAAAGGCGCTGTGATTTTAAATAAAAAGGTAAAAATTACCAGCAGCTGAAAACAACTGGACTTATTCTCCTGGTTCATTGCTCATTCATTTGAGCATAAAATTTAAGATGTCTGCTGATATTTCCAACTATCAGTCACCATTTGTCCACTCAGGTCCCCACTAAGCAGAAGTTTGAAATTTCAGCTGCAAGTAGGTAACTGATCTCACCTCTAGCAACGTAAGCTCTGAATACATCAGCTCTATTTCACTTTACTTAGCTACATTCCGTTTTGCCTGCCCCTCCTCCAACTGTACACACATGTAACCCTTAACCAGGACTACCTTAGCAATAAATAACACCATCAACTTTATTCTACATGTCAACTTATTAGGATTGGATGACTTCCTTCACTGACATTTTTTTCTTCTTACTGTTCCAGCTAATGAACTTTCAAAAACATGGAGTGGATTGGAATGAGGAACTGGACTCTTGGGATTACCATGTGACAAAATGAAAGTCACCTCTCTCAGATCATCTAAAACACCAAACTGGTTTTCCAAGCCCTGCTGAAATAATGCTATCAACCAGTTCAGCTGGAAGTAAGTTAAGATCCATCATTTTAATTGCTACGGCATTGGTAGAATTGATTTCCAGTCTTTTTTCCTCTTATTTCTTTGTGGAATTTTTCTTAACAGCCTCCCCAAGGAACATCTTCTGCTACCTTTGTTTATTCATTGAAAAGGAAACATATTCCAGTCGCTAGAGATCCTTTCAAGTACAAGGCCTTGCCCATGGTGGGCACTCAAATATCTGTTGACGCATTCCATTAATTTTTATGTCCCATGTGGTATACTCTAACAAAAGACTGTTCAAGGTTTATCTTTTAACATTTAAAATTTTTAATTCTAGTTCTTTCAAATGTATAGACAGCTTTAGTTATTTCATTGCTTCCTTTACTGTAAGCTCTGATTTTTGGGTTTTTTTGGATTCTTTTTTTATATATTCTATTTTTAAAACATCTTTATTGGAGTATAATTGCTTTACAATGGTGTGTTAGTTTCTGCTTTATAACAAAGTGAATCAGTTATACATATACATATGTTCCCATATCTCTTCCATCTTGCGTCTCCCTCCCTCCCACCCTCCCTATCCCACCCCTCTAGGTGGTCACAAAGCACCGAGCTGATCTCCCTGTGCTATG
>NC_041234.1:81911998-81926966 GCF_002837175.3 Physeter macrocephalus | reverse complement strand
GTCGATAGACACTTAGGTTGCTTCCATGTCCTGGCTATTGTAAATAGAGCTGCAATGAACATTTTGGTACATGACTCTTTTTGAATTATGCTTTTCTCAGGATATATGCCCAGTAGTGGGACTGCTGGGTCGTATGGTAGTTCTATTTGTAGTTTTTTAAGGAACCTCCATACTGGCTGTATCAATTTACATTCCCACCAACAGTGTAACAGGGTTCCCTTTTCTCCACACCCTCTCCAGCATTTATTGTTTCTAGATTTTTTGATGATGGCCATTCTAACTGGTGTGAGATGATATCTCATTGTAGTTTTGATTTGCATTTCTCTAATGATTAATGATGTTGAGTGGCTCTGTTTTTTTTTTTTTTTTTTTGCGGTACGCGGACCTCTCACTGTCGTGGCCTCTCCCGTTGCGGAGCACAGGCTCCGGACGCACAGGCTCAGTGGCCATGGCTCACGGGACTATCTGCTCCGCGGCACGTGGGATCTTCCCGGACCGGGGCATGAACCCGTGTCCCCTGCATCGGCAGGCGGACTCTCAACCACTGCGCCACCAGGGAAGCCCAGCAGCTCTGTTTTTAATCAGGAGTACACTGGACACTAGCAGCACTTGGGCATACATTGCTATGGGCTCAACTGGTCTGGGTAAATCCGCTGGGAAAGGGAGATTGCAGTGTGGGCCAAGGGCTAGTGAAGGAGTAGATGAATGGACAACAAGACAAACAGAGATATCAGGAGTCTGACTGGGCCAAGAGTCAGCAAACTACACAAATAGGCAACAGGTTGTCAGAGAAGCAGAAAGACACCAGGTCAAAAGGAAGGCAGACACAATGGTAGCCTGAAGTCCACGGAAAATAATCTGAAATAAGGAATACCACTAGAGTCAAGGGGACAGGACAACAGAAAATAGGAAACATTGTTGAAGGACACGATCAGTAAAACTATCCCCCCCCCCACTTCTTGTCCGTTCTTGGGCATCTGAGGTATTAGCGTTGGAGTGAACCCTGAAAGTGGGAACCAACAGTTAACAGCAGAGGAGAGTTCACGGAATCTGCAGTAGAGCCTAATGGATAAATCCCAGCAGATGCACAATAGAAATATGAACCTTTTTATCCTGTTGCAGCTGCTGATTACTCATATCTCCCTCACAGTACCTGATATTAGTAACAACTTACACACAATAATCACTTAATAATAATTCATGAAAAGTTTAAAGGTCTTGTGTATTAGCTTATGGTCTATTTCAGAGTAAACGCAAATAGTTTATTATTTTGCTATTAGCACTATTGCCAACGTTTAAACTCATAATAAAGACTGTATTCACTAGATAAAGAAAACTATCAAAATGGAAACAGAAGTGTTATTGTCAAAATGATTAGTCTGCTAATTGCTAATAGACATCTGTGATAAATTCAACATCAGCATTCAACAGGCAATTCATTAGTAAAGTTGTAGAAATTTGAGTTAACCTTCTCTACCAGTTATTAAATTGCTTCTAAAGGAACATCATTTTATGCTTTTAAAATGACAACTTTCCATAACACTTTGTGGCAGCGCTGGTGAACTTTGCTAAACTATTTTAAATTGCTCTGAAGGTTGAAGTGCATGACTTTGTATGGTAACCAGCATTATATACCTTGTATGAAAGTGCTTTTATGTTTCCTTGTATGGCTTTCAGAGAGCCATAACTTACAGAGATAATTTTAGATTGTTTTTAAAATTTTACAGTTAAGTAAAATTAGTCCTAGAACGATAAATACCCATCAATGAAATTTCCCAGTTAAGTCTTAAGGTAATTTTCTGAGGAGGGGGTGAGTGGTCTAGTACTTATTCAGTGTTTTTAAAATTTTGTCTGTGGAATACCTACATTAGACTCACTTGGAAGTTTATTAAAAGTGAAGATTCCTGGGTCCTACTACCAGTCAGCCTGAATCAAAATTGGAGGAATATATATAGGAATTCACATTTTAAATAGCTCTCCAGGTAATTCTTACACACTTTACAATTTAAGAACTTTAGTTCGTACAAGTTGTACATGATGAATAGTACGATATCTAGTTGTAGTTTTTTAAAAAATTAATTAATTTATTTTTGGCTGCGCGCGGGCTTTCTCTAGTTGCGGTGAGCAGGGGCTACTCTTTATTTCAATGTGCGAGCTTCTCTTGTTGCGGAGCGTGGGCTCTAGGCACTCGGGCTTCAGTAGTTGTGGCGCGTGGGCTCAGTAGTTGTGGCTTGCGGGCTCTAGAGCGCAGGCTCAGTAGTTGTGGCGCACGGGCTTAGTTGCTCCGTGGCATGTGGGATCTTTCCGGACCAGGGCTCAAACCCATGTCCCCTGCATTGGCAGGCGGGTTCTTAACCACTGCGCCACCAGGGAAGTCCTAGTTGTAGCTCTGACAGATTGACTGCTGTCATTTTATTTCAACCTCATCGTGCTTCAGCTTCCAATCTATAAAGGTCTGATGTTTTATTTGTACTTTAGGTGGTTCTCTGAACATTTCTGAAGTTATCTTAAAAACCAAAAGGTTGTGCAAGTGCTGACACTGCAACGGCTAGCATTATATCCTCAGGAAAATAAT
Source organism: Physeter macrocephalus (assembly GCF_002837175.3). NCBI lineage: Eukaryota > Metazoa > Chordata > Mammalia > Artiodactyla > Physeteridae > Physeter > Physeter macrocephalus. Next base: position 81,924,391 of record NC_041234.1, on the reverse strand, counting down.
AACCTCTCCTGGACATTTTCTTCTTTTACACAATGAAAGAGGTTGGGTTAAAATTTATCTATCAAGTCTTTTCCAGATCTGCCATGCTAGAACTCTATGAAAATGAAAGTTGTTTCAAAACTCTCAATTTTTAATTTTTCCTTATCAGAACAATGGAAGAGGGAGCTGCATCGAGAGCAGATGAAACTATAGCACCTAGATAGGAGGTAAGTTCAAAGTACTGGGTGAAGCTTGATCTCTAATAAAACTAACAAGTGCTTGAAACAGGACTATATACCAGTGGTTTTCAAACTTGTCTGCACATTAGAATCATCTGGGGGAGATGTTGACTCTCTTGACGCCCAGGCTACACTCCAATCAGAAACCTGGGGTGGGGGTGGCACGTAGGCATAGTAATTTTAAAAAATTTATTTATTTATTTATTTTTGGCTGCGTTGGGTCTTCGTTGCTGCGCGTGGGCTTTCTTTTTTTAGTTGCGGTGAGCGGGGTCTACTCTTCATTGCCGTGCGCGGGCCTCTCATTGCGGTGGCCTCTCTCGTCGCGGAGCACCGGCTCTAGGCGCACGGGCTCTAGAGTGCAGGCTCAGTAGTTGTGGCGCACGGGCCTAGCGGCTCTGCAGCATGTGGGATCTTCCTGGACCAGGGCTCGAACCCATGTCTCCTGCATTGGCAGGCGGATTCCTAACCACTGCGCCACCAGGGAAGCCCAGACATAGTAATTTTTAAAACTCCCCAGGTGATACCAATATGAAGCCAAGTTTGAGAACCACTGCTATGTTTCAAACATTTAATACTACTGGACTTTTTCAACTACTCGTACCTTAATAAATATTAAGTATCTTAGCAAAGGTACACATTATTAATTAAGGCATAGAGAAGTGAATCACTCATCTCTTAAGCAAGGAACATTTCAATTTTTTCCATATGATTGAATAACAGCTATGGCAAACCTACCATTTAAAGATGACGAGGACTTCCCTGGTGGCGCAGTGGTTAAGAATCCACCTGACAATGCAGTGGACACGAGTTTGAGCCCTGGTCCAGGAAGATCCCACGTGCCGCGGAGCAGCTAAACCCGGGCACCACAACTACTGAGCCTGCGCTCTAGAGCCCGCGAGCCAAAACTACTGAGCCTGCGCTCTAGAGCCCGCATGCCATAACTACTGAAGCCCGCGTGCCTAGAGCCCATGCTCTGCAACAAGAGAAGCCACCACAATAAGAAGCCCGCACACCACAACGAAGAGTAGCCCCCGCTCGCTGCAACTGGAGAAAGCCCGCACGTGCAGCAACGAAGACCCAACACAGCCAAAAATAAATAAATAAATTTATTAAAAATAAATAAATAAAAAATAAAGATGAGGAAGTACAGGGCTGTGTTTCTAATAGAATACGGGTACCCCTTGATTATTCATAGCAAACTTCCAATTCTGCCTTGGGTGACTCTGACTTGGTGTATGTTCAAAAGAAATTAATTTTAATATTAGCCCAAGCCAAATAAAAAAAAAATAGTCACAAGGCCATATCCAGCTACAAAGGAAGCAAGGAAAAGTATTCTTTATTCTAGGTAGCCATGTGCTTAGCTAAACATGGAGAGAACTATTACTATAGAATAGGTATTAGGGTACAGCTAGCAGTCTCTGCTAACCTTCTTATAATCCATTCTCCTTCCAGGAGGCAGTGACCACTCTAAAACATGAATCGAATCAAGGCATATCACTGGCCACAAACCACTTAATGGCTTCCTAGTGCTCTGAAGATACATACTAAAATCCTTACCATGGACTATAATGCTCTGTGTAATTTGCAAGAGCCTTTGTCTGTCTGTTTGTCTCGTCTTGTATCCTACTTTCTGCACTCCAGCCATGTCAGTTCTCATTCAAGTCCTCAAGCACACCTTGTGCTGCAAGGCCTTTTCACCTCAAGCTCACTTCCTCAGGAAAAACTTTCCCAATGCCCCCCCGCCAGCTTCCTTTGTGAAATTTATCTTATTTACTTGTGCAATTATTATTATTTTTTTTGTGCAATTATTTGAATGTCTTTCTCCTCCACAACACTGTAAGCTTTATGACAGTAGGGGCCATGTCTGTTTTTGCTTGTATTTTATTGTGTTCCTAGTGCAAACCCAGTGCTTGCCATAGAGTGGGCATTCAAATACCTTGGATATATGCTGCAATAACTGGGCTCATTATTTTATGAGCCCCAGGACTTAGAGAAGTTTATCTCACAGTAATCTACTAGCTGAAAATTTATTATTATTCAAACGTTTTACTTTGTGCTCAAATTAGAGTTTAAAGAAACAGACATTGGAGTTATAAGCCCAACCTTAAGATTTAATCGCCTTAACAATTTTACATTAAATCATTTAGTCTTTTTCTGTTTCAGTTTCCTGTCTACAAAGCAGATATTAAAAACCTTGTTAGGGGCAACTCCTAGATCTTAAGCGACTAGAAGTCACATGCAATAATCTCAGAATAGCATCAGAAGTACTCAAATTTTTAAAAAAAGGTTACTTGATTTTCAATGAAAATGTGCATATGATTAAAAACAGCTAAAATATTTCAGATTTCTGTTTTGAAAAAAAATACATATATGTATCAATCACTGAAAAGGCAACAAATTGGGAAGAACATTAGCAATAAAAATAACTGGGATTTAAATATTTCAATTTTTTGTGTTATAATGAGCTGCTATAATTGATAATGGTCTAATCATAACTTTAAAATGTTCTTCATAGAAAACCACATTTTCCTGACACACATGATAATAACACAAAGACATTTTTACTGTTCTAATAACTATATTAACATACCAAAAGAGTCATACAACTGGATGGGACCATTATTTTGCACATTTTACAAATAAGAAAACTAGGGCCAAGCAGTTTAAGTGGCTTTCCTTAAAGTTCCACAGGGATTTAGGGAAAGACCTGTGGCTAGCTTTAAATCTGTTTTTTCAAAATCTACTTTTTATTTCTTTAGTATAAAGGAAAGCAAAAACTTACGGCTAGAAGTGGTATCAACATAACAATGTAAGAATGAGGGATAATATTTAGTGGGTGGTGTGACCTAGACCAAGAGATAAGTTTTTATCTAATGTTTCCATTTTGGAGATGTGACACTAATGTAATATGACTTGACTCAAATATAATCTCAATTAACTGAAATCTTCAGATAATCTCCAAATCTAGTTTTACGTATTCATTTTAACCCTTTTCCCTAAAATTTCCTTACTAAAAACAACTGATTACTGAAATAAGCTGTACTGAGTAATACATATTTCACCTCCCATCAATTTACCTGCAAATTCATGGGTAGCAATGCTTAAAAAAAAAAAAGGAACTGTACCTGAAAAGGTAACTAGTAAAATAGCAACCAGCTCAATTATAAACCATATAAATGACTTCAGAATAATAGAATTGGTTATAATCTATAGTCCATGTTGGCAGAAGGTATCTAGCTAAAAACATCAAATATTATTAGTGTCACTAAATAAGGGTTTTAAATTTTTTAAAAGTCCTTGTCTTAATATGAATAAAATTAACGCAGGATAATTCCAACAAAGAAATAAAAGTGGCAGGATAAACATGTACTCAGATTCTTCTTTTAATAGTTTATCAAAGGATTTCAATGTGTAGATCTCATGTACCATCTAAAATTAGAAACTCCAGTGAAAGATTGTGGTCTTGTGGTAGACTATGTAATATTTCATAATTTACTAACTGATTTGTTAATATAAAAGTGACACCACAGTAGTATATTTGTGTGGCTTTGGAAAGAATCAACACATATTGTCACTTGAAGATAAGGTCTTCTGATGTAGTTTGCTATTTTTCTTAGGAAACTGTCACACTAGCTATCCAATTTTGCCATAAACTGGAAATGTGGACACAGATGTTTAACTCCAAATTTGGATAGAAACATTACTATAATATAAAACAAATTGCCATGGAAGTTGTTTTCAAAGATCCTAAATCTTTTTTAATTAATTAATTAATTAATTAATTAATTAATTTTTGGCTGTGTTGGGTCTTCGTTGCCGTGCACAGGCTTTCTCTAGTTGTGGCGAGCGGGGGCTACTCTTCGTTTCGGTGCACAAGCTTCTCATTGTGGTGGCTTCTCTTGTTGTGGAGCACGGGCTCTAGGCGCCCAGCCTTCAGTAGTTGTGGCACACGGGCTTAGTTGCTCTGTGGCATGTGGGATCTTCCCGGGCCAGGGCTTGAACCCGTGTCTCCTTCATTGGCAGGCAGATTCTTAACCACTGCGCCACCAGGGAAGCCAAAGATCCTAAATCTTAATAATGAGTTCATATTTCTCATTCAATATAAGAACAGAAATTACACCTGTTAAAGTGTGTAGTTTTGCAATCTCGGCCTGAGGTTTTTTAGTCAATAGCCATTTAAGTATTAATTTTTTCCCTTCTCCAAATTTTATGAGGCACTAAAACTGAATTGCCTGTTAAAGTTTATAATAGCTTAATACGAAAGCCCAGATTCTGTTTGATAAACAACAGTTTTCAACCCATATGGAAGAATCATATTGGCTCATTTAGCAAGCACGTGTAGGTCTAACATAGGCCAAAAATATGAAGGAAAAACATCAAATACATTCAAAATGATAGGTTTTAACTCCTTTAATAATACACTCAAAATTTTAACATGAGAAGGATTCCCTATTTTAATTAATGTTTAAACACAATTTTAAAGAACAAAAGATTGAACACATTTATGAAAAAACTGTAGCATCTGTCTTTAGGTTCATGATGCCCAACACATTTAAAATGTATAGCACACGAAATTACAGAACCACAGGGCTATAAGGAAGCCTACAAGTTCATAGCTTAACTACAATCGGATTCATCTTGAAACAGTACTTTTTAACTCAAGTGATGGTCATTTTGGCTCATCTAACCAACCACGTAGATGTCAATCACAGAATCTTGCACATGTGGAATGGCCATTTACAGTTAAAATGAAGTAAGATAGACAACCAGAATAAAATCAATTCCCTTAGCTACTCTTTTATACTTTCAATATGAGCACTTAAAATGATAATTTGAGATAAATTTTCACTATTTAAACTCACATTACATGTACCAAAATTACAAATGAACATAGCAAGAATACAGATATACTGTAGCCTCTGGCTTTAAGACCACACACTGGTCAAAACATTTAGAAATTCAAAGGATATGAAGTCACATTAGGGAGTAGAAAACCTTAAAACAATTTAATTTAGCATGCTCTTTGTACAGCTGACCAAACTAAAGACCAAGGCAAATGGAACATAACAATCCACGTGTGCTTTTGAAAATGATAGAAACTACCTTGGTTTTGAGAAATTCAGGTTGACCACTTTAGGAGAATTTAATCCTCAAATCAGCAATTCAAAATTCCCCATTATAGCCGAATAAAAATGGAAGGATGTTAAATGTCCATGAAAAGTTACTCTTAAGTTGGGATGCCTTATGCTGAGGCTTTAGAATAAAAGTATACTTTACAAATAGAACAGTGAACACAAATTATCATAAGTCCAGATAGCAATCATATAGAAAGAAGTAAGATGAACTTTCTTGATACACACAAATTGTTTCAATGACCTTTCCAAAGAATGAATTTAAAATGAAGTGTGTTAGCTCCAAATACAAGATGAACATAAAACCACTTAACTTTAGAGTGTATGTAATATTCTTTCTGAGAAACAGTTACTGAAATTACCAACAAAATGACAGAATATCTTTAAAGCAATGCCCTCTTTATAACCTTTAATAATTTCATTTGCCAATTTTTAAGAAGTTTTATCTGGTCTATAAATTTTGTGCAAATAGACTTCTGTTTTACCATTACCTAAATTACAGATATCCAAGATACCGACGATACGCACTTTATCCAGTTCAGTTGCTGCTTTTATAATATCACCTAAAAGTAAAAAGCAGATGGTAAGTATTGTAAAATAGTTAAATATTTACTTGGATTTAGTATCACATAAGCTGATTTTTTTTCTTATAATTAACAGTGTCTCTCATCTTCTCCCTCTTCCCTCCAATTCATCACACCCATTCATCTAAGTTATAATATAGTAATTTCTGCCAATAACAGCGAATACATCAAACAGATGCTACCAAAAATGTCAAGATACAGGCTGGTACGCCAAAGCCTTATTTATTTGTTTGTTTATTTATTTATTTAGTGGAGCAAAGTAAATCTACATATTTTCAAGGTCATTTAGGTGCCAAGTAAACAACTTCTGACTACCCTTCAAGGAAATACAAAGATAAATTTTTCTATTTTGAAATTCAATCATCAATTATTTGCAAAATTTACAAGACATAAAGCAAAATAAAAAAAGAAGCTTCTTCTAAAGTATGTTTCCTTTTAAGTGGCTTTATTAACTAACACTTAGCTTTGGATATTCTTAAGAAGCTTTATCAAGAATGGATCGGGTGAGTGACATTGATGAAAATGGCAGAGTACGGAATTTCAGGGCTCTGTTCCTCCACTAAAGCAACTTATAAGCTGGCAAAAAACTCTCAGATCAACTTTTCCAGAACTCTGGAATCTAGACAAAAACTTAACGACCTGGTGAAAGATTAATAAAGAAAGAAGCTGCTGCACTGTGGTAAGAGTGTGCTGTGGTGTTTTAAATTGCCCGCCTACTCCCTAGATCAGTAGCAGCCATGAAGATGGCAGCTCGTACTCTTGGTGCAGGTTGCTAGCACCAGAGGGAGTTATGCAGACCTTATTCTCAAAGATGTGGTTGTGTATTTTGACCTGTCAGGCAGCTCCCTCAAGGTCAGATGCAAGAGCTTGCTTGTGTTTCACCCAATTTGGAGCACCCCATGACTAGGGTAGCTTTCCCAATGGCTTTTGTTGAAAGCATATAAAGGCAAAAGCATTTGTCAGAGCAGGTAGGGCAGGGTATAAAGTTGTGACAAGCAATAGACAGACCAAAAAGCCTGGGGAGGAAGGGGCTGGGAAAAGAGATATGTGGGGGAATATGGGCTTTTAAGACCTCCTGTGTATTCCAAGGAATCAAGAAGCCCACATGTATGCCTAGTGCTGGATGCATGTTCAGAAAAGGCCTGAGAAAACTCTCATTGTTCACCTCTGGCTGACCATCAGTCTCTGTAGAGCAGGAAGTGAGAGCTAAGACAGAGTCATAAACATCTTGGCTAAGCACTGAAGGTGTGCCACAACACAGAGCCAATCTGCAAAAAGTGAGAAAGTAATGCTTTTCTTTTCTTCTTCTTCTTGGCTAAAATGGTATTTAAGGAATCTCTTTCAAAACACTAACTGACCACTACCAAGCTACTGTATCACAGACTTCAGTGGTTACACATGACAAAGACCTCATTTTAAACATGAGAAAACTAAAACATTTAGAGGTTAAGTAACTTAAGCAAAGTCACAGGGTGATTCTAATCCAGACAGTCTGGCATCAAGGCATGGGCTCTTAAACTTTTGTGCTAGAGCTACATCTCTACAAAATTGTGACCAAGGCCAGTAGTGGATCTAGATTTTGTGGGGCTTGAAAGGTATACTATTTGGGGGCCCTCTTTATGAAAGAGAAAACAAAATACAACAACACACACACACAAAAAAAAAACCCAGAAGGGCTGTGGAAGGGATTTACACAAGTGAGGGCTCCTCAAGCTTAGGCTTCATTAGCTGCACAGGACAGCCACATCTGCTAGGCATGTCACAAAACCTGATGAATGATTTAAAATTGTGCAAGTTCACTAAAGCACAATGAATATAATAACAACGGCTGGTACTATATAATTTTCTTCTTCTTTGAGTGGGATGGACTTTAATCCAGATACTTTGGAAAGATTTCAAGATCTTCAGATTTGATGCTAACAGCAGAAACCCAAACCTTAATAATTCTAATTGTCATCATATCATTCTACAAATAATGACTTACGTAGTACCTGCACATAACGTATAAGTAAGCCTTCTGTTTAGGTAACTCTGCCTACTTGTGTAAATGACAACCTCTCTGCGCCTCAATCTGCTCATCTAGTACCTATATCATAGGCTGTTGTGAGGATTAAATGCATGTTAAAGCATTTAGAATGGTAGCTGACACATAGTAAGCACTTAATTAAATGCCAGCAACCATCATTTTCTACTTAAGAAAACCTAGTATTAAATTACAATGTTATTATTTACATTACAGAGGAATTGTTTTAAAAGGATTATAGATTTTACCTATAAAATGAGCTTCTCTACATGTCATTTTAAAATGTTGGAATTACTAAAATTGTACATTTTTAGGAACATCACATATGCAGAAGGTGAGTGTGACAAAGGCAATGCTGTGTGTTTGCCACTCCATTTCTTCTTCATGGTCACATGGGAGACAAAGTGTCCTGGCCTCCCTTGTAGTTAGCTTGGGAGCATGTAAATAAGTTCTGGCAAATGAGAATGTGAGCGGAAATGATGTGGCAGTTTGGGTCCAACAAAATCAAAAGTCAGTGTCTCCTTCATCTCTTTCTTCCTCTGCCTAGACAACCCTAGAAGCCATTTGTTCCTGTTGGAGGTGCAACAGGATGGAAGCATGCTGGATTCCTGAATCACTGCTGGGGAGAAAGCTAATAACTGATTGCATCAGACTTGACTTGAGCAAGAAATAAATTTTTACTGTATTAAGTCACTGAGACTTTGGAATTGCTTTGTACTGCAGCACAGTCTAACCTATCTTGTAATATAGTGTGGTATTCCTGCCTCTGAAAATAATATCGGAAACCCTGATTATCTAGAGAATAATAAAATTATTTCTTACATGTGTTAAAACCTTTCCATATCATGTTATGCTTCTGAAATGTTTATCAATCGAAACAATGCTTTCAAAGAGGTGGGATATATATATGTGTGTATATGTACATATATATATATATCCTTGTACTTCATAGTTAAATATAATACCAATTACAACACCATAACAGTAAGTATTATTCAATAAATGATTGGGGAACTATGGCTAATCCCTTGGAAAAACATTAAGCTGGATCCTTATCTCATTCTCTATACCAAAATAAAATTCCAAATGGATTAAAATTTTAAATTATAAAAATGAAGCCATATTATCAAAAGCAAAAAACCCCCCAAACAACCCAATTCAAAAATGGGCAAAGGACTTAAATCGACATTTCTCCAAAGAAGGTATGCAAATAGCCAACAAGCTCATGAAAAGATGCTCAATATCATTTGTAATTAGGGAAATGCAAATCAGAACCACAATGAGATACTGCTTTAGGATGGCTGTTATCAACAAACAAACAAGCAAACAGAAAATAACGTGTTGGCGAGGATGTGGAGAAATTGGGATCCTCATGCATTGCTGGTGAAAATGTAAAATGATGCAGCTGCTGTGGAAAATGGTTTGGTTGTTCCTCAAAAAGTTAAATATAGAACTACCATATGACTCAGCAATTCCACTCCTAGGGATATTCTTAAAACAACTGAAAGCAGGGACTTCTTAAACAGGTACTTGAATACCAATATTCACAGCAGAACTATTCATAACAGCCAAGAAATGGAAACAACCCAAATGTCCATCAACAGATGAATGGATAAACAAAATGTGGTACATACATTCAACAGAATATTATTCAGTCATAAAAAGAAATGAAATTCTGATATATATTACAACATGGATGGATCTTGAGGATATTATACTAAGTGAATAAGCCAGACACAAAAGGACAAAACTGCATTACTTCACTTATATGAGATACCTAGAATAGGCAAATTCATAGGGATGGAAAGTAAAATAAGAGGTTGCCAGGAGCTAGGGAGAGGGGGGAATGGGGAGTTATTGTTTAACAGGTATAGAGTTTCTGTTTTCGGATGAAGAAAATGTTCTGAAAATGGGTAACGATGATGGTTGCACAACGTTGTAAATGTACTTAGTGTAAATGTACTGAATTGTACAATTAAAAATGGTTAAAGTGGTAAATTTTATGTTATGTGTATTTTACCACAGTACAAATTATATATGAGTAAAAAAACAAAGCTATAAAAGTATCAGAAAAACACATAGTGAATTAAAAAAAATCTTGGACTGAGTGATGCCTTTTTGAGTATGACATAAAACCAGCTGCCATAGAAATGAAAGATTGATATATTTGAGTACATAAAAATAAAATTACTTAAAATATCAAGATTCCCACTGAATAAATGTCAAACTGGTAAAAGTATTGCAACACACAATAAAGGGTAAATTTCTTCAATATGCAAAGAGAACTTACAAATTAATAAGAAAAAGAATGCTCATGGAAAAATGGAAAAAATAAAGCTAGCACAGAAAGTTCATAGAAAGAAAAAATATAAATGGCCAATAAACATAGGAAGATATTCAAGCTTAGAATAATTAAGATATGTAAATGAAGATAATGATATAATACTTTTTTGCCTATCGTCTGCCAAAGATTAACAAGACTGATAACACCTAGTATTTTTAAGGGTGTGAGTAAAGGGGCACTCTTTCTTTTGGTTAAAGTGTAACTTCTTATAACCTTTTTGAAGGACATTTTGACAATATCTACCAAAATTTTAAAAGCATATATCTTTTGAGTCACTGACATCTAAGAATTCATCCTACAGATGTGTAAATGCACAAAGATTATATTATATACATACACACAGATAGATATACTCATTGCAGTACTGTTTGCTAATATCAAAAACATTTGGAAACAATCTATATGTCCATCAATAGGGGACTGATTAAGTAAGTACAAGTATATCTACACAGTAGAATATTTATAGTTACTAAAACGAAAAAGGTAGCTCTCTCTATACTAATATGAAAGTTATTCAAAACACAGTGTTAGGGCTTCCCTGGTGGCGCAGCGGTTGCGCGTCCGCCTGCCGATGCAGGGGAACCGGGTTCGCGCCCCGGTCTGGGAGGATCCCACATGCCGCGGAGCGGCTGGGCCCGTGAGCCATGGCCGCTGAGCCTGCGCGTCCGGAGCCTGTGCTCCGCAACAGGAGAGGCCACAGCAGAGGGAGGCCCGCATACCACAAAAAAACAAAAAAAACAAAAAAAACAAAACACAGTGTTAAAATGAAAAAGTAGGTTATGAGACCATGTTTACTATAATTTCATTTGTGTGTACTTAGAGAGAGAGTGAGTGTATGTTTGTGTATGCGTGTGTGAGAGACAGAATGTAGTGTTATATGCAAAAATAATTTCTTAAGGTTTCAAAGAATACTGGTTACCTCTAGAGAGTGGGTGAGTGGGTTGGCAGAAGGGGATGGACCGTCAAAGGCAGGAAGGGGAACTTTCACTTTTACCCTGTGCCTTTTGGTATTGTTTGAAGTTTTAAATTGTGAACATGTATAGCTTTTATAATAAAAAAGAAACTGGTTCATTAAAATGTTTAAAAGATGATACCAATGTTATACTATAAGCCACTGCATTACATTATTCTGTATATTTTTATCTTTCAGTTTGTAATTATGGAGGGAATAGAAATGTTTTGAATCAGACCGATCTGGGTTTAGATCCTAGCTGTTACCCATGCTGGTGAGTCTCTCTGATTTTCAGTCTAATCATCTATAAATAGCGGATGATAATGTTTACCTTGAAAGTCTCTTGTTAGGATTAGTTGTAACTTATATAAAACGTCCAGGCACAATGCTTTGCACAGAGCTAAATGGATACTATCTTTATGTCATGAAAAATACGGTATTCCATGTTCAAAATGAATCACCTTGCTTTTGATTACATCACTTTTCTCTTCTAGTGATCTTTGCCCTTCATGTCCCAAATACTAACTGCTTTGGCAGAATGGTACCAGGTATTTTCACTTGACCATGTTAGTGACTGCTAGAAGACTACTGGCACTAGCAACTAGTAGATACCTGAGGATTTTGCCTTGATTTTTTATATCAATAATAACATACACATATAGCAGAAGAAACGTGACAGAAGTGGATACTGCATGAAGCAAGAACACGAGTGCACAAATATTTAAAGTACATATTAGGGCCCTAATTACGAAATCTGGGTTACTGTAAGTCTAAGGAGCTGAAATGTAAGAAGTAATACTGCAAGTTAACTAATATACCATCTTTAAAATGGACTGTGGAAAAATAAAAAAAACTCATCTCTTACAAAATTAGACACTCAAGTTCAGTTTGCAGTAACCATTACTGCCAAAAGTTACTTCATCATCAGGTACAGCTCATAAGACTTGTTTAAAAACAACACCCACTCAAGGGTTTCATCAGCTTATAAAGACCCACCACAAAAATCCCAAGATAATAAAGGCTTTCTTTAAAGCTTTTTATTTTATTTTTTATTTTTTTATTTATTTATTTTTTTTGGTATGCAGGCCTCCCTCTGTTGTGGCCTCTCCCGTTGCGGAGCATGGGCTCCGGACGCGCAGG
>NC_041234.1:81868090-81911807 GCF_002837175.3 Physeter macrocephalus | reverse complement strand
CACGGGCCCAGCCGCTCCGCGGCACGTGGGATCCTCCCAGACCGGGGCGCGAACCCGGTTCCCCTGCATCGGCAGGCGGACGCGCAACCACTGCGCCACCAGGGAAGCCCTTTAAAGCTTTTTAAAATGTAATATTCTTTTTTTTTTTGTGGTACGCGGGCCTCTCACTGTTGTGGCCTCTCCCGTTGCGGAGCACAGGCTCCGGACGTGCAGGCTCAGCGGCCATGGCTCACGGGCCCAGGCGCTCCGTGGCATGGGGGATCTTCCCGGACTGGGGCACGAACCAGCGTCCCCTGCATCGGCAGGCGGACTCTCAACCACTGCGCCACAAGGGAAGCCCGAAATGTAATATTCTTATAAGCTCAATGAAAATGGCTAGAAACTTTACCACATGCTTAGGAAATAGAAATGACAACAGAAAGTGAATAGGATAATTATAATTGGACACATAATTTTATTGGTATATAGAAATGATTTAAAGTTCAGGATATTATGTAGCAGCCTAAACAATTAGTTGGTTGAAGGGTTTCACTACTGGGATTACATACACTCCTGGCATTCCTGAAGAAATTTATTGCATAGCACTTGAATAACTGAATATTTATAAGAGAAAACAATTGTACTGTACTATACTATGGAGGTATTGAGATTTCAGGCAATTATAAGGTGAAAGGCCTGAATTAAAAGGAGAGAAGAGTAAAAGTTGCACTGCTCCATGTGCATACCACTTAGGTCTAATGAATACTTACATTTAAAAATGTATTATAAGAGAACATTCTTAATGCCTGCCTGGAATAGGAACCATTAATCTATCCAATTTTATTTAAAAATATATTCTCATTTATAAGTCTTTGGGTACCTTTACCTAATAACTCTTTAAACTATACCAAATATTAAGGCTAGAACTACTTATATAATAACATCTTAAGGTTAGCACGTTTGCAATATTAATTAATTTTATTTTCTGAGTGAAAAGATCCTGAGCTTGTCTTACCGGTAAGTGCTCTTGAACCTTGCAGTCTGTCATTGCCAGTTGATTTCTGTGGAAACAGACAGCTGTAATTCATGCAGGTTAATAATGTGTCTATTTGAGATGTTCGGACATCTTCCGAAGAATACTCGGGGAGGAATGCAACACTGATTGCTATCTCATGATTCAGACCTGTTAAAGAAAAATCACACTTTATTAAAGTGCAATGGGTTAGTACATGGTGCTAACGTGTCCAGATTTGCTGGTTTGATCCGCACATGTGCCAAATAGCTTCAAAACTGTAAAAAAAACAAAACTTTCAAAACTAGGAACTAAACCCTTTCCTGTGCAAACACTTATGAATACATGCTATTGGTTGAAAGAGGAGACACTTTGGAGCAATCTGTCTCCACCGCTGGAAATAACAATCCCAAATCTTTTAATATTGACAGAAGGCTTAAATTTCAATATCCAGAGGATAGCCTGGTCACATAAATGAAGACATGTAGGGTGTTTTCTTCATCATTCATGACAGGTGCCATTACAGGATAGGAGAATTCAAAGGTAACTACTGGTTCACTTACTGCCATTTGGACTTAAGGATATAAGACTCAAGCAAGGCAAGGGACGGTAGTAACAAGGTTCCATTTGTCCTCAAATATACAAGAAAAACTTTAATCACTCACCATTAGGGCTAGAAAAGGTTGCAGTATGGGGAAACAACCAACATGAATCCTGACCTGTGTCTGTTATCTCTTTATGAGGGTCAATGTCAACTAGGGTGGATAAAAAAAGACTTCCTAGAGGCAAGGGTTTGAGCTGGGTATTAAAGGATGAGTAACATTTAAATAGACAGAGAGAAGAGTATTTCAGGCAGAACAGGGAGAAGCCAAAAGTAAAGACCAGAGTTAAGGAGACCATCTTGGCTGGAGCAAGGGTAAACGCACAAAACACATCCTGAAAACTCTGAATTCCACCCAGTCACCCAAACCAGAAACCTAGAAGTTATCCTTAACTCCTCCCTTTCATTCTTCCCTGATATTTTAGTCAGCAAGTCCCGTAGATTCTATATCTCTCCTATTCAGCCCTATAGCAATGCTGAAGTATGGAGTAGGAGCAAATGATAAGTAAACAAGTCCTTCCAGTTAAGCTGTAAACTGATCCAGAAATGCAAGTCCGTTCTTTGTTTTTTATGGGCAAATGACACTAAGTTCCATAGCTTTAACTTAAACAACTAAGGGCTACTTAAAGCTTTTTAAGGATTACTAAAATCTGGTATTCATAAACTAAAATAGTCATGCCATCTAGAATTTACTGTGGATTCAAATTCAGTATTATAAGTATAGCTACCTCAGAACTTTTAGCAATGCTGCAAAACTCATGTCAATGTGCACACGATGGCATCCCATTTCCTTGATTCTAATACCAAATCTAACTCTAAGACATACCATCAATTTAGTAACAGGTTTTGTTTTGTTTTGTTTTGCGGTACGCGGGCCTCTCACTGTCGTGGCCCCTCCCGTTGCGGAGCACAGGTCCAGACGCGCAGGCCCAGCGGCCATGGCTCACGGGCCCAGCCGCTCCACGGCATGTGGGATCTTCCCGGATCGGGGCACGAACCCGTGTCCCCTGCATCGGCAGGTGGACTCTCAACCACTGCGCCACCAGGGAAGCCCTAGTAACAGTTTTTTAATGAAAAAGGAAACACTGCATTAATGTACCCATTGACCATGAGATGCATTCCAACTTGCAAATGTAAAAAAAAAAGTATGCTTTAGAATTGAGAAAATATCAGAAGTTGGAAATCCTGATATTTTCAGGAAGATAGCTTCATTATCAGTGTGTCACTGATACTATTATGAGTTGCTTTCTAAATTACAGAATGCTGTGAGTTTAGCTTCAACATTATTGGTAAAATTCATCATGAGTTGTTTGGTTAAAACTAGAGTTCAGAGTGCAAATGTATAAGTAAACACGCCTAGGGCCTCTGTACTTGATGTTCCTGTACATAGAATGTTCTTTCCCCAGATAAACACACAGCTTGCTCCTTCACCTCCATCAGGTGTCTGGTGAAATGTTATTTTCTCAGGGAGACCTCCCTTGACAACTTTATTTAAAATTTAGCCCTTTCCTACAACAGCACTCTCCAACCCTTTTCTTCTAGCACTTATCACCATCTCATTTTACCATAGGCTCTGTTATCTGTTGCATTAATGCATGTAACCTCAGCCCCCAGAACAGTGCTGGGCATGCCTTAGGTGCTCAGCACATATTTGTTAAATTGAGCAAAAGAAGGTATATGTGTGTATTTTTAACCTAAAATTTTCGAATATTAGGCTTCAGGACATTTGTGCATTGTGTTCAAATATGAATTCATCCATATTCCCAACAGCAAAAGAGATGAACACAAACATCCTCCCCACAATGTACATGTATAATGCACTTCAGTGGTGACTTACTGTTTATGTGTTACTTAGATAACTTACAACATACTATCTAGGTAAACGTGATAATATATGTGAACTATATTAAAAATTAGAGGCAGATATAAAATCAAACAAGCTCATATTCCTCTTTTGTAAAGTGTATTGTATACAATTTATATATCTTCCTCTCAAATTCTTTGTTGTCACTGAATTTCTTCTCCAATGAAAAGTGTGTGTGTTTGTGTGTGTGTGTTGCAGAGGAGGGCAATTTGTAATCCCAGCACCTAGCTAAGGGTACTTGGCATATACCATGTTTCGTGGAATCTAAGATACCATTGATTTTTAAGATGATCATTATTTTATATACCACTAAGAAAGAAAAATGCTACCAACTAAACAAAGGCATGACATCGATTATAAGATCCGTATCAATTTTCAAATATGTTAAAATATGGGGAAAAAAGTGTGTCTTACACTGATGAAATCTGATAGTAGCTACTTAAGATTTAAGGATTAAATTACTTGTATTATGCAATGGAATAAGGGACAGAATTAAGGGGTGGCAACAGTAACCAGCTCTGGAACCCATATAATCCAGTGTGCTGCTCCATTCAAGATACAAGAATGGGAAGCATGCCAGTGGGATAGAATATCCTAAGGATATAGCCAGTTAGGGAACCAAGAATGAGGGAACCTAGTGCTACTCAGTTAATGGTTCAAGTAGTCTTCAGTACGGAAGAAGGCATACCTCAGGGGTACAAATAATTGGTCCTGAGCTTGCAGGCCAGTACCAAGGAGGGCAGGAATTATGTTGGCCTGCTTGGTTGCTTTAATAGGAGAAAAAAATCAAGGTAAGTAAAGCCTTATGATTTCCATGTAACTATAGCATATTACATTACTTTGATGTTACAATTAATGCTATTAAATTTTTTAAATTATCATTTAAATGCATTTTGCAGAAAAGGAAAAGAACAAACCATATAAAAAATTTTTGACAAAAAATCTTTTGACAAAAACTCTAGAAAATACTGTCTTGACAGCTCTCCTTAAATTATACCTATTGTTACTGGGGTTTGTATCTCTTGATTTCCAAGAGATAAACAGATGGCTTTCAGAGGTTTACTAAAGACTGGCTGAATATTTTCCTTATTGTCTAAGTCAAATGCAAATCGAAGAGGGAACTCTTAAGCTTTAACTGACTCATAGCATTTCATGGGTGACTAAATTAGTGTTGGCAGAGTCAGTGATATACTAATACCATCTATGAGTCCAATAAAGCTTTTGAAAAATACCTTCTTATATTTAAAGTGAGAAATAATTCTTAAAATTGACCAGTAGATTAAAAATTTTGTACCTGGGCTAAAGGCATTGAAAATTTAGTCTGTTACTCCATCCCAATATCTTCTCTTTGAAGTGTGTTATTACACAATAGGCAATGGGCTGAGATTTTAGCACTTATTAATACTATCTACTTATTTGAGTCAAGTGAGATGGCATAGCAAGAATTTTAACACGAGAATTGGTACTTCTGAGATGGGTTTCTGATATTGCCACAGTACCCAGTTGGTTGTTGGGAGCCATTAGAATCGTGGGAGGTATGATTACAAATTCCGTTCAATATTTTCAATAATGATTCACCCTAGACCAGTCAGAGCTAATGACCAAGTAACAGGGTTATGGTCTGAATAACCTTTCTGGCTCCCAGAATAAGACACTTCAAAATTACTGGGTCCTCCAAAGATCAGCAAGATACAGCAGAGGGACAATAAACCACTAGAAGGTAGTATCAGTGTAGGCTGGACAAACTTCACGTTGGAAGAACTTTAAAAATCATACAGACTTAGCTGCCTTGATTGGTTTAATCAGTTTCATCTAAAAACAGGAATCTAGAAGAGGGGTCAGCAAACTATGAGTTGGTGGGGGGAAGGGTCAAATATAGCCTCTACCTGGTTTTGTACAACCCATGAGCTAGGAAACGTTTTTTCATTTTAAATGGTTGAAAAAAAAATCTAAACAAGAATATTTTGTGATTTGTGAAAATTACATGCAACTCAGATTTAAGGGTCTAAAAATAAAGTTTTATTCAAACACAGCCATGCACATTCATTTACACACTGTCTATGGCTGCTTTCACACTAAAAGAGCAGAGCAATGAGATATCACCTCACACCTGTCAGGATGGCTATCATCAAAAAGAACACAAATAACAAATGTCAGCAAGAATGTGGAGAAAAGGGAACCCTTGCATACTGATGGTGGGAATGTAAATTGGTGCAGCCACTGTGGAAAACATTACGGCGGTTTCTCAAAAAAGTAAAAATAGAACTAACGGATGACCCAGCAATTCTACTTCTGGGTATATATCCAAAAAAAACAAAAACACTAATTTGAAAAGATACATGCACCCCAATGTTCATAGCAGCATTATTTATAATTGCCAAGATGTGGAAGCAACATAAGTGACCATCAACAGATAAATGGATAAAGATGTGGTATACGTGTACAATGGGATAATACTCAGCCATAAAAAAGAATAAAATTTTGCCATTTGCAGCAACATGGATGGACTTGGAGGGCATTATGCTAAGTGAAATAAGTCAGATAGAGAAAGACAAATACTATATGATATCACTTACATGTGGAATCTAAAGAAATACAACAAACTAGTGAGTATAACAAAAAAGAAGCAGACTCAACGATATAGAGAACAAGTTAGTTGTTATCAGGTGGGAGAGGGAAGGGGGAGGGACCGTATAGGGGTAGGGGATTAAGACATGATTTTTAATCATGGCCTGGCTTTTACCTAGCTAGGGGGTTACGACTAGAAGATATCCAGGCTTCTTTTACCTTTAAAATTAAGTACCTCATCGGGAACAATCCTTTTTCTCCCTTCCTGCCAGAAAGCTCGCAGAAAATTACTACCGAATGGTAATAATTTGTTATTTACAGGCACCTAGTAATACCTATTTTTTTCTGTATCTTTTTAAATGCTCTGTTTTGTTTTATCCATACATATTTTTCACTGTCTTTTATCCCTGTAAATCCACTTATGTCCTTGAAAAATGGTAGAATATAAAACAGCCCAATTCTAACATGGATTACAGCTGGTTGGGCAGAATGACAAATTTGCCTTCTTTATATCTGACTCTTGCTTTTA
The DNA here is from genome assembly GCF_002837175.3 of Physeter macrocephalus. Lineage (NCBI taxonomy): Eukaryota > Metazoa > Chordata > Mammalia > Artiodactyla > Physeteridae > Physeter > Physeter macrocephalus. Next base: position 81,905,254 of record NC_041234.1, on the reverse strand, counting down.
GGTGATGCATAGTAAAGCTACAAAGGTTCACAATACTTATAAGATAGCTGAGATGTTTAGAGGATCAGTGACATGTTGAAAAGAAGTATTCAATTTCTGTGATTCCAGATGAACTCATGGTTTTCATGGTTACTTTTTGTGATGTATGAAAAATCTCCGCTATAATTTTTGTTTCCTAGATATAAAACTAAGATTGATAAGTTACCCAAAGATACCAAGCAATGCAGTCTAGGAAAAAGAAGCATTTGAAACTTAGGTCTGAGAAGGTCTAACAGAGTCAGTGGGAATTTATACTTTTCATAGATTATATACATATACACAATCACATGTATGTACATATTTATGTGTGAGGAGGTAGGGAAGAAGGAGTGGGAGAGAGTAAAGGGGAAACAGGAATCTTGATAAAGGGCAAGGTAATTCACTTCAGTACTGTAGGTGTAAAACTCTATGAAATGCATCTTCTTTCAGGCATTTAATTAATTTACTAATGGCACTTCATCATTCTTTCATTTTAAGGTAACAAGATCTTCCTTTCAAGTACAAATAAAAAACTTAGAGAGTAGCTCATTTTGGTTAAGCTTTTATTTTATAATTAATTTTTGTGTACATTTTTCATTCATGAGAAACAAACTTTAAAAATAAATGTAACTTGGGCTTCCCTGGTGGTGCAGTGGTTGAGAATCTGCCTGCCAATGCACAGGACATGGGCTCAAGCCCTGGTCCGGGAAGATCCTACATGCCGTGGAGCAACTAAGCCCGTGCACCACAACTACTGAGCCTGAGCTCTAGAGCCCGTGAGCCACAACTACTGAGCCCACGGGCCACAACTACTGAAGCCCACGCACCTACAGCCCGTGCTCCAAAACGAGAGAAGCCACCGCAGTGAGAAGCCCGTGCACTGCAACGAAGAGTAGCCCCCACTCGCCGCAACTAAAGAAAGCCTGCACGCAGCAGCGAAGGCCCAACGCAGCCAAAAATAAATAATTAAAATAAATAAATTTATTTTAAAAATTAAAAAGTAAAAAAAAAATAAATAAACGTAAGTTGGGACTTCCCTGGTGGTGCAGTGGTTAAGAATCTGCCTGCCAATGCAGAGGACACGGGCCCGAGCCCTGGTCCGGGAAGACCCCACATGCCGCGGAGCAACTAAGCCTGTGCACCACAACTACTGAGCCTGCACTCTAGAGCCCGCGAGCCACAACTACTGAAGCCCACGTGCCCTAGAGCCCGTGCTCCGCAACAAGAGAAGCCACTACAATGAGAAGCCTGCGCACTGCAGGGAAGAGTAGCCCCCGCTCGCCGCAATTAGAGAAAGCCCGCATGCAGCAACAAAGACCCAACGCAGCCAAAATAAAAAAAATAAAAAAATAAAAAATAAACATAAGTTTAAAAATGTGTTGACTTTAAATTTGTATAAGTTCTATAGCTACTTGTCAGTTTAGAACAACCTGAGAAAATCAGTTTATTGTCCCTTGTCAGACAAGATAGTTTTTTGAATAGTACCCTTCTGTTCAACCTGTTACTTGAGAATTTTATTTTCTTCACAGGCTAAACAGACGTGTCTGTTCATAGGATCTTCTCTCAATTAGTATGCCTTTCTCTTTAACCTACATTTTACCCTTCAGTGGTTCAGATGCACTGAGAAAGAGGTAGAGAATATGAGCAAGAAAGTGGTGGCTAAAGGAGAAGAGAATCAGTTTTAGAGGTAGTAGGAGAATCAGGGCTAAGCAAAGTTCCCTTGGTTCCCATTCTTCTCTCCTCAGTACTTTCCAAGGACTTGCCAATATTTAAAAGCCCACAATTAAAGCTTAATGTATTCCAGAATTAGTGCTCCATTCCTTTGGTTTGAGCCAAACAGGAGTTCTCCTTGGGCTTAACTTTTTTGGTGGTGGGGAGGTAGAGCGCTTAATTTTTTAAAGCAAAATAGTATCATCTATATTTAAATTATGTCAAATTAACAATATTCAAAGAGAAGAACAGGTGTCTTACCTAAGATGGTTACTTCAAAATGTCCAAGGACTAGGGCACTCTTAAAATCATAAAGTTTTGGGGGCCTTCCTTCTTGTGGTATGTATTTTGCAGGCTGAGAATTATACTGCTGAGTAAGAAAATCTCTGTGTTCTAAAACAAATCTCCGTGGAATACTTTCAGGATAAACACAGCTGTATCGCAGGTGATCTATTAAGCCGAGCTTCTTCTCTCTCCACATCTGACTTTCCCATTTATCACTTATAGTTTTTCTGGCTTTCCCTATTCTACCAGTGCTTGTGCTTTCTCGACCTGTTAAAGAAGCGAGATGAACACAATTGAGACCTATAAACTAACCAAATCAGGTAAATCACTACAAAAAAAGCACAGATTAATGAGAAATAGCTTAATTAACTTTAAAAATCAACCACCTACAAAATGTAAACTGAATGTCCAAAAGGTAACTCTTATTAAAGTGAGGAAAGAACTAGAATTCACCTTCAAAATAAACTTTTACTCCAAAATATTAAAAAGTAATATTGTTTTTTCTGTTGCTGGAATTAACGAGATTTGTAATTATCTTCTTTATACTTTTTCTATATTTACTAAATGCTCTTAAATAAACAAACAATCCTTTTATATTCAGTGACAAATTCAAGTTAAGTAAAATTCATGAGAATAATAACCTTTAGAGATTGGACCACCACTCACTACTGGTGGAATTTAAGCTTAAAATAAAATTTTGTTAATCTTTGCTGAAAGTATCCTGAACACACACAAAATACAGTCTATTTTTTGGATATAACTCTCTTTCAGAAGGACCGTTGATATGATATTCCTTTCAGATATAAATAACATATGGAAAACAAAGAGGGAACTAAATTGAAATGAAAGACCACTTCAACTCTTAATTATTCTCTATCATCAAGTCAGTTTATCATTTATGTACAATTTATCTAACATATTTAGTTTCTAAGGCAGAATATAATTTCCCTCTTACACATTATGACATTTACCCATTCATTCAATTCACTCAGCAAATAATTATTGAGCACCTATTATGTACCAAATACTGCACTAAGGAATTTGGTAAAATAATATTTTAATTAAATAATACACCCTGGGAACTGAAGACATAGAGAAGAATCAGAAAAAAATAGATGTTGGAACTTCTCACACTGTCAGTTCTGCTAGCTAAGGCAAGCTGACAGCAACTCTGTTCCAGAGTTTAGCAAGGTTGCTGAATTGCTTCCTTGTAGGCTGCCTATGCCTTGGCATTTATTATTTTCCTAGCATAAAAAACCATGCTGAGACAGAAGGGTGTTTCAACAGCAAGGTTTCAGTGTGGTTAATATATCACTTCTGTTTTTGAAATGTATTCCATATCCCCAGACTACTTTCTTGGTTTCTTAAACCTAGACAGAGACTGAAAATTTATTACGAGGTAAAATACTACATTGAATTTTTAGAGAAGATGAAGAGGTGAACTTCTTACCAGGTATTCAAAACACTGTGATATTACAAGAGTATTTTTTTAAACTTAAAATTTAGTTGATGAACACGCATAACTTCCTATAATAACGCTTGATAACAAATGAAAAGGATAAAAAATTTAATCACACATGAAAAGGAAAGGAATCAATAAAAGCCAAGAGAAAAACTAAAAGTTAATAGGAGTAAAGTGAGGATTGGGCAATGATTTATCCTTTTTACCTTCTAGAAATGAATTTCCCTTACCCAAACTAATAAAAGTACATAATTAGATTAGCAATAAGTAGCTATTACAACCCAAGTTATAGTGAGAATTCCTGACTGATTTGTTCTAAAATAATGCATGCAAAGAACAAGTTACGGACCATTCCAATCTTTAAAAATTAAGTAATTACATCCATTGCATAGGAAAAAAAAATCCTATGATTGACACTGTCAGGAATAAGTCAGAATATTTTCTATGCCTGTTTTCTTATTTGAGTGTTAAGAACTGGCAAGGTTTAATGTTTATATGAAAAGTTCTTCTGAAAAAATCATGCATTGTTTTTTAATTTAGTAACTTGGGACTGTAATTAACTATCCCAATTATATGTTCATAATTAATACAAATGGGTATGAAATCAGTACAAGAGATATTGGCAGTCACTGGTTGTGAATAGCAAGATTTCAAAGGCAATAATTAGGAAAGAGACAAAATACATCTAGAGCTCAGGTTTTTCTAAAAATAAGATGGAAAATTATACACTAGAATTCTTTTATTTTTAGCTTGAATATTACTAAAATTACCAAATGAAAAACATTATTGTTTAGGCCTAATGCATAACTAAGATACAGGTTAATTACCTAGCAAAATTATATTTTTGTATATATCTAATTATGTATCAGAATTATAGTGATCACCGTTATTTTAATGATTCATTTTACCCTTATTTCTGGTGAGAACGGATTTATGTTTTAATGAGGAAAAATTTCAGGAGAAGACCACATTTCGGTTGGGAGGTGAAAAAGGACATGGTATAAATGTATGTGTATAGGCATAGTGTTTTTGCTTCTTCACAAAATCTACTCTAAGCATTTCATTATGTGGATAAGAGTGATAGGTAGGGGTGTATGGAGGCATGGGGGTGGGAGAGGAGCTATTTCCTTTGCCTCTTTCCCCCTTGCCTTCACTGACCCCATGCTGGTGCAAGATCTACGAGGCTAGAAAAAAACAGAGTATTTCAATCAGTGATCAGGTCTATGCTTGGTAGCAAGTATATAATAGACTTTTTAAAGAATTGTGTAAGTCAGAGGCTACCTATAATGTCTTATGATCTCAGTAGTACTGTTATTGTTTATTGTGAACTTTTCAATGTATGTCTTACTTACTTATCTAAGTTACCAGATACAAACGATAAGATGTTAAACTTTGTAGTCTTCAAAATAACTAGCACAATCAAACGACATACACAAATTAGCTATATATTCACAAAATGAGTGGCTTTTGAATTTACAGACACAGTAATTTCCAAAGCTATCATGAAACATATCTGGAAATACAACAGTAACCATGTTAACACATATAGATATAATTCATTAATTAAAACTGCAGTATAATAAACAAGTGGGACTATATCAAACTAAAAAACTTCTGCATGGCAAAGGAAACCATCAACAAAATGAAAAGGCAACCTACAGAATGTGAGAAAATGATTGCAAATCATGTATCTGATAAGGGGTTAATATCCAAATATATAAAGAACTTGTTCAACTCGATAACAAACAAACAAACAAATAAACAATGTGATTAAAAAGGGGGCAGAGGATCTGAATAGACATATTTCCAAAGAAGACATACAGATGGTCAACAAGTACATAAAAGAGATGTTCAACATCACTATTAGCGAAATGCAAACCAAAACCACTAGATATCATCTCACACCTGTTAAAATGGATATTATCAAAAAGACAAGAAATAACAAGTGTTGGTGAGGATGTGGCAAAAAGCGAACCCTCATACACTGTTGGTAGGAATGTAAACTGGTGCAGCCACTACGGAGAACAGTATGGAGGTTCCTCAAAAAAGTAAAAATAGAACTACAATATGATCCAGCAATTCCACTACTGGGTATTTATCCAAAGAAATAAAAAACACTAACTCAAAAAGATATATACACCACCCTTCGGGGCGGGGTGGTGGTGTGATGAATTGGGAGATTGGGATTGACATATATACACTAATATGTATAAAATGGATAACTAATAAGAACATGCTGTAAAAAAATAAATACAATAAACATAATGGTTAAAAAAATAACATTAAAAAAAGATATATACACCCCCCTGTCCACTGTAGTATTATTTACAATAGCCAAGACCTGAAAACAACCTAAATGCCCGTCAATGAAAGAATGGATAAAGAACAGGTGGTGTATATACAATGGAATATTATTCAGCCATGATAACAATAAAATCTTGACATGGATGAAACTTGAGGACATTATGCTAAGTTAAATAAGTCAGACAGAGAAAGACAAATATTGTATGATCTCACTTACATGTGGAAAAAAAAAAAGACAGACCCCCCCCCCAAAAAAAAAAACAAGCTCATAGATAACAGAGAACAGATTGGTGGTTGCCAGAGGTAGGGGTTTGGGAAGGGGTGGGTGAAGTGGGTCAAAAGGTACAAATTTCCAGTTATAAAATAAGTAAGTCATGGAGATGTAATGTACAGCATGGTGACTATAGTTAATATCATATTGCATATTTGAAACTTACTAAGAGAGTAGATCTTAAAAGTTTTCATCACAAGAAAAAAAATTTTTGTAACTGTATGGTGACGAATGTTAACTAGACTTATTGTGGGAATCATTTTGCTATATATACAAATATCAAATCATTATGTTGCACATGTGAAATTAATATAATGTTACATGCTAATTATACCTCAATTAAAAAAAGAAAAAATAATGAACGTAAAAGAGTTTTCCTATTTTAAACAATGCTCCAATACTCATCTTAGAACATGTCTCCCAGTGTGCCCAACATATAGGTCACAAGGTGTAACTTTTTCAATAAATTAGGTCTTGTCAAATTGCTCTCAAAGGTAGTTGTATGTTTATCTAAGAAAGGGGGGGCGTGACTCTTTCTCTCTCTCCGATATACACACATACCTTCTTATATTATAAAACAAACAATGCAAAGACATACCATAGAATGAATTAACAAGTTACCTATAATGGGGGAGAAGGAAGAGGATGCAGGGAACAGGGGTAGAAGCTAAACTTCTTTAAATATATATTTATACAACAACAGTTGAATACACATTCTTTTCAAAAATACATGAAATATCTCCAGGATGGACCATATGTTAGGCCACAAAATAAGCCTCAATACATTTAAAAAGAATCACATACTACAAAGTATCTTTTCTGACCACAATGGAATGAAGCCAGAAATTAATAATAGAAGGAAAACTAGAGAATTCACAAATATGTGGAAATTAAACAACACACTATTAAGCAACTAATGGGTCAAATAAGAAGTCACAAGGGAAATTATAAAATACCTTGAGATGAGCAAAAATGAAAATACAACATAAAAAGTTATAAGATGCAGTGAAAGTGGTGATCTGAGGGAAATTTACAGCAGAAATACTAATATTAAAAAAAAGAACTATGGAGAACAGTATGGAGGTTCCTTAAAAAACTAGAAGTAGAACTATCATACGACCCAGCAATCCCACTACTGGGCATATACCATGAGAAAACCATAATTCAAAAAGAGTCATGTACCAAAATGTTCATTGTTGGGAGTTTAGATAAGTATTCAAATGACTCTGCCCTAGGCAGACCTACTAGAGAATGGACTTGAGGATATGGGGAGGGGGAAGGGTAAGCTGTGACGAAGTGAGAGAGTGGCCTGGACATATATACACTACCAAACGTAAAACAGATAGCTAGTGGGAAGCAGCCGCATAGCACAGGGAGATCAGCTCGGTGCTTTGTGACCACCTAGAGGGGTGGGATAGGGAGGGTGGGAGGGAGGGAGACACAAGAGGGAAGAGATATGGGGACATATGTATATGTATAACTGATTCACTTTGTTATAAAGCAGAAGCTAACACACCACTGAAAAGCAATTATACTCCAATAAAGATGTTAAAAAAAAAAGAAAGATCTCATTCAATAACGTAGCATTAAACTTTGAGGAACTAGAAAAAGAGAAAACTAAACCCAAAGTTAAGAAAAAGAAGTAATTATGCTTAGAGTAAATATAAATGAAATAGAGAATAGAAAAAATAATAGAATCTAAGAAACCAAAAGCTTGTCCTATGTAAAGACCAACAAAATTGATAATCTTTACCTCAACTGACCTTCTCCCCAAGGAGAGAAGATACAAAAACTAAATGCAGAAATGAAAATGTGATTTATTACAGAAATAAAAATGATTATAATAGAATACTATGAACAATCATACACCAACAAATTAGAAAACCTAGATGAAACAAATTCCTAAAAGCAAAGAAATTACCTCAACTCACTAAAAAAGAAAAGAAAATCTCCACAGACCGATAACAAGAGATTCAAAAGGAAATTAAGAAACCTATTCCAACTATAATAGCAACTAAAAGAATAAAATACCTAGGAATAACTTTAAGCAAGGAGGTGAATGACTTGTGTACTGAACACTACAAAACATTGTTGAAATAAATTAAAGAATGCCTAAAAATGAACAGAAAGAAATCCCATGTTCATGGACTAGAAGAGTTATTATTAAGATGTCAATACTATCCAAAACAATCTGCAGACTCAATGCAATCCCTATCAAAATCTCAAAAGCCTATTTTGCAAAAATGGTAAAATGGATCCTTAAATTCATATGGAATTACAAGGAGTCCCGAATGCTAAAGCAATCTTGAACAAGAAGAACAACGTTGGAGGACTCATACACCCCAATTTCAAAACTTGATACAAAGCTACAGTAATCAAAACATTGTGATACTGACATAGGGACATACATATAGACCAGTGGAATAGAATTTGATGTTTAATAAGGGTTCTAATTCAATGCAGTGGGTACTAAGTCAATTCAATTTTTCCTACCCATTGCCCAGGGAATACAGGAAGCTCCTTGATACTTCCCCATGCTGATGGGAATAATTTATCTGGCCCTTAATAACCTTCCAACTTTATATTAGTTCTACTTCACATGTAAGAGGCCTGTGGTCTGGACTCTCTTTTCCATGTCATTATTACACCTCAGCCTATGATCATTTAGGCCTCTATCTAGTTCTGAAATGCCCAAGAGCAGTTTTAGTTTTAGTTCCTACTCACCACTAAATTTAAATTCTTTTGTTTCTGTCACTTAGGGATTTTTCACTCTTGCTTTCAGCTTGGTTATATATTTATATTATAATGATCTTCCCCTTATTTTCTATCTTTTATTTTTTGGGGGGTATAGTCCAGATCCCTTTGTGGGTTCTTAATCTGTCGGACTGACTAGAAGTCAATCCCCAAATAAGAGTAACTCAAAAAGCAAGAAGGATCTAAAGTGCTAAAAAGTCTAGAGAGATGACCCCTTATAACATCTGATTTAAACAAAACCACTCTAAAGATACCCTACCAGAACTAAATTGTGTCATGAAATCACTTCAGAAATGAACCCAAATATTCAAACCAGTCAACCTAACAGCAAAGAAAGGAACTACAACTATCTTTTAAGCTTTACCTATATTTATTGTCAAATAAAAATTAAACTTCCTACTTTATTATTCTTCTGTTAATTCAAAATAGTACATTTGAAGAGATGTACTACCAAAGAAACAACTTAATAAGTGCTTAATATAAACAAGTTTATTTATATTTACTTGCACTTTGGTGATGATACCAAATTGTTCTAAATTTGGGACTAGTACTTTTGACAAGGACTTAAGCTAATATAAAAAAAAATAGAAACAAAAATAACTAGCTACATATAGTTTAATACAAGTACTTATATTATGCTAGTGGCAGGCATGACCCAAAAATGCAGAATCAAATCAAACAGCAATCTGTATATAACAGTGTTCCATAAAGACTTTATAAATCATCATCGTCATCATCGTCAAAGCAACATACGTTGGAAGGTGCTTGGCATGCCTGGATTATTTCCTTTTGCTTGTGCAGAAGTTTCTGGCTGAGGCACAGGAATTCTACAAAAGATTTTTTGAAAGATAACAAATAGTTAACAAATAGTTATAAAAAGAGACTTGAATGGGAAAAAACTAATTGGTTCCATTCAGAGTTTATTCTAATTCAATACATTTAGAAAATTTACTTTAGTTTCTTAATGTAATGCATTAGGAATTTAAGGAAAACACATTCAAATTATGAACAAATATCCATACTAACATAATTCAAATACTGCAACAGATTTAAATGTTCTCTTAAGGAGTATTACACAAAAGAAAGTATTCAACTTTATTAAATGTCAACTAAAGATGGATATATATTTCATTCCCTATGATAGGAATTTAAAAATTTGTCCAATGGCCTATTTTCATCTTTGCTTTGTTCAAATATTCTGGAAAACTATTTGGCCTAACTCTCCAACTTCATTTCAGAGTTTTCTATAAGCCCCATGCTGGTTCAAACCTTCGTGTTTTTCTTTCAGCCAGGAAAAATCTATGCTCCTTTTCCTTTGCCTAGTTAACTCCTCTTCCTCTTTCAACATTTAGCTCAGGCATTATTTCCTATAAGAAGCCAACCTTGATCTCTAGTCAAGGCTCACTGATCCTTGTATATGCTGTCATAGCACCATGAATAAACTTTATCATAGCATTCATCACACTGTATTAAAATTACTGGTTTTTCAATCTGTCTCTTCTACCAGTTTCTACTATAAACTCTACAAAAATATAGACTTTATTTTTTTTGTATCTCCACAGAATATCCACTCAATAACTGTTTATTGAACTGAAAAAAAAGTGAAAAGGGAAGCATCTTATTTTGAAGCTGAGGAGAGAAGCTTGCATTTATAATAAAGACTTCCTTCTTACATACTTTCAGTATATTTCTATGATGAGCATTTTCTTTTGTTGTATTCCCCAAACTAAAAGCATAAAGCAAAATAGAAGTGTCATGTTGTAGAATGCCACATAATATTGCTCAACTTATTTTATCAATAGATTTGTCTCTTATAATAGTATTCTTTATTTTACTAATGAGTTATTAATGAATACAAAGAACTAGCTTTCATGAATGAAGACTGCATCCATTTCAATATAAAACTCCAGCAAATAAAAACACATTTTATAGTTGTAATTTTAACTTTTTTTCTGAGTATTGAAAAATGGTATTTCTAGAAATTAGTAAACTGAAAAACATCAACTCTGAGAGATATTTAAATAAATAAAAAATAGTTAAATTACATGTATTTTGAGATCATTAAACAGTATGTATATACTTTTAAATACATGGTGTTATAAAGTGATTTTTTTAATCTGAAATAAATCAGAAGAAATAGTTTTCCAAACTCTAACAGCATCATTATATTGTATAGAATTTTTTTAAAGTGGCTTAGGGAATTTTTACTGGAATATACAATCATTCATTTGTATGCCTTAAGTGTCTTAACGGTGAGGGGCTTCATAACAGAAGTGGAGGTATACAATGTCTACGGGTATCAACTGAGGAAACTGAAAAAAAAAAAAGAGATGAAAAATGAAAATATAAGAAATAAAAGGATACCTGAGGAAAGAAAGGGAAAAGACGGCTAAAAGAAGAGACAATAACATTACATATGATGGATAGTGGCCAAATATTATAAAAATTGTCAGAGGCAATAAGCTGTACTCTAACTTTTCCCTTTTCACCAACTTATTGACCTTAGATAAAAGTCATATAGATTGTATAGTATGCCATGCCCTCATCTATATAATAGTATTATAGTTAATATTATTGTAGTCTTTCCTATAATACCTTCTGCTTTTCTTAGAAGGAGACATTGCTAACAATTTTTAAGGATTCAGATAAACCTGGTATGGTTCATTTTCTATATTTATGGAGTAAATATTACCAACAGAATGCAAAGAGTAAGTTTTAATGTCCCATTGTTATATTTTATTTCTCAGTGCTAACTTTTGAATGAGTTGATGTATTTTGACTACATTTTACTATCTAACATAGAGTACCATGGTTCACTATCTACCATTTGGATTAAAATGTTCTTTGATACAACCTCTTAAATGGTCATATTTATTACTATCATAAATTGTACAAATGGAAACCAACCAACAGGTAATACAGATATTGGAGTCAGCAAGCCAGGATTTAAAATACAATGATGTGCCAATGGAGTAACATGCCCAGATTCCACAAGGAGAGGGCATAGAAGCTCCATGTTCCCTTTCAGACCTTTCTCTATGTGTCTCCATTTGGCTATTCCTGATCTGTATTCTTTACAATAAAACTGTGATTGTAAGTATAGTGTTTTTCTGAGTTCTTTGCATCATTCTAGTAAGCGATTGACTCTGAGGGGGACATGGGAACTCCTGAATTTGTAGCCACTTGGTTGGAAGTGAGGGTGGCCTGGGGACCAGCTGAACTGTGGCTAGCATCTGAAGTAAGGTCAATCTCGTGGAGGACGAAGCCCTTAAGAGTCTGATGTTAAGTCTGGGTAGTTAGTATTAGAAATGAATCACAGTATAGCTAATTGGGTTGGAAACCCAACAAGAGCTCAGTGAACCTGATAGGTTTAATAGCAGATTGGACATAGTGAAAAAGTAAATGGAGTGACAGGTCCAAACTGAAACATGGAATCAAAAACAAAAATGAAATATGTATATGAATAAAAAAGAATGCAGTGTAAGAAACTTGTTGGTCACAGTTAGAAGTGCTAACATATGTGAAATAGGAATCATGGAAAGAGAGGAAATAATGAGGAAGAAAATATATTTGAAGAGATAATGGCAGATGGTTTTCCAAAACTGATGAAAGATATCAATACACAGATTCAAGAAGCTCAGTAGTATAAAACAAAGAAAACCACTCTTTGGCACATCATATTTAAACAGTTGAAAATCAAAGAGAAAATCTTAAAAGCACTCAGAGAAAAAGGACACAATATCCTTAAAGGAGCAATTAGAAGACATTAGCCTGATTCTTAATAGAAACAATGAAAGCAATAAAACAGTAGAATCAGACTTTTAAAAAAATCTGCAACCTAGTGAAAATATCCTTTTAGAAGTAAAGGTGAAATAAAGATGCTTTTAAACAAACAGAAAGAGAGAATATATCATCAGGAAGCTGTACTGAAATAAATGCTGAGAGGAATTCTTCAGTCAGAAGGAAAATGATCCCAGAGAGAAGCATGAAAATACAAGCAGGAATGAAGAGAACCAAAAACAGTGTGGTTAAATATAACTGAAAGCTAACCGTATAAGAAAAACAATACTAATAATGTCCTACAGAATTTAAAATATATGTAGAATTAAAATACAAGGCAAAAATAATGAAAATGGAGACAAATGTAATTGAAGTGTTCTAAGGATCTAGCATTATCAGGAAATGGTAAAATAATTTGTATTTAACTGCAATAAGTCAAGTGTTCATGCCATGTAATTTATAGCGTGACCACTGAAGAATATATACCTATCAAATTAAAAGAGGGGAAATTGAATAATTAAAACCATTTGATTAAGCAAATAGTATAAAAATTGATATAAGCCCCAAATACATATCTTCCTCAACTTATGATGGGGTTAAATCCCAATAAACCCACTGTAAGTTGAAAATACTGTAACTTGAGAATGAATTTAATTCACTTAACCTATCAAACATCATAGCTTAGCCTCGCCTACCTTAAACATGCTCAGAACACTTACAAAAATAGCCTACAGTTTGGCAAAATCACCAAACACAAAGCCAATGTTATAATAAAGTGTTGCATAGCTCATGTAATTTATTGAATACTGTATTGAAAGTGAAAAACAGAATGGTTGTCTGGGTACAGAATGATTTTAAGTGTATCAGTTGTTTACCCTTGTGATCGCATGACTGACTGGGAGCTGTGGCTCACTGTCACTGCCCCACATCACAAGAGAGTATAGTACTGCATATCACTAGCCCGGGAAAAGATCAAAATTCGGAAGTTAAAGTATGGTTTCTACTGAATGTGTATTGCTTTCGCATCATTGTAAAGTTGAAAAATCATAAGTTGAACCATCATAAGTTGGGGACCATCTGTATCATTAACTCCATTAAAAGTGAATGGAGAGTGATATCAGCATCATGGCAAAGGGAGACGCTCTCTTTGTCTCTCTCCTTCTATCTACTATCAGTAAAACATTCACAACTCAACAAAAGTGCCTCTGCCCAGCACACCAGGACACTGGAGAATTCCACATATCTGTACACCTAAAGGTGGGTGGACTAGAACACACAGAGGAGGTGGAACTTGGGGAACAGTGGAGGTGGTACCTGCAGTCCTGGTCCCCCAGCCATGGCAATTGAACCTGCAGTCCCAGAAAACCCAGTAGCGACAGGGGAGGCAGTGAATACAACTCTGGCCTCCTGGCTGCAGTGGTGCCCACAGCCACAGATAACTGGGCAGCAGTGGCAGTAGGGTCCGGGACCCTGTCTCTCCAGCTGTGGAGGTGCCCATGACTCTCTCTCCTTGCCCCCTGCTTACAGTGGCAGAGTTCTCAAACCTGACAATACTGAACACAGCAGAGGTTCCCGTGCCACCTGAACTATCCCCCATCCTGCAGTGGGAGTGCCTGCAACTCAGGAGGTCCTAAACATAGCAGAATTGTCCACCATCCTGGTGCGCCAGGCAGTGACACCAGCCACACCAGCAGCAGCATGGCACCAACGACACTGGAGGCATAAGCAGTGACAACTAGGGCACTGGCTGATACCTCTGACGGAGGTGGTAGAAAGTGGAAAGTGCTGACTGTCAAATATAACCAGAGGCAGCTCAGGTAAGAGAAACCAAAAACTTGTGGTATAGCACCACCTACTGGAAGATAAAAGAAGGGCTTAACCTGTTGAATTGTTAGAAACAAGAAAACAAAAGCTTTACCTAAAGAAGAAAGGTGTTTGCCACTTGAAATGAGCTAGCAGAGGAACAACTCATCAAGCACCATGAAGAACCACAGTAACACTGTACCACAAAAAGAAAATGACAATTCTCCAGAAACCAAACTGAAAATCACAGAATATTGTGATCTAACTGATAGAAAATTCAAAATGGCTATTATAAAACTCAATGAGCTACAAGAAAACTCAGAAAGTTCAATGAGTTCAGGAATAAAATTAATGAACAAAAGGAATACTTTACCAAAGAGACTGAAACTAAAACGAACCAATCAGAAATTCTGGAGCTGAAGAACTCAGTAAACGAGTTGAAGAATGCATTACAAAGCACTGGAAATAGAGCAGACCACACGCAAGAAAGAATTAGTGAGCTTGAAGACAGAAATATAGAAATGATACAAGTAGAAGAGGAAAGAGAATTAATATATATATTTTTTAATGAGTAAATTCTACGAGAACTAGCTGACCCTTTTAGGAAGGGCAATAGTAGGGTAATGGACATCCCAGAAGGAGAAGAGAGGGAGAAGGGAGCAGAGAGTTTACTTAAAGAAATAATAGCTGAGAATTTCCCAAGTCTGGGGAAGGAAGTAGATATACAAGTCCATGAAGCTAAGAGAAAACCTAATTGCCTCAATGCAAAAAAGACCTTCTCCAAGACCCCTTATACTAAAACTGCCAAGAGTCAATGACACAGAAAGAATTTTAAAGGCAGGGGGAAGAGGATGGTAACCCACAAAGGAACCCACATTAGGCTATCAGCAGATTTCTTAGCAGAAACTCCACAGGTCAGTGGAGGGAGTCGAACGACATTCTCAAAATACTGAAAGATAAAAACTGTCACCCAAGAATATTCTATCCAGCAAAGTTATCATTCAGATATGAAGGAGAAATAAAGAGTTTCCCAAACAAAGCTGAGGGAGCTCATTAACACTAGATCTGCCTTATGAGAAATGTTGAAAGGAACTCTTCTACCAGAAACAAAAAGGCAAAAAAGGACACAAAACTTTGAGTAAGGTAATAAATAGACAGAATCAGAAAACTGTAACTCTATATCAGAATAGGTTTTTTGTTTTTGTTTTTTTAAATTTTTTAGGCCATGTCTCATGGCACGTGGGATCTTAGCTACCAAACCAGGGATTGAACCCGTGCCCCCTGTGCTGGGAGCACAGAGTCTTAACCACTGGACTACCAGGGAAGTCCCCAGAATAGGTTTTTTAACATTTTATTATAGCATAAAGGTTAAAGGGGAAAAAAGAAGAAAACATAACTATAGCTATTTCAATTTGGTAACAAACTCACAACATAAAGAGGGGTAATTTGAGAAACAAACACATGAACAGGGATGAGGGAAAGGACGTAACTTATATAGGTAAATGAAGATAAGATGCTATCAGCAGAAAAGGAACTATTTTATCTATAAAATGTTGTATACAAACCTAATACATAAAACATAAATCTAAAGCAGAGACACAAAACATAACAAAAGAGGAAATTGAGAAAAACATCATAGAAAACCACCAAACCAAAATGGTATATTGAAATACAAGGAAAAAGAAACAATGGAGATATAGAGCAACCAGAAAACAAAAGAATAAATGGCAGTACTAAGTCCTCATCTATCAATAATCACCCTAAATGTAAATGGGTTGAATTCACGAGGCAAAAGACAGAGTGGCTGGATGGATTAAAAAACAAGACACAATTATACGCTGCCTCCAGGAGACTCATCTTGGCTCTAAGGACAAACATAAAATCAAAGTGAAGGAATGGAAGATGATGCTTCAAGCAAATTGCAGCCAAAAGAAAGCAGGTATAGCCACACTCACATCAGACAAAATAGACTTCAAGCCAAAAAATGTAACAATAGACAATGGACAGTATATAATGATAAAGTGGACAATTCATCAAGAAGACATAACAGTGATTAATATATATGCACCTAACATTAGGACCACCAAAATACAGAAAGCAATTATCAACAGATTTAAAAGGAGAAATTGACAACAACACAATAATAGTAGGGAACTTTAACATCCCACTTAACATCAATGGATAGATCATTCAGACAGAAAGTCAACAAGGAAACAGTAGCCTTAACTGAAATATCAGACCAGATGGATTTGATAGATTTGTATAGAACATTCCATCCAAATGCTGCAGAAAACACATTTTTCTCAAGTGCACGGGAAACTTTCTCAAGGACAGACCATATATTGGAACCCAAAACAACTCTCAATAAATTTTAAAAGATTTGAAATTATATCTTTTCAAAAGTATCTTTTCTGATCAAAATAGTATGAAACTAGAAACCAACTACAAGAAGAAAGCTAAAAAAATTGCAAATGTGTGGACACTGAACAACATGCTAATGAACAACTATTGGGTCAGTGATGAAATCAAAGGAAAAATAAAAAAATACCTGACAACAAATCCAAATGAAAATTCAACAAAGCAAAATCTAAGGGATGCGGCAAAAGTGGTACTAAGATGGAAGTTTACAGCAATACAGGCTTACCTCAAGAAACAAGAAAAATACCAAATAAATAATTTAACCTTACATCTAGAGGGAAGTAGAAAAAGAAGAACAAATGAAGCCCAAAGTCAGTAGATGGAAGGAAGTAATAAAGATCAGAGCAGAAATAAATGAAATAGAGACTAAAAACAAAAAACAATAGAAAAGATCAACCCAACAGAGCGAGTTCTCTGAAAAGATAAACAAAATTGAGAAACATTTAGCCAGACTAAGAAAAAAAGAGAAGACTCTGATAAATAAAATCAAAAATGGAAGAGGAGGGACTTCCCTGGTGACGCAATGGTTAAGAATCCGCCTGCCAGTTCAGGGGACATGGGTTTGATCCCTGGTCCGGGAAGATCCTACATGCCGCGGAGCAACTAAGCCCGTGCGCCACAACTACTGAGCCTGCGCTCTAGAGCCCATGCTCTGCAACAAGAGCAGCCACCACTAGAGCCCATGCCCTGCAACAAGAGAAGCCACCACAACGAGAAGCCCGCTCACTGCAACGAAGAGTAGCCCCTGCTCGCCGCAACTAGAGAAAGCCCGCGCACAGCAACGAAGACCCAAGGCAGCCAAAATAAATAAAAATAAATTTAAAAAAAAATGGAAGAGGAGAAATAACAACAGATACCACAGAAATACTAAGGCTTATAAGAGAATATTACGAAACAGTTATATGCCAACAAATTGAACAACCCAGAAGAAATGGACGAGTTCTTAGACTCATACAACCTTCCAAGACTGAATCAAGAAGAAATAGAAAATCTGAATAGACTGCTCACTAAAGTGATTGAAACAGTAATCAAAAACCTCCCCCCAAAACAAAAGTCCAGGACCAGACAGCTTCACAGGTGAATTCTACCAAACATTCAAAGAGGATTTAATACCTATCCTTCTCAAACTCTTCCAAAAAATTGAAGCGGAGGGAACACTTCCTAATTTTAAATGTCCATATCACCTAAAGCAATTTACAGATTCACTGCCATCCCTATCAAAATCCCAAAGGCATTTTTCACATAAATAGAACAAAGAATTCTAAAATTTATTTGGAACCAAAACAGACCGCGAATAGCCAAAGCAATCATGAGAAAAAAGAACAAAGCTGGAGGTATCATACTTCCTGATTTCAAACTATATTACACAGCTATAATAATCAAAACAGCATGGTATTTGCAGAAAAACTGATACATAAATCAATGAAATAGAATTGAGATATAAGAAATAAACTCATACATAAATGAACAATTAATTTATAACAAAGGAGCAAAAGTACATACAGTGGGGGAAAGAATCTCTTCAATAAATGGTGTTGGGAAAACTGGACAGCCACATGCAAAAAAATGAAAATGGACCATAATCTCACACCACACACAAAAAATCAACTCAAAATGGGTAAATGAATTGAATTTAGGCCCTGAGACCATAAAACTCCTAGAAGATGACATTGGCAGTACGTTCTTTGACATCGGTCTTAGCATTATCTTTCTAGGTAGGTCTCCTCAGGGAAGGGAAACAAAACCAAAAATAAACACAAATGGGACTACATCAAACTAAAAAGCTTCTGCACAGCAAAGGAAACCATTAATAAAATGAAAGGACAACCTACCAAATGAGCGAAGATATTTGCAAATCACATATCCCATAAAGGGTTAATGTCCAAAATATATTAAAAAACTAATACAACTCAGCCTCAAAAAACCAAACAATCCAATTAAAAAATGGGTATAGGACCTGAATAGACATTATTCCAAAGAAAACATACAGATGGCCAACAGGCACATGAAAAGACGTTCAACATCACTAATTATCAGGGAAATGCAAATGAAAACCACAGTGAGATATCACCTCACACCTTCACACCTGTCAGAATGGCTATGATCAAAAAGACAACAAATAACAAGTGTTGGTGAGGATGTGGAGAAAAGGGAACACTCCTACATTATCGGTCAGAATGTAAATTGGTGCAGGCACTATGGAAAACAGTATGGAGATTCCTCAAAAACTTAACAGAACTACCATATGATCCAGCTAGCTCACTTCTGGGTATTTATCCAAAGAATACGAAAACACTAATTTGAAAAGATATATGCACCCCCTATGTTCTCAGCAGCATTATTTGCAGTAGCCAAGATATGGAAACAACCTAAGTGCCCATCAACAGATGGATGAAGATGTGATATATACAATGGAATACTCCTCAGCCATAAAAAAGATGAAATCTTGTCATTTGTGACAACATGGATGGACCCTGAGGTTATTATGCTAAGTGGAATAAGTCAGACTGGGAAAGACAAATACTGTAGGATCTCTCTTATTCATAGAATAAAAAAAAAGAGAGGCAAAAATGTTTATTTTTTTGTAATTCTCCATTTTAAACTCACATTCAATTAGTCCACACTGAGCATGGCAGATAAGAGAGCTTCTGTTATGGGTTGAATTATGACTCCTCAAAATTCATGTTGAAGTCCTAACCACCAGTACCTCGGAATGTGACCTTATTTAGATATAGGGTCACTGAAGATGTAATTAGTTAAGATGAGGTCATGTTGGATTAGGGTGGGCCCCTAGTCCAACATGACTGATGTCCTTATCAAAAGGGGAAATTTGGACACAGATACAGATTGGAGTGATGTTTCTACAAGCCAAGGAAAGCCAAAGATGGTTAGCAAACCACCAGATGCTAGGGCTGAGGCATGGGGCAGATTCTTCCTCACAGTCCTCAAAAGGAATCCACCCTGCTGACATCTTGATTTTGGACTTACAAAGCTGTGAGACAAATTTCTATAGTATAAGCCAAACAGTTTCTGGTACTTTGTTACAGCAGCCCTAGAAAATTAATAGATTTTGGTACCAGGAAGTGGTGTGCTGCTGTGACAAATACATAAAAACGTGGAAGTGGCTTGGAATTGGGTATTAAGTGCAGGCTGGAAGAATTTTGAGGTGCATAACAGAAAAAAACCTAGATAGCCTTGAAGAGAATGTTGGTAGAAATATGGATTTTGAAGGAGAATCTGTTGAGGACTCAGAAAGAAAAGAGCTGTAGAGAAAGTTTCTGCAGTCTTAGAGAATACACTCATCGTCATGAACAGAACTAGATACATGAATGTAAAAGGTGCTTCTGGTGAGGTCTCAGACAGAAATAAGGAATGTGTTATTGGAAAGTGGATGAAAGATAATCCTTGACATAAAGTGGCAGAGGACATGGCTGAATTGTGTTCTGTTGGATGGAAAGTGAAACTTGTATGAGATGAACTTGCATATTTAGATGAAGAGATTTCTAAGCAAAGTATTGAAGGCACAGCCTGGTTTCTCCTTGCTGCTTATAGTAACATATGAGAGGGGAGAGAAAAGTTGAAAAAGGAATTGTTAAGAAAAAAAGAACCATAATTTCAATACTTGGAAAATTCTACGTCTAATCATATTGCAAAACATAAGAAAGCTTGCTTTGGAAAGAACACTAAGGGCATTGCTAGATAACCATTTGCCCAAGAGACTGTGATTTGTGGATCCAGTCAACCATCTCAGTAGGCCTGCTGTTAGCTTTGACTGAAAGAAACATAGGTGGGAAGAAATGAAGGAATGCAATTCCATTGGACTTCTGGGATTCTACAGTCAGGAAATGAGCTGCTAGAGATATCCAGCTGTGATCAAGTATTATCCTTCAAGAAAAGGGAAAAAGACCCTGAGGGTGAGGCCATTTCCTCAGTTCTAGAGGGCAGGGACACCTCAATTCTAGAAGCCAGGGCCACCTTCCCAGTTCCAGAGTGCAAGACCACCATTCAGTGCCAAGGGGGTGGGGCTGCCATCCCAGTGGGCCCAGAGGACACAGTATTCTGCCAGGGAGGATAATTCTGGGGCCTTAATGCCAAATGGAATTTGCCTCATTAGGTTTCAACAAGGTTTCTGTGACCCATAACCCCCTTATTTCCAGTTTCTCCCTTTTGAAATGGGAATATCTGTCCTATGTCTGTCCCACCATTGTATTTTGGACAGAATGAAACATGTCTAGTTTCATAGGTTCATAGATGAAAAAGAATTTTGCCCCAGGATGAATTACCCTGCATCTCATCCATACATGATTTATATGATATTTAGGACTTAAGAGTTGATGTTGGTAGCCTGTGCACCACAACTACTGAGCCTGCACTCTAGAGCCCGCGAGCCACAACTAATGAGCCCGCGTGCCACAACTACTGAAGCTCGCGCGCCTAGAGCCTGTGCTCCGCGACAAGAAAAGCCACCACAATGAGAAGCCCGCGCACCGCAATGAAGAGTAGCCCCTGCTCGCCACAACCAGAGAAAAGCCTGCACGCAGCAACGAAGACCCAATACAGACAAAAATAAAATAATAAATTTATTTTAAAAAATCTCAGAAAACTGAGATTGCCTTTTTATGAAGGACATTTACAATAGAGAAATCTCCATTTATAAGGGTATGTCCCTCTGCACCAAACATAGGATAATTAAATCTTAAGTAACTCTTTTCAATGGAGAAGTCCTGACTTTAATGTGCAAACAATCATACTCTTGTTTACTGTGCTTTGCATGATAACCTGCCATAACTGGCCTTCCCCCCTTCCCCAGCATCTTCTGTTTTTAGCTGAAGACGGTATTTAAGGGGATGGTTTTAGTCATTTCAGAGAGTGACTCAGTTTTCCGTGGTATCCGCCCTGTATTCAGAAGGTATACATGTTATTAAACTTCTGCTTTTCTCCTGGTAAAAAAAAAAAAAAAGAGTTGATGTTGGTATAGATTAAGACTTTTGGGGATGTTGTGATGGGATGAATGTATTTTGCATGTGAGAAGGACATGAATTTTTAGAGGGCAGACTGTTATGGATTGAATTATGTCCCCACCAAATATCACTGTGACTACCAATATGTAACCAATTACATCTTCAATGACCCTAAGAATATGACTTTATTTGGTTGTAATTGGTTTAGATGAGTTCATACTAAAGTAGACCAGTACTCCAGAGTGGGTCCCTAATCCAGTATGGCTGGTGTCCTTAAAGAAAAATTTGGACACATATACACACAGGGAGAATGCCATGTGAAGATGAAGGCAGAGATTGGGGTGATACTTCCATAAGCCAAGGAATGCTAAAGATTGCCACTAAACCGCTAGAAGCTAGGGGAAATGCATGGAACAGATTCTTCCTCATAGCCCTCAGAGGGAACCCACCCTGCCTATATCTTGGTCTTGGACTTTGGCAGCCCTAGAAAACTAATACAACTTCTAGTAGAATTGCTCATTTTACAGGACAGAAACAAATTAAAAAGTATATGCCATGTATATACTTAATACAAATGACTTACGGTTTGGCACATGGCCCTTCTAGAGTTCTTTTTTTCTTGGGAGGGCTCAAACTTGCAGATGTAGTATGACAACGCTGAGAACTCACAGGACCATCATCTTGAGGTTTTCCATCTTTTTCTTGACTTTGACTTTCTCTTCTAGCTGATTGGGATGTTGAGGGTCGGTTAGCATTCTAAAACCAAAAATTTGAAGAAAACGTTTAAAACTGATTCACAAAAATAATTTCTCTCTTAAAAGACTCTATAATTTTAGTTTACCCATTTTTCATAACTTAAGAGTTGTGACAAAACTTTGCAATCATAACAATGCTTTTATAAAGTTGATTTATCTTAATCTATCTGCTATTAAAATATTTTAATAAGATAAAAGTCCTTCTTATATTAGTATAACTGTAAAGTTGGATTAGATGCTTATTTCCATAAGAACAGTAATCTTAGAAATAACTTTTAAAAAGATAAGCTCATGGAAAAAATTAACTTATTTGTCTTGATTTTGCGTAGATTCTAGAAGTGGCCTCTTCTGTAGCATTTATCCTACAAGAGTCATTGCTACCTCTTATAGAACCTGGGTAGAACTGCCAAGACTGACAACAGAGTTAAAAACTTCTGGTGGGAGTGTGCCTATACCTTTGGCTGAGACAAAAGGAAGGAAAAAAACATAATCATATATACCACCTGGAAATTTAAATAAAGACAATCATGATAGGCTCATATTACACAGAAAACGAAAACAAGATACCAAGTTTTGAGGGCAGCCCAGACTGCTCCAAAATAAATGACATAAAAAGGAAACAAACTAAAAATGATTTTTTTTCCTTTTAGGTTTACATCATTAAGAGTTAATACATGTGAGTTCTGAATGAAATTTACAAGATACCAGTTGTGGTTATAAACACAGTGCTTTCAGAGATATACTATTAATTCTCTGGCACCATACCCGTAGTGTTTCAGATGCTGAGGCACTTTCAGTGGCACCGCTATAGGGGACATACTTTATAACAGTAATTATCCCCTGAATTGCAATGCGCTTTTGTTCCCTATACTGCAAGTCTTCAATCTCCTTCCTCACTTCACTTATAGCTGTGAAGAACGACTCAACTGCAAAAGAGTAATTCCAAGGAAACTGTAAGTTTTAAAGAACTGAAATGACAAAAATAACAATTAGATTTTGCAATGTAATTTCACAACATGAAAATTATAAACTTGCTACATAACTTAAATATGTGAGACTTTGTGTTTATATTTGGCAACCCCTTATGTAATTTTGGTAAAATTGGCAAAACACATTTGTCAGTTAAATTGTGATACAGCCTTCTAGTCTGGCTTCTTAATTTGAAACAGAAATTTTACATATTGAACGTAATTTATATATCATACTTCAAACTATAAAGTGTTGCCTAGCCACTGCATAGAAACACACATTTTGTTTAATACTTTCTGTATTCTATATGCTATTTACAGCATATACTACATATTGCTGGCATTATGAAGTACAGGAGGGTGTCAATATTTAGATGATGATTGCTGGCATTATGAAGTACAGGAGGGTGTCAATATTTAGATGATGATAGGTCAGTATTTCAAAGTTTCTCTTTTTTCCAAAACCATGCATTATCCCATAGCTTTTCAAAAATAATATACTTATGTTAAAGTTTTCCACTGTCATATCTTAATTCTACTAAAATAATGTTAGGCCTCTCATTAATACTTATTCTGAATCTCACTGATTTTGGTATCATTTTTATTTAAAGGTAGAGCTCAATTGTGTTATATCCGATACACAGTTGGCCCTCCATATCCACAGGATTTGCAAACCTGCAGATATAAAGGGCCTACTGTATTCATTGTACTGAGCCATTTTATATAAGGGACTCGAGCATCTGCAGATTTTGTTATCCATGGGGGCTCCTTGAACCAATGCCCTGTGGACACCAAGGGATGTCTATATATCATTCCACAAGAGTGGCCTAATACAGTTGTCAGTACCTTGGTATCAAATTGTCCAGTGTCTCCTCTGATATCTTTAGTCTAAGTAGTGTTATAGGAGTTGGGATCTACCAACTCAGATTTGATCTCAATGACCTTAAATCAAGATGTTACCTCCATTTAGTCACAGTCTATTCAAACTCCTTCTTTTCTTGCAGTCTAATAAAATCAAAATATTAACCTTTATGGGTCATGACATACGTTTTTAGATCTTGATAAAGATCAAATTATTATCAGTGAGTGTTGCTACACTTTGGCTCACTCCCATTAAAGAATAAAGATGACTAACTGATATGGCATATACCATACATATCACATATAAACATATAAGGGACTAGCAATTACATCAGTACCTTTAACAGAAATATTATACTTCGAAAATGTTTCTGGCACTGGTGGATAGGGGTAATATCCACCAATAACAGTGTTCTTCAGTTCCCCAGAATTGGTCTTTGTTTTAATCCACTGAAGAAAGTTTTTTACCTTGGTATTGTTGGCATATGGCTGGCCTCTATGACCTTCTTGCAGGAAGGGTAAAGTGCAAAAATATGAGGAATAAAAAAAAAAGACAACTCACTGTAATAAACCGCCTGGACTTTTTTGGGTATAAAAACAGTTTAATATAAAATCATTCTTATAGCACCAAGAAAAGAAGTTAACTTATTCACTATGTAGCAGATAATTATACTGAATATGCATATGAAAATTATCAGTTAACAAATCCTAAGTCAAGAAGGAAATCAGACATATTTGTTTACATGGACTAAACTGTAACTGTCTACAGGACACCGAAAAGCCAGAAGAAAAAGAAAACTAATAGTCTGGCTTTTGCTAACTATCCAACTGGTTAGCATCTTCTTAGAAAATTGATTATGTTTTAACCTGAAGGTATGACATCATGTATTAACTAAATTGCCTATGAATATAGCTCAGCATTTAAGTTCATGTTTTTGAAACATACTTAAAAGTGTCATTCACATCTGATATTATTAGTATATATTAGATCTGATAGTATTCATATTTATAAAATGAGGTATGGACAAAGATGCGTGTTACATCTTTCCTAGGACTCTTCTTTTGACAAATTTCCTAATTACCAACATGGTAGCATTCTAGTAAATACATCATTCCATAGTACTCCCTCACTCATCTGAAAACTTTTATCTTTATTATTTTGCCCCCCTTATCCGAGGGAATAGAGAAAAATAGTATACTTGTAGATAAGTAGTGAGACTTTTCTTGCTATATAAGTAAAATGTGAGATCTGGGGACCAAGATTTAATGCACATTTTTGTTTTATTTAATATTTAAAAACTGTTGTTAATTGAATCCATATTGTGATACAGGGCCCAACAGTCTTCAATCTATGAAGCAATTTATGATTATCTAATTTCTTACATCAAGCAGGAATTAAAGTTAACCAAAGGACATAAACAAAATTCTTCAGTAAGTCACAAAATCATTGCTCTAACTGTAAATAATCTGGAAGCAATAGATTTCATAGGCTAAATATTCTTTCTTAAACCATTCTTATAGTGAGAAAGGAGTTCAAAAGAAAGCTATCTTGTGGTTGAATCTTATAATAGAAAGGTTAATTTAATGAAGAGAAAATACATTAGATTTCCAATAAAGTATATACAAAGAAATTGCTCACCATTAATAAACATGCAACTCTCATTTGTAGTAGTAAGGTAAAGCAGTTTAGGTACTTGACTGTCATTTCTGACAACTTTCAACTGTGTACACATGAAATGTGTCACTGTAGAAAATGAAAACACTTATGAAATTATTTCTGCATTTCAAATGGGAATACCAAGATCAGGATCTAACAGAGTGCTTCTCAAAGTTCAATGAACTGAGGAATCACCTAGGACAATTGTTAAAATGCAAATTCATAGTAAAGTAGTTTTAGTGTAGGACCTGAGATTTTCCACCGCTAATGAGCTCCTGGGTGATACTAGTGCTACCAGTCCTTTGACCACACTTGGAACAACAAAGCTCTAACACTTAATCTTTTCCTTTAAATAAAGGATCTAACACTTAACTTTTCCTTTAGAAAGTACAAGGGCCGCACCTAACTGAAGTCACTGCTTGCTGGACAGTTGAAGACTGCAAGAGTCTTTCTAATTGGCCACACAACTGAATGTGAATAGTTATTTCCTACAGAGAAAAAAGTTGAGTTCCTCCATGATGCTTCCACTGATTAACCCAATCTAACATTGATCCCTGAATTACTCTGACTCCTTCCATCAGATGGGGCTACACAATATTAATTTGAATTTGCTTATGTGAGTGTTTTACTTCTGTTTATCTTAATTAGACTTTAAGCCTCAAGGACAGGGCTTATACCACCTATTATTTTCTGTTTGCCTTGCTAACCAACTGGATAGACTAAAAAGAATTCCTGAAAATGAGATTATAATGTCTTCAGACCAACTACTTTCAAAAGCTATCAGCTGTTTTCAACTATCAGGTTATTTAGGTAAAGTTTACTTATCCAACAATATTTTTAAAATTTTAACTCACTGCATGCCAAAACATTTATGGTCTTCAAATTGGGAAATAAAGAAATAAATATAAATACTCGTAACTTCATATCAACAGTAAGCTCTCATTTGAGAATAAATATTTCCCTAGAGCATGATAATATCTATAAATTCATTTCCTGTATCTCACATTTACTAGTTCTTTATTTTGTAGCAATGAAAATAAAGAAAATCTGTTCAAATGACCAAGAATAATTCTCTTGATTTATATCACTTTTCCTTTAATTCAAAAACTATACAAAGATGTGAGTATTCATGATTAAAGATGTTGATATAAGAATACCTCTAATTCTAATTTCATGGTTGTTAAAAATCAGACATTTGGACCTAACACCTTCTGGCTGT
Source organism: Physeter macrocephalus (assembly GCF_002837175.3). Taxonomy (NCBI): domain Eukaryota; kingdom Metazoa; phylum Chordata; class Mammalia; order Artiodactyla; family Physeteridae; genus Physeter; species Physeter macrocephalus. Next base: position 81,878,028 of record NC_041234.1, on the reverse strand, counting down.
TTGACATCCCTCTGGACCTTTGTTTCCTCACCCGTAAATTTGTAAAAACATCACCTGTTTAAAAGGTAACTGGGAGTACAAAATGAGATAATACCTATGAGCAACTGGTATATAGTAAACACTCAAAATTACCTCCCCTTAGTTCTTCACTTTCCTTAGTCAAAAGTAAACAAGATGCCCTACTACCGAAGGATTCTGGTATTATTCCAGAAGACCCTTGGTCATGTTCCCCTTCATAGGCCTGAAGCCCCCTTAATACTCACCATTTATTTTATGATTGTTTTCCTTCACTCTTGGTCAAAAGATGAAAATGAATTGTGATTGTTGTCAACTATTGTACTAGAGTAAATCTCACCAAGGTCCATACAAACCTTTCTTAAAAGATATATTTCACATTTTCACAAGAAATAGAACGTGCATGGATGGCAACATTTCTGTGAAAAATTGTTATCCAAAACCTGTGTCAGTTTGTTGTTTAAAGTGGCTACAAAGAGAGAGGGACCTGGCCCTAAAGCCCATCTAAATTGTTATCAGAGATCATCACTACCAATCATTTGTGACCAGAGAGAAGTTATATGAAAGGTCATGGCCCCACTTACCTTGGAGGCCCATGCCTTGGTTTTGGCCAAAACTCTCTTTCTGCCCTCTCCTCCAATAAAAGTTGGGGTGATGTTCAGTTCTACTCATATATTTTTAAAAATTTAATCTCACAAGCAGAGGGTGGATTCTAATGAGGTAATATACGAATGGTGTGTAATACTGTTTTACAACAGAGAATAAAGGGGTAGCAGAACAGCCCTGTATATGGTATCTAGGTCTCCTGATATTCTACAATTTCCATCTTGTTGCTCATTAAAGAAAATACGTGTAGTCAAGATTGGGAATTTCCCCAATGTTGGCAAGCCCTTAACAATCAGTATTTTATTCACATAATCATTTGGAAAATAGGAAAATAGCACACCAATACCTAAAATAGCTTTATGTTACAAATTCAAACAAGGAAAAATTCACTGAAGTTGTTAAAAAGTATTAGATATACTTTTATCCTTATCATAGTAGATCTGAAGACTAACTTGTTATATAAAACACATAATAGGACATACTTAAAATGTCTTCAAATAAATAAAAGTAGTGGAAAAAATCAACACCAAATTAAGTAAAATATTGACCAGCTGGTATAACACCACCAACCTAATATTAATTCCATACTCAAATGACATCATACTTACCACTGTCATTATTTAATTACACAGTATGCCAATCCTCTACTACTTAATTCTACATTAGTAAAGCCTTCATTGTGTTTAATGGGGTCTACTAAGTCAATTTCCAAATGGATACAAAGGAAATGGACTATCTATGTTTTAGTTTCACTGAATTTTAAGTTTTTATGTCTAAAATGCTAAAAATGGGAATTGATAAGAGCACCTGTTTTCTTAAAAACTAGTTTCAATCCCAAATTAATTCTGAATAGAAAACCAGAAGGTGGTTAATATCTGTTAATACCAATTATAACATTAATATAGAAAAAACTTAAACATGCTATCAGACTGCTTGAATTTGCTAACTCAATATCATGGCATTCTGTAAGTAAGTCAGTATACTCTATCATTTTTTTAAGTTAATGCCCCCACTTCCAAAAATAAAATGATAAAAATATTGAAACTGAGTACTTGGGTAAATTTTTTCAAAGACTTCTGGCTGAGATGTAGAAAACAGTTCCACTATAAATGGTTGTTTGGAAGTCCCATCAGCAATGTGAATCCAGCGATATGACCAAAAATCTTCACGGCTTTCTATATGGATAGAATGTTAGAATAAATGAAGGTAACTGATTATGCACATATGAACACAGAATTATTCACTGAAATACTTTTTTATGACTTTCAATATCAAAAGCTTACCCTTCTTTTTTGACCGCTGGACTCTTCCTACAAAAACTAAAACGCCAATAACATCACAGATACTATTTTCTGGCATATCATCCAGTTCTGATCTAAAAAAAGCAAAATTATTAAATAGATATTGTATTTTTAAACAGTGAAAAAGCGTTCTGCAAATATGACTGAAAATGCACATCTATCTAACTGCTACAGCATAATTTTGGGTAGATTCCAAGCAAGTTACAATACATTGTTTCAGTAACTAACATTGAAAATTAATATTTGAGATATTTTACAAGAAGCTATTTTACCTTGAGATAAAACGGTGGTTTAATTTTGGCAATCTCCATTCTGGTTTCACCTGCTCCTCTGGAATGATAATTATATTAGTTGGAGGATCTCGAAGGTTCAGGCAGATTTCTGAAAAACAAATATATTACTTTAGTATGATACTTAATACATATAAAATAATATACACATATAAATCACACAGCAAAAAATAGATTGAACACTTTTGAGCCCACCACTAAACCTAACAACTAGATCATTATCAATAGCTTTCTTCTACCTATTCTGACATTATCAAATCCACTTATCTCCCCAACTAAAGGTTAACCATACCTTAAATTTTGTGTTTCATCATATACTTAATTTTAAAAAGTTTTTTTTTTATCACTTACGTGTTCTTGCCCAAATAGTATACTGTTTGAATTTCTTTGTTTTTGAACTTTAAATGAATGGAATTTTACCATAATGCAGTATTCTAGGGCTACTTTTTCCACTTAACTTTATGGTCCTAAAATTCATCCATGCAGCTGCATGTAGCAATTTTTTTCTCATTTCTACTGCTGAATAATGTTCCAGAGTGTTGATATACTACAATTTTATTTACTCTTTATCGTATTGCTGGACATCTGGATTATTTCCAGCTTTTGTTGTTACAAACATGGTCACTATGAGCTTTTTTCTACATATCTCCTTGTACACACAGGCAAAAGCTTTCTAAGATATTATATCCAGGAGGGAAAACCTGGATTTAAAATATGCAAATGTTCCACCCTATAGGACAATTTCAAACTATTCTAAAGTAGTATTTATTATTTATTTATTAATATTAATAAATATTTACTGAATATTAAATATTTATTTAAACTATTAACAGTTCCAGCAGTGATGTGCAAGAATTCCCACTGAGCCACATCCTCTCCAAATTTTGGTACTGTTAAAATTTTTTTTTTTTTGGCTTCACCACACAGCATGCGGAATCTTAGTTTCCTGACCAGGGATCGAACCTGTGTCCCCTACAGTGGAAGTACAGAGTCTTAACCACTGGACCGCCAGGGAAATCCCTAAATTTCTTATTTTTTGTCAGTCTAATGACAGAAAATGACAATTTGCTGTGGTTTTATTTTGCACTTCCCTTATTACTAATTATGTTCAACAACATTTCATATACCTATGGTTCATTCATGCATCCTCTTCTGTGAAATACCTGTTCATATTTTTGCCCATTTTTCTACTGGATTGTCTTTCTCTTATTTATTTGTATTACTTCTTTATATATATGTTGAATACTAATCCCTTGTTGATTATACCATTGCAAATATCTTCACCCAGTTTTTGGATTGTTTTTTTTTTCATTTTGGGGGGCTGTCTCTTGATGAACAAAAATTCTTAATTTTAATGTAGTTAGGTTTATTAATCTTTCTTTTATGGCTACCATTTCTGTGTCCTATCCAAAAAAATCCTTCCTTATCCCAAAGTCAAACAGATACTTTCTATAAGTTCTTCTAAAAGTTTCGCCTTTCGCATTTAAGTATTTGATATACCTGAAATTTATTTTTATACGGTATGAGTTAGGGATATAATGTCATTTTTTCTCATATATAATCAATTGTCTCAATACTATTTACTGAATGGCTCTTCCTTCCTTGATGATCTGCACAGCACATCTGTTGTATATCAAAATTTTATACATCTAGGGCTGTTTCTTGACTTTGTATTATGACTTGCTGGTCAGTTTGTCTATATCTATACCAATCTACATGGTTATACTTTATAATAATTCTTGATATTTGTAGGACAAGTCCTCATTCCCTCTTCAGCCCCTTATTCTTTTTCTTCAGAGGTGTCTTAACTATTCTTGATAATTATGTGCTTCCATATAAATTTTAGAATCAGTTTGTCAGTTCCAGAAAAAAAAATCCGATGGAATAGCACTAAATTTATAGATCAGTTTGGGGGGACTTGACATACTTATGAAACTGAGACTAACCTCCTGCCTGGGAAAACGGGATATTTCTCCATTTATTTAGGGACTCTTTAGTGTCTTTCAAAAAGTATTAAAATAGTCTCCAAATAGGTCTTACATATCTTGTTAGATTTACTTCTAGATACCTTATAGTTATCTTTGACAAGGTAAATTATGTTTTTAAAATTATAATTTCTAACTCTGTTACTGGAGTGTACAAAATCAACTGACTTTGGTATATTGCTGTTACAGCTAGCTTTGCCAATATCTTATTTTTTACTCTCTCTCTCTTTTTTTTGGGGGGGGGGGTCGCACCATGCAGCTTGTGGGATCTTACTTAGTTCCCCGACCAGGGATTGAATCTGGGCCCTCGGCAGTGAGAGTGCATGGTCCTAACCACTGGACTGCCAGGGAATTCCCTATTTTTTTTCAATTTTATTGAAGTATAGTTGATTTACAAAATTGTATTAGTTTCAGGTATACAGCAAAGTGGTTCAGCTTTATTTATATATAAAGTATATATACATATATTAATTTATAAATATATTTCTAAATATATATTCATATATATATTTCAGATGTTCCATTATAGGTTATTATAAGATATTGAATACAGTTCCTTGTGCTACATAGCAAATCCTTGTTGCTTATCTACTTTATGTATAGTAGTTTGTATCTGTTAATCCCTTTTTCCTAATTTATCCTTCCCCACCTCCCTTCCACTTTGGTAACCATAGTTTGCTTCCTATGTCTGTAAATCTCTGTTTTGTAAATAGATTCATTTGTATTATTTTTTTAGATTCTACATATAAGTGGTATCATATAATATTTGTCTTTCTCTGTCTTACTTCACTAAGTATAATATTCTCTAGGTCCATCCATGTTGCTGCAAAAGGCAATATTTCATTCTTTTTTATGGCTGAGTAATATTCCATTGTATATAAATAAATAAATAAATAAATACCCCACATCTAAGCCAATCGTCTGTTGATGGGTACTTGTTTCCATGTCTTGGCTATTGTAAATAGTGGTGATATGAACACTGGGGTGCATGTATCTTTTTGAATTAGAGTTTTTGTCTTTTCTGGATATATGCCCAGGAGTGGGATTACAGGATCATATGGTTAACTATTTTTAGATTTTTAAGGAACCTCCATACTTTCTCTATAATGGCTGCACCAATTTACATTCCCACCAACAGCGCAGGAAGGTTCCCTTTTCTCCACACCGTCTCCAGCATTTATTATCTGTAGACTTTTTGATGACAGCCATTCTGACCAGTGTGAGGCAATACTGTATTGTGGTTTCTTATTATTTTTTTATATAAATTTATTTATTTATTCATTTATTTAATTTTTGGCTACATTGGGTCTTCGCTGCTGCACGTGGGTTTTCTCTAGTTGCTGAGAGTGGGGGCTACTCTTCGTTGCAGTGAGCGGGCTTCTCATTGCAGTGGCTTCTCTTGTTGCAGAGCACAGGCTCTAGGCACATGGGCTTCAGTAGTTGTGGCACACAGGCTTCAGTAGTTGTGGCTCGCAGGCTCTAGAGCACAGGCTCAGTAGTTGTGGCGCACGGGCTTAGTTGCTCTGCGGCATGTGGGATCTTCCCAGACCAGGGCTCGAACCCGTGTCCCCTGCATTGGCAGGCGGATTCTTAACCACTGCGCCACCAGGGGAGCCCCTTATTATTTTTAATACTTTGTGTTATTTTGGATTTTCTTTGTAGCAGTTCTAATTTGTGAATAATGACAGTTTTGTGTTTTTCTTTAAAATTCTTATGCCTTTGGTGGGTGGCCAAGATGGTGGAGTAGGAAGACCCTGAACTTACCTCCTCTCGTGGACACACCAAAAGTACAACTTGCAGAGAAACTATCTAACAGAATGACCTGAAGACTAGCAGAAAAGATTTTCCACAGCTAAAGACATAAAGAAGAAGCCACAACAAGTCAGGTAGGAGGGGCGGAGATGTGATATAGTCAGGAAGCACCCCCCTCAGGTCAGTGACCCACTAATAGGAAGGATAATCATAACCACAGAGGTCCTCCCCAAGAACAAGGCATCTGAGCCCCCCACACTGGGCTTCCCAGCCTTGGGGTCCTACACTGGGAAGATGAGCCCCCAGGACATCTGGCTTTGAAAAGCAGCAGGGCTTATGTGCAGGAGAGCCAGAGGACTACAGGAAACAGAGATTCTACTCTTAAGGGCACATGCAAAATGTCACATACTCTGAGTTCCAGCACAGAGGTAGGTAGTAGTTTTAAAGGAGCCTGGGTCAGACCCACTTGCTAATTTTGAAGAACCTCCTAGAAAGGCAGGAGGCAACTGGGACTCTCTTGGGGACACAGATGCTGGTGACAGCCATTTTGGGGAACTCCTTCTACCAGGAGGACACTGGTGTTGACAAATGCTAATTTGGAGTCCTCCCTCTAGCCTATTAGCTCCAGGGGCTTACCCACCCACCAGCTGGCCAGCACGGGTCCTGGGACACCCCCGACACCAAGCAGCCAGTCCTGTAGTGACCCAGCCCCACCCACCAGCAGGATGGCACAAGCCATGGCCCCACTCAACACCCCCCCAGGGGCTGCCCTGCCTACCAGCATGCCCAGAGTAGTCAGCCACAACAGGAGGGTCCACACAACCCACAGAGGGGGCACTCCTAGAGCATATAGCCCTGGTGACCCATGCTTATATGGTCAATTAATCTATGACAAAGGAGGCAAGAATATACAATGGGGAAAAATAGCCTCTTCAATAAATGATGTTGGGAAAACTGGACAGCTATATGCAAAAGAATCAAACTGGACTACTTTCTCATACCATATACAAAAATAAACTCAAAATGGATTAAAGACTTAAATGTAAGACCTGAAACCATAAAACTTCTAAAAGAAAATAGAGGCAGTATGCTCCTTGACATTGGTCTTAGCATATATTTTTGGACTGTCTCCTCAGGCAAGGGAAACAAAAGCAAAAATAAATGGGACCACATCAAACTTTAGCACAGCAAAGGAAGCTATCAACAAAATGAAAAGACAGTCCACTGAATGGGAGAAGACATTTGCAAATGATAATCCAACAAGGAGTTAATATCCAAAATAGACAAAGAATTCCAACAAACATCAAAGAAAAAGAACAACCAAATTAAAAAATGGGCAGAGGACCTGAATAGACATTTTTTCCACAGAAGACACACAGATAGCCAACAGACACATGAAAAGATGCACAACATCACTAATCATTAGGGAAATGCAAATCAAAACTACAATGAGCTACCACCTCACACCTGTCAGAATGGCTATCATCAAAGAAGACAAAAAATAACAAATGTTGGAGAGGATGTAGAGGAAAGGGAACCCTGTGCACTGTTGGTGGGATTATAAATTGATGCAGCCACTATGGAAAACAATATGAAGGTTCCTCAAAAAATTAAAAATAGAACTACCATATGATCCAGAAATTTCACTTCTGGGTATTTACCTGAGGAAAACAAAAACACTAATTCGAAAATGTATATGCACACCAATGTTCACTGAAGTGTCATTTACAATAGCTGAGATATGGAAGTAACCTAAGTGTCCATTGATAGATGAATGGATAAAGACGATGTAGTCTATATATACATACAATGGAATATTACCCAGCCATTAAAAATAATGAAATCTTGCCATTTGCAACAACATGGATGGATCTAGAGGGTATTATGCTAAGTGAAATAAGTCAGACAGAGAAAGATAAATACCATATGGTCTTACTTATATGTGAAATCTTAAAAACAAAACAATCAAACAAACAAAATGAAAAAGACTCATAGATACACAATAAACCAGCTGTTGCCAGGGGAGGGGGGATGATATAGGTGATGGGAATTAAGAGGTACAAACCTCCAGTTATAAAACAAGTAAGCCAATGGAATGTAATACACAATAAAAGAAATATGGTCAATAACATTATAATAGCTTTCTTTGGGGACAGATGGTTACTAGACTTATCATGGTGATCATTTCATAATGTATGCAAATGTCAAATCACTATGTAGGACACCTGAAACTAACATAATGTTGTACAGCACTATGTCAACTATATTTCAATAAAAAATTCTTATGCTTTTAATGGATTTTATCTTCTCACATTGGTTAGGAGAGCCTGTACAACATTAAACAGAAATAGTAATAGGAGGCCATCAATGTTCCCCATTTTAAAAAGGAGTGTTTCTCAATTTTCCCCATTACAAGTTGTGTTTGTTGGGCTTCCCTGGTGGTGCAGTGGTTAAGAATCCGCCTGCCAATGCAGGAGACATGGGTTCAAGCCCTGGTCCGGGAAGATCCCACGTGCCATGGAGCAACTAAGCCCATGCGCCACAACTACTGAGCCTGTGCTCTAGAGCCCATGAGCCACAACTACTGAGCCCACGTACCACAACTACTGAAGCCCATGCGCCTAGAGCCCGTGCTCTGCAACAAGAGAAGCCACCGTGGTGAGAAGCCTGCGCACCCAACGAAGAGTAGCCCCCACTCGCCGCAATCAGAGAAAAAGCACGCGTGCAGCAATGAAGACCTAACACGGCCAAAATAAATAAATAAATAACATAAAATAATAAAATTAAAAAATTTATTTAAAAAAAGTTGTCTGTTGTTATGCTTTGATTTTGCAAACATCCTTTATCAGTTATGGAAGGTTCCTTTTCTCACTCTTTTCTTTTTAAAATTTATGAATGTGTGTAAAATTTTAGCAAATGTGTTTTGTGCCTCTATTAGGATGACCTTCTTTAATCTGTGTGGTGAGTGACACTTATAGATTTTCATATGTAAAACCAACTTCACATTGCTGGAGAACAATGCAACTTAGTCACAGCGTGTGATCATTTTCCACATATAACTGAATTCAGTTTGCTAATCTTCAATTTTGAATATCTGTACATATGTTCATAGCTGAAGCTAGCCTTTAATTTTCCTCATTCATAATATTCTTGTTTGGTTTTGATTATCAAAGTTATACTGGTAGCAAAGAATGAGTTAGAGAGTATGCCCTCATACTCTATTCTCTGGAATAGTTTTGGAATGGTACATTCCTTGAATGTTTGCTAGAATTTGCCTGTAAAATGGTACCTGCCTGGTATTTTCTTTGTGAGATGATTTTAAACCTCTGGTTCAATTTCTTTAACAGTTATAGAACTATCTGGGCTTTCTATTTCTTTAATGCCAGTAATATTTTTCTAAGAATTTGCTATGTAGCAAACAAAGATTAAACCAGGATAAAAATAATTGCTTTCTTATTTTGCCTATTACCATGCATGTGACTACAAAATTCACTTTTACCTTTCCATATATGAGTGAGGAAGGTTTGTATTACACCTTGCACCTAGAAAATGGTTTGCATTTTACAAAGCACTTTCATAGCCATAGTTACTCAGTTATATTCAAGGTCCCCTCCAGCTCTAAAATGCTAGGATTTTGAATCAATTAAAAACCTCCTTTGCCCCAAACCAAAAACACTTGATGCTATTATCTCAATATGTATTATGCCATACAGTCTGAAAATCTCAAGACTTTAAAAGGTTTATTATTTGTGTATGCCAACTGAATACTATTTTGTATACGGGGACAGAATGATATCAAAATGGCAATATACAAAGCATACATTACCAACAAATATGTCCTTTTTTTTGCAATAGAATTTTCATCTTTATTTTATTTATTTATTTATTTATTTTTTTTTTTTGGTACGTGGGCCTCTCACTGTTGTGGCCTCTCCCGTTGCGGAGCACAGGCTCCGGACGCGCAGGCTCAGCGGCCATGGCTCACGGGC
>NC_041234.1:81846603-81867946 GCF_002837175.3 Physeter macrocephalus | reverse complement strand
GGCATGTGGGATCTTCCCGGACCGGGGCACGAACCCGTGTCCCCTGCATCGGCAGGCGGATTCTCAACCACTGCGCCACCAGGGAAGCCCGAATTTTCATCTTTATAAGCTCCCATTTATTTAGTTTTTTAAATAATTGCATCTTAGTTTACATAACTTGGAACTATATGTGTAAGTATGAAAAAATAAACTAAGCTAAATTACCCCAATAATTTGTCTTCCAACATCAACACCTAGAAGGCAGTGATGGTATCACAGATCTTTATTCCTAAACTGACCAAACCGGCCCCAACTACATACGCTTTCTCATTTTTCCTCTCATAACATTTAAACTACCCTGCTATTATTCCTAACCCTCACTTATACTTTCTCCAATTCAACCCGTTCTCCCACTCTCCAGACCATTCATTCTTTCCTCAATTTCTGTTCATTTCCTCTCCCCTTCCATTCATTCTTTTTTCTTACTGTTTACTGTCAGCAGTCTTTCATTTTACTGTAATTTGTTCATTTTACATATGTTACCCTGTTAGACTAATTTTAAGGGTAGAATTCTATATTACTTATCTGTGTGTCCCTTGTGCCTAGCATGGTTTACAGAACTTTTTTTCCCTTCAAAAGATCATTAATCATACCGAGGTTTTAAAAGATCATATATCAATAGTTTTCAACCCTGGCTGTACATTAGAATCACCTGAGGAGTTTTAGAGACACACCAACGTCTTGGTCCCCTCCTCAGAGTAATTAATTCAGAATCTCTGAGGGTGGGGTGCTCGTGATTCTTTAAAGGTCCCCAAGTGATACTAATGTGCAGCCAGTATTGACATCTACTTATACACATAGACTTGGCAAACTATGGCCTGTAGATGGCTGCCTGTGTTTTGCAAATAGAGTTTTACTGTAACACAGCCAAGCCGATTCGTTTACATATTATCTCTGGCTGCTTTCACTCTATAAAGGCAGAGCTGAGTTGTTGTGAAGAAGACTATACTGCCTGCACAGCTTATAGTACTCACTGTCTGGTTCTTTATAGAAATAGTTTGCTGACCCCTGATAAAGAGGAAAAAAGTCCCATTATTTATCAAAAAGGTATGAGATAACAGAGACTGATGCTAACACTAATAAGTAAGTCTGCTGTAAAGGCTAAAAGGCACATTTTCAATATATTCTCATCAAGACTTTCACTTTAGAAACGATTTCTATATTTGTAATTATTCACTTAAAAGTGTAAATAGCTTCTCATATCCTAAAAAGAGAGTTTCCTTTATGAAAATCTGGCCCTATAATTCTATGTAGCAGAAATAGCATACAGCTCAATCAGTTTCACTGCTACGTTCTAATGGCTGTTTATCTACTTGTCACATGCTGTCTATTGTCCCACTTTCCATATGTTTTTAAGGTTTAGAAGCAGCTATTAGTACACATTTCTAGATTTGTCCACAGACACATAAAAACTGTGATAGAAATTAATTTTCTTTACACCAGAAAACACTGTATTTAGTAAAAAGAACACTAGGTTAGGTATCAGGAAAACTAGGTTTCAATTTTCACTATGCCAGTGATTTATTATGTGACATCAACAAAGTTACTTACTTTATCTGTTATTGACAAAGAATGTCTCAATTTTTACTAAAGCAATTTTTCCACCTAGAGATGCTTGGTTGTGGGAAAGAATTTATAAATTGGCAGACACAATACACATTTTGAATTAGCTTCCTCTCGCCAAATTTTACTACATTTTCTTAATTAAGTCTCAATAGCAATATGAGTTTAATTTCTCCTGTAATAAAGAGTAATGAGATTATGGACTGGCTGTACCAAACTATCTAAGTAATGACCTGTTCATCCAGCAAGACTGATGTCTACCAAATGCTTAAGATTTTAATAGAGAATCATATGAGATTTTCCTAAATATATATATCAGTAAACAGTGAACAAAGGCTACATTATTTGAACATTCTTTACATAATTAAGCTTAATGGGTCAGCTAGGGAGTTCAGAATACACAGAAATAAAGGTCCAGTATAAAACTATGACAAGCCAAAAACAATGCTTAAAATTGTTGAATGATGTGTCCTACAATTTTGAAAAAGGGAAATGCAAAAAAAATCATATCCACATCTTAAAACAATCACTTACTATATTAATTCTAATGCTCCCAAAATATTTAGGATGACGCCAAGATGTCAATACTGTGATTTCAATACTAATCAGGAAGAGCCCTTTCAAGATTGTAGCAATTGGTAACATTTGAATATTGACCATAGGTTAGATAATAGTATTATATCAATTTTAAATTTCCTGATTTTTCCTGTGATTATGTAATAGAATGTTCTTGTTCTTAGGAAATACAGAGTGAAATATTACTGAAGTGTTTAGAGGTAAAGGGGTATGTATGATGGCTGCCACTTACTGTCAAACGGTTCAGAGGTGATAAATACGTGTGTGTGTGTGTGTGTGTGTGTGTGTGTGTGTGTATGTATGTAGTGGAGGAATGATAAAGCAAAGGTAAATGTTACCAATTGTTGAATCTGTGTGAAAGGTATATGGGAGTTCTTCATACTATGCTTTCAATTTTTATGTAAGTTTGAAATTATTTCAAAATAAAATTTTGACAAAAGCCTTTTCAAATAGCACCTCATAGTAACAAAAAATTATATTCAAGTCATTAATTTAATATTTTAATACAAAAAAATGAAAGAAAAATAAGTACATCCCAAGCGGCACTCATTCATTAATCAACAATATGTATCTCAGATGATTTTTCTTAAAAAATGCAATAATAAATAAACATATTTATTAAGTGATCGCTCAAAAATTTTTATGGATAAAAGAATTTAAAGTCTGTCAGGTTCTAACAGCTTCAGTAATTTTTAAGGGCTTTTGACTGATACGGTACTTTGCAAATTTATACAAACAAAATAGCGATAAAATAACAAATTCATTGAATACTTAACCCATTGTAGAAATTAGTTTGATCTGTGGATCCACAGGGAGAGGCTGCATCCTGAAGGGGTGACTCTTTTTAATAGAATAATCTTGAAGCAGAAGAACTAAACCAACGTGCAAACTTTTATACCACTCAGGACACAGGGTATTCCACATAATCACGGACACGGTGCCTGAACTGTCAGCAACTTCCAAAAAGGTCTAGGAAAAAAAGAGTAAAAGCACATGCATATTTGTTACTTTAATCTACAGGGTGTTCAAATTTTATTTTAAGAATGAGGAAGCAAAACTATAGGAGAATCACTGAATAATTTATGATATGAGAGATGCTGTAATGACGAAAAGTTATAAATGAAGAATTTTTAGTAACATGAGAAAATACTTAAGAAAATGTTAAATGATACAAAATTTTATGTACAATATGATTCCCATTTTTTAAGATAATTTACTATGATATATGCCATAGTTATATGTAATATATGATAGGCATACATATATGCATAGATGTGCTATGACATACATATGATATCACAGATATGCGTATATATATGATATACACATACAAAAAAGGGGAATAAAATACACTTTAATATTAACAGTGGTTCTCTCTGAGTGGTAAGATTTGGGTTGATATTATTTATCAGCTTTCTATATCTTTATACATTTTCCAAATTCCCTGTAAATATGTATAACTTTTACTATAAAAGCTTAACAAAGCACCTAAAATAAATCTTGATAACATGTGGAAATACAGTAAAATGTTAAGTTTAAAAAAAACAGGACAGAAATCAGCACCATATGGCATAGAGAGTCAAGATAACAGAAAAGTGTCAGATAGATTGGACAATTAGAAGGTCTCTGGTGAGTGACCAGCTGAAGCAAAAAGTCAAACTAATTGTGTTGAGAAGTAAAAGGGAGGCAAGAAAGTGAACACATATAGTGTAGACTACTTCTTCAAGGAGCTTGCCTGAAGACAAGGACAGAGGGAATACAGGAGTCCTGATGTCAAAGGAGATTTTTTTTCCTTTTTTAAAATGGAAGACTAGGCTAGACTATATTTATATGCTGGTACAGAAAGCACAGTAAAGAAGAAGTTGAAGATACAGAAAAAAGGTGTGAGGAGACCAGCTGGATCAAGGGAACTAAAGGGCACTAATACAGAAAGAACTTATTTTTCTATAAGAAACTACATAGAAAAATACCTTGAAATATATATTTGTTCATTTTTAAAATTATTAAGTTGAACTTTAAAATATGTTATTTAAACATAAATTATCCTAATAAAGAATCAGGTCTGTAAGTTATAATTTATGAGTGCTAAATTAACATATAATATCTTATCACTACTTATACCTGGTATGGCTCAGTCATCTTTTTATTGGGTTTTCCATAGTATCGCAGTTTTGATTTACGCAAGATTCTCACAAGCAATGCAGGAAAACTCCTTCTGTTAGACCAGGTCATTTCAAGGTGAGAAAGGGAAACTATTCTGGTATCTAGAATACAAAAAAGAAAAAAAAATCCTACTAAATATGTCATGGTAATTTCAAAATTCTATTTTATTGGTTAAAAATGGTAGCCAGGGGCTTCCCTGGTGGCGCAGTGTTTGAGAGCCCGCCTGCCGATGCAGGGGATACGGGTTCGTGCCCGGGTCCGGGAAGATCCCGCATGCCGCGGAGCGGCTGGGTCCGTGAGCCACGGCCGCTGAGCCTGCGCGTCCGGAGCCTGTGCTCCGCAACGGGAGAGGCCACAACAGTGAGAGGCCCTCGTAACGCAAAAAAAAAAAAAAAAAAAAAAAGGTAGCCAGATCATACCCAAAGCGACTTCTTCTCACCAGCTAAACCAGTCTGTATACTTCTCACATATAAAACTTAGTAATAAACATTATCTCTAATAATAATAGCTAAAATATATATATGACTTACTATGTGACTAGAATATAGGTAAACACCTATGTTAACTAACACATCTAGATGGAATGTTCCATCTGGAATGCCCTCTACCTCATCAAACTGTGTAATTACTTCCTGGAAGACTTGGATCGAAACTTACCTCCCTTAAGAAAAAACTCAATGCCATGGAATATTTTCCATGGCACTTATATATTTAACTTATAGAATTATTTCATGATATATTTCTTTACTGCCCTCACCTTAGTCTCATATGTATAAGTTC
This sequence comes from Physeter macrocephalus, assembly GCF_002837175.3. NCBI lineage: Eukaryota > Metazoa > Chordata > Mammalia > Artiodactyla > Physeteridae > Physeter > Physeter macrocephalus. Next base: position 81,862,825 of record NC_041234.1, on the reverse strand, counting down.
GAACTTTCCCAAACATTCCAGACATGGTCCTGTAACAGGGCCTTTACACTTGCTGTTCCCTGGGTCTGGAATGTCTTCCTCTTAGATACCCAAGTGATTTCCTCTTAGATACCCAAGTGACTTTCTCTTCTCCTTCAAGTTTTGCTCAAAGGTCACTTTCTCAGTGATGTTAGCCCTGACCACCCTATAGAAAATTGATCCCCTTACTTATCTTCCATCCCATTTTATTTTTCTACATAGCACATATTACCTTCTCATATGCCATATAATTTACTGTGAAATGTTTTAATCTCCAAGCCTGCTAGCAAGTGCCAAAACTGCTTAAAAGCTATTCACCATCTTTAAAAGATTAACTTGTATTTCTAATTTTATTCTTCCTTGGTTAAGAGGGGTTCCATCTGCAATTTTCTCCATATTTTGCTCTCTCATAGCCCACAGTCCCAACTTTTAAAATGTGAATTTGTATTTTTTCCAATATTTATTTCTCTAAGGCATCCTCCACTTCCATTTTTATTTATATAATGTATCACCTACTCAACTTTGGCATGAAAACCATTCTTGTAATTTCTTTTCAATAAGAGTTTAAATGGCCTTTTATAACTACAACTGTACCATTAACACTGCCCCCCCCCCACTATTTTCAGTATTAGGATATCTTGTGTAAATTTCCCTCCAGATTCTCCCAATACATTACTAGCCCAGGATCACAGATCCTAATATTTGATGTGACATAATTAAGTGATTTCCTTTTAAATATGGTCAAACAAATTGTAGATCACCTCTGAATTATCTAGAAGGTATGTGGAACACTCTTCATCAATGAAGGCACATACACCTCCTTTACCAGCCAGAATAAATTCAAGAGCTACATGGTTTTATAAAACCACAGTTGTAAGAGCCACTGTTTCTGCTACAATTGAGTCCAGACAGTTAGCCATGATCAGACATGTGCCTGGTTAACATTTTCCCAGATTGGGTAAAAAACAAAACAAAACAAAAAACAAAAAAACAAAAAACAAAAAAAACCTCATTAACTTCATAGACTATACATATCTCTGAAATCTAAAAAAAAATTACAGGTTATACATAGACAATGAGGAATCTGTGTAAATTCATAGAAATAAGTGGGTTCATTATCAAAAGAAAGAATGAAAATAATAATAAACTACATATTCAATATAAAAAGTTAGTAAGCAATACAATAGTGTTTCTCAAATTTTGTGGTCCCAGGACCCCTTTACAGTCTTAAAAATTACTGAAGACCTCAAAAAGCTTCTGTTTATGTGAGTAATATTTATCATATTTACCATATTATAAAGTAAAACAAAGAAATTAAAATATTCATTAATTCCTTTAAAACAACAATAATAAACTTGTTAAAGTATAATAAAAAGGCATATTTTTGAAAAATGACTATATTTTCCAAAGCCAAAAATGTAGTGGGAAGAGTGGCATTGTTTTACATTTTTGCAAATCTCTTCAGTGTCTATCTTAGTAGAAGACAACTGGATAAATCATATTTTCTTTGGCATTTATTCAGTCTGTTCCAATGTCACATGACATGTACCCTCTGGAAAACTCCACTCTATACTTCTGAGAGAATGAGAGTAAAAAAAGATAAATAAAGCCTTAATATTATTATTATGAAAATACTTTTAACATTGCAAATCCCCTGAAAAGATCTTGGGGAAACACCTAGGGGTCCTTGGACCGTACAGTGAAAACCACTGCAAAAGAATAAATCTAAGGAATATAGAAAGGAATAAAGATTAAAAACTGAAACTAATGAATTAGAAAACAGTATAACTGGCAAATCCAATTCCCTGGAAAAATTAATAAAAAGGTAAAACTTTAATAAGTGCAATCATGAAGAAAGCAAACAAAAAAATAATGTTTGGAATGTGATCAACTATAAACATAGAGAAAATCATCTTAAAGATTACTATATATAATTATATATCACTAAATGTGAAAATATCAGCGAAATAGATAATCTTCTAGAAAAATATGAATTACCAATATTGTTGCCCTAAGGAACAGAAGAACACTGGAACAGGTCAATAACCATGCAAGAAAATGAAAAAGTTCACAAATAATAACCTCCCAAAATTGCACCAGGTTTATATGGTTTTTAACAATTTTCATTTTAATAATTTTCAAAGAATAGCTCTTTCTCTTAACTATAAGTTGTTCTAGAGCACAATAAAATATAGAAATTATACCAATTCATTTTATAAACTTAGATAAATCCTGAAAAATTATGACAGAAATAGTACAAAAGAGAAAACTATAGACCCAAAACATTTACGATGGCAAAAATCCTATATCAAATACTTTCAAATCCAATGTAGCAGTATGCCAAATTACATCATGATCCAGTAGAGTCCTAAACCTCTTCTTGATCAGGAGGAGAATATTATAAATTCTAAATAATTCTGGAGATTGACATAAAATGTAAGTTCAAATGATTTTGTTATAACATTAAAGAGAATAAAAATATAATACTTCTAAAGCACTAGAAGAAAAAAAATTTTAATCCTGTGAAAGCAAAAAAAAAAAAATAGTAAAAAAAATAAAGCATGGGGGCTTCCGTGGTGGCGCAGTGGTTGAGAGTCCTCCTGCCAATGCAGGGGACACAGGTTCGTGCCCTGGTCTGGGAAGATCCCACATGCCGTGGAGCGGCTGGGCCCGTGAGCCACGGCCGCTGAGCCTGCGCGTCCGGAGCCTGTGCTCCGCAACGGGAGAGGCCACAACAGTGAGAGGCCCGTGTACCACACACACACAAAAAAAGGCATGGCATATAGTAAACAGACTAGGACTGCAAGAACAGGTACAATCATTAATTACATTAAATTTAATTGGATTAAATTCATCTCTTGAAAGAAAAAGAATTGGTTTGGGTCAAAAAGCAATCTGGGCTATAGAAAGAAACCTAAAACAAAATGGAAATAAAGTGATGAACAAAGATACATACACTAGGCTAGTGGTTATCAAAGTGTGGCCTTTGCACCAGCAGCATCAATGTGTTAGAAATGTAAACTCTAGGGCAGATGTACTGAATCAGAAACTGGTGATGGGGTGCAGCAATCTGAATTTTAAAACACTTTTGAGGTGATATGGATGCCCAGTCATGTTTGAAAATCATTGCCCTAAATGCTAACTAAAAGACAGTGGAAGTGGTAAACAGTACTATCAAAATATACAAAATATAATTCGAGGCAAAAAGGGACTAAGAGGGACTTCCCTGGCGGTCCAGTGGTTAAAACTCTGGGCTTCCATGGCAGGGGGCACGAGTTCCATTCCTGGTGGGGGAACTAAGATGCCCCATGCGGTGCTGTGCGGCCAAAAAAAAGGGGGGACTAAGAGATAAATTCTATATTGATAGAGTAATATCCACCAAGATATTAATAAGTTATGAAACTTTACACATTACAGCAACATCTAAATCGAAAACTTAGATGTTGAGAAATGAACAAAACCACCATCATAAAGAGAAGCCAATATTCCTCTCAAAGAAATGGGCAAATAAAACAGATTTTAAAATAAGGATATGGAATATTTTAATTTAAAAACTTCATATAATAAGGAACTTCATGTCTAATAAGTAAGCTTTTTCTAAACTTTTGGGGGTAAAGAGGAACTCAAATTTAAAATCAGAAAATATGAGTAAGGAGTAATAATGAAATTTCTATACTTCAAAACCTGGGGGATACAGCCAAAGCAGTACTCTTGGGAAATTTCAGAACTGTTAAAGCTTTTGGAAGAAATAAACAAGGAAATAAATGAACCAAGCATTGGACTCAAGAAGGTGGAACCCCCCCCACCCCGCCAAAAAAAGAACAAAGGAAGTAAAAAATTAAAGAGGACAGCAAAAATAAAGTAGAAACATCTTCCCAATACAGACTTCTTAATTAGTAAAGCTAAAAGTCTTTTTTAAGGTGTTTTTTTAAAATTTTCATCTTTTTAAAAAAATATTAATTAATTAATTAATTTACTTTTGGCTGTGTTGGGTCTTCGTTTCTGTGCGAGGGCTTTCTCTAGTTGCGGCAAGCGGAGGCCACTCTTCATCGCGGTGCGCGGACCTCTCACTATCGCAGACTCTCTTGTTGCGGAGCACAGGCTCCAGACGTGCAGGCTCAGTAATTGTGGCTCACGGGCCTAGTAGCTCCGCGGCATGTGGGATCTTCCCAGACCGGAGCTCGAACCTGTGTCCCCTGCATTGGCAGGCAGATTCTCAACCACTGCGCCACCAGGGAAGCCCAAAGTTCTAGTTTTAACACAACCAAACCCATGCAATTACATATTTTCTGTGGCTGCTTTCCATAAACAATGGCAAAGTTTAATAGCTACAGCAGAGACCATAGGTCTCGCAAAGACAAAAAGATTTACTATCCGGCTTTTTACAGACAGTTTGCCAACCGCCGTAGGGCCACGTGGACCCGGGTAGGAGATCTAGATTTTCTTGCAGTGCGGAGCTACTGGAAGGATTTAGGCAGGAGAGTGGCACAGTATAACTTCCTTTTTATTTTATTTTATTTTTTTGGCCGCGCCCTCGGCTTGCGGAATCTTAGTTCCCTCACTAAGGATAGATCCCTGGCCGGGCACTGGAAGCACGGAGTCCTAACCCGGACCGCCAGGGAATTCCCCTAACTTCCCTTTTAAACCGCTGCCTCTGAGATCGTATTGGTACCTTTAGAATAGGGCCTTGAACGAGGAGAGGGAGCCTTTTGGGGTTCTTGAAATGCTCTATATCTTGATCTAGGAGGGTGGTTACACAGATATATATAGATAGCTGTATTTTTAAGACTCTTCTATTTTACTGTGTACACACTACACCTATTAGAAAAGTTTTAATAGCACAAAATCGCACCACAAACTAAGAGGAACGGAGTGGGAGAAAATAATTTGCAAAATACGGCAGACAAAACTTAATACGCATTAGCAAAGAAATCCTACAAATTAATTAGAAAAAGTCAAAAGATATAATTAAAAATAATAGTACAGGGAAATGGGCACTGTCATATATATGTTAGTGGTAATGTAAATTAGCACAACCTTTTAAGAAGCTGCTTTGTCAATATCCATTTAATTAAAAAACTCAAATACTCTTTAACCCAGCAATTTCAGTTCTAGGAAGCCAACCATTCAACAGAAATACTTGCACATAGTGAACAAATACAGGTATATCCTAATGATGCTCAGCACTGGATCTAAAACTGAAAAACCAATAACTGCCTAAAATTATAAATTACCCATTAACGTGGGCATGGTTATATAAATCATGGTACATCCATACTATGGAAAAGTGTATAAAAAGATGTACGTTAAAGATGTTTGAGAGAAGTGGAAATAACAAATCATGCAATGTAATATAATTCATTTTTCCCCATTTTAAGAGGAAAGTTGAAGGCATACCAGGAGGCAAAAAGGGTCTCTTACTCCACCCAAACATTTTATTATTAAAAATTTCAAACATACAGCAAACCTGAAAAGAACACCAGTATACCCACTTCTATATTTTGTCATCAACACTTTACTGTACTTGGGTCTTACACTTTTAATACAATATACTTTTTTTTTTTTTTTGGTGGTACGCGGGCCTCTCACTGTTATGGCCTCTCCCATTGCGGAGCACAGGCTCCGGACGCGCAGGCTCAGCGGCCATGGCTCACGGGCCCAGCCGCTCCACGGCATGTGGGATCTTCCCGGACCGGGGCACGAACCCGTGTCCCCTACATCGGCAGGCGGACTCTCAACCAGTGCGCCACCAGGGAAGCCCACAATATACTTTTAAATATAAAGTTCGGATTTTTTAGCACATGGATGTTGCCTTTTGTAATAAAAATATGGTTTCAATAATGAATAGATATTACCTTCACAATCGGAAAAATGAAATATATTTTTACAAATTATTGTTCCTCTCAATTCTTCTAGAGCACGAATTTATCATTTGTACATTCAATTCTAAAAATATAAATGATCAACAGAGTACTAATGCACTACTGCCTTATTCCATGCTTGAGATAAAAAATCATTCCATTATTTCATCCCTGAAGTGAATATCTTGTTTTTAAAGTTTAAGTTATTTAATCATCCTTAGCTAGACATTTCTACAGCCACCTTCTTTTCCTTATAACTGGATATTACTTTAATTGCATATTTTCATCCCAGATATCTTTTCACTTTCAAGTTTGTTGCTGTTACACGTCATAATAAGATTATCTACGATCTAGCATTATCACTGCAATGTTTAAAAAAAAACCTGAAAAGCAGTAAATGTAAAAAATTATCTTTCTCTCTCCACTACTTTCGCCTTATATTTTTTGCACTTTATTTCTTCCCCATTCCATACACGTACATGCCTATAGTACTATCATTCCCCTTATTCCATCTCTTACAGATAAAAATATATTTTAGAGCATTTGCTGATGACGGACGAGCTAGCATTATCAGGTTAACTTCCTACTTCTGAAACAGAAGAACTGAACTTCTCAGGTTAGTATTGTTCGTGGTAAGTAATAAGAAACATAAAAATGAGAATTCCAAGCTTTCCCACAAAATCACACATTCAAAAAACAACATTTACATAACTGCCACACTCAAAGGTATAGAAAATGGCGTTTCATTAAATGTGAATTATTAAGGAATAAATCACAGAACATCCTTTTTTTTTTTTTTTTGCGGTACGTGGGCCTCTCACTGCTGTGGCCTCTCCCATTGCGGAGCACAGGCTCCGGACGCACAGGCTCGGCGGCCATGGCTCACGGGCCCAGCCGCTCCGCGGCACGTGGGATCTTCCCGGACCGGGGCACGAACCCGTGTCCCCTGCATCGGCAGGCGGACTCTCAACCACTGCGCCACCACGGAAGCCCCTGGAACATCCTTTTTTGAACGAAAGTTAAAACAGGCAAAACCACAAATATTTACAACCTTTACGCCGAATTCAAATCTATACACTTTCCAACCAACACAGAAAGTACTACTTCCACGACTGGAACGGGACTAAAACTAAGATGAATTCCACTGTAGTCAAACGTATAACGAACACATGAGGAATACTGACTGAAACATCACTACGTTCGTCAGATTAAATTTAAGATGTATTCGGACACTTCCTGAATGGCCACTTTTACAATCAAAGCAAAACGCGAGCTGGAACGCCGTCACCCATCAAAGCTTGTCTCTTACCACTCCCGGCTTATAATTAACAATACCAAAGCACCTTCGTTTCCTTTCCCATTAAAGCAAGCTACCGAAAACTTTAACCCCTCCGTCGTTCCCTCCAATTACTTACTGTTAAAATTGTGCTCTTCAGGTTGCTTGTTGCTTAACCAGATATCTCCATATGGATCTTCGTTATTCCACAGGGCCAGGTAATGGCTCTTTCCGCCTCTTAACGGCCTCTCCGGGATTTCCCGGTGCGCTCTATTTCTGAACGGAATTTCTAAAGAAATAGAGTCCAAGGACTCCCCACAGTGGACCATATCTATGCACAGGATCCCCTGGCCTAATCTTTTCTCGTTGTAAATACACGAGACTCTGGAAATTTTCACTTCTATGCCAACTTTGAGAATATTTTTATATACGAGAAAATTCAGGCTGGGGTCCAGGTAGCACTTCTCACGGAACACCCCATCCGATATCGTCACATCATAGCAATAAAGCGGAGGTTTAGGTTCCACGTCGCGTGGCTCACCCTCTAACAGGTACCTCTGGACGGCCAAAACAGCGACAGGCACCACCTCCGACGGGGTGATCCACTGACGAGGTGAGTCCGTTATTTGCTCAAGAACCTTTTGGATCCAGGACCTGCACCTTGGGGCACGTAAACTTCGGATCACACCTCTCTGGACCCCAGCCTCATCTCCCTCAGGGTTCGGCAGATCGAGCCCAGCATGTGACGGGCCTTCCTGTGGCTGACCTAACTCACTAGACATTGCGGGGTGACTGCGTACCCTCTTCGCTCCCAAAAGCTAACTTTCGCCGCCTGAGGCTGAGAGAATAAGAAAGCGCGCGCTCGCACGACGGTCGCTACTCTGCCCCGGCTGACTAGTAAAGCTCCGCCCAGTCGAGAAGCTACGAAGCCTTTACGAGGGCGTGCGTCAGCTCTCTGGCTCCGCCCCTCGCTCAGCGCGTTTCCGTCTCCCAGGCACTGTTACTAGTCAGTCACTCCCGGGGTTACTACCGGGTCATCTAACCTAGTGCCCGCCCATTTGCCAGGATAGGAGAAGCGGGAAAAGCGTTGGTCGCCATGGTTTCCAAAACAAAGTAGCAAGAGGGAGGGGGAGGAGGCCTCGTGGCTCTTCTGGAAAGGAGGGTTCAGGGAGGCAAGAAAAGAGAACGCGGCTGGATGCGGGAGGCAAGTAGTCATAGCTCAGGAGTTCCGGGCTTTTGGCCTTGGGCCAGCCACAGAAGGTAAATTAGAGTTTGATATACGTGAATGTGATAATATGGGTCTCCTGTAGTATGAACAAAACTAGATAATGTATGCACAGCCTTCAGGACAGTTCCTAGCACAAAAAGTCCTCCATAAACATTAGTTGTTATTGTTATTAGCATTCGCATAATTGTAGTGGCTCACTGAGTGCAGGGTGGGTGAATTTGTGATTAAGTGCAAATGAAGCCAGAAAGTTATAGAACTGGCTTGGTGGAGAGCTGCCTTTAGATTACACTTCTTAAAATATACTTATGTTTTATACAATACCTGGCTTAACATACGGGTAGGATATAGAATTTCAGAATCTGCATTTCTAAACTACAAGGATTGTATACGGAATGAATGTAATGTGAAAAAGCTGATAAGAATAGTCAGAATTTAAAATAAAACATTTATTCCATGTACTCAGATGTGCCAGTATACACAGAACATAGTAATTGTCCTAAGAATACTTTTCAAAGATAGAAACAGGCATGTTTTGATTATATTAATCTCCCTTGGCTGTCTATTTCATCATTCATTATTCACTATTTATGAAGTCCCTACCATGAGGCAGTCACTGTTCTAGGCCATTATGGATAACAGTAGTCAGGCTCCTTTACTCAAGCTTCTTCTCACTGCCATTATTAATATTTAACTAATTCACTAACTCTACATATATTTCTTGAGTGTCTGCTCTAGGCCTGGTACACTCTTGCTCTGGAGACCAAAAAACATGTTAAGGGGAAAGGGAGGGGAGGGGGCAGGAGTTAATATTTTATATACAATATGATTAGGGAAGGGTTCTCTATTAAGAGATTGAATAGAGCAGAGATCTGCAGGAAGTGAGGGAGTGTGTGGACTTCTTGGGAAAGGACACTTAAATCAGAGGGAACAGCAAGAATAGATTCCACGAGACAGAAGCATGCTTGATTTTTTTTTTTTTTGCGGTAGGCGGGCCTCTCACTGTTGTGGCCTCTCCCGTTGCGGAGCACAGGCTCCGGACGCGCAGGCTCAGCGGCCATGGCTCACGGGCCTAGCCGCTCCACTGCCTGTCGGATCTTCCCGGACCGGGGCACGAACCCGTGTCCCCTGCATCGTCAGGTGGACTCTCAACCACTGTGCCACCAGGGAAGCCCTTGATATTTTAAAGGAAATGCAAAAAGCCAGTTGACTGGAGTGGAGAGGTGAGAGGAAGAGTGGTAGGAGATAAAGTCAGAGAGGTAGAAGGGCCCTGTAGGCTTTCCTCTGTTTTGAGCAGCAGAGTGACCTAACACTTCAGCTTGAGCCCCACTTCCTTCATGAAGCCTCCCATAATCAATTTATTCTAGAATGATCTTTCTCTTATCTGTATCACCTTGTATGTACCACTCATTTAACATTTATCATCTAATACCTTGTAATTAAAAACAAAACTTCTAATGTATGTAGCTCATCTCCCTAACTTACAGTTTCTCATCCTGGACACTGTTGACATTTAGGGTCAGAAAATTATTTGTTGTGAGAATGTCTTGTGCACTGGAGGATGTTTAGAAACATTCCTGGCCGCTACCCCCTAGATACCTGTAGCACTACTCTTCCCTCCCAGTTGTAACAACCAAAAATATCTCTAGACATCGACAAATGTCCCCTGGGGGGCAAAATCACCCCTTGTGAGGAGCCACTAATTTAGCTAGACTGTAAGCCTTTTGAGAGTAGAAATAGATTTTTTCTTTATTGTTTCCTGTAGTTCTTTCACTATTGCTATAAGTAAAAGGCATTCAAATATTTTAAATAAATGAAGCATGTAATTCCCACTGCCTCTCCACCAAAGGGAATATATATGTGTGCCTCTCTGTAAACAAATATAATACACAAAAATCCAAACTTACAAAACGCAAAATAAGTAGGCCCCCCGAATGTAGGTACTTTGTTATGTTCGCTGCTGCATCTCCAGTGCAAAAATGCGTATTCTAGCAGATAGCAGGTGCTCAATAGTAATTGTTGAATGAATAAATGAAATTATGGTTTTCTATTGGATTTACTGCAGGAGTCATTAAATATCAGCTATCTCTGTTGTTTATCCAAGAAGAACTGGTTTTAAATCTTTCAAATCCGTGCCATCAGCACCCCCTAAACTATATACTCGGTGGAATTTATACATAATACTATTGTATCATCATATTCTGAGTCTATCTAATTCATAAAAATGAATCTTGGCAATGGTGCTCAGTAGTTGAATAATCACTGGAATTGGGAAGAAATAGCACCCATGTTTGTTTTTACAATACCACACACAATAAAGATATACACTAATTATGAGAACACAGTTGAAGTCTTTTGTATTGTTCTACTGACAATCTGCTGATAGTGCATCTGCCTGCGAATTAAGGTGTCTACTTGAATAGTTATCACACCTATGTATGAATGTTCTCTGAAGGCATTATAAGCACCTGTTTTGGGATTAATTACACAATAATAGAATAAGTAAGAGAAATGACTTTTAGAGCCAATAATAGGTATCATTTAGGTTACTGATTTTTTTCTTTCCCCTGAGATCTGGACAATTTGTTATAGTGCCCTCCAGAGAAAATAGTAAAAGCAGGCGCTACACTACTTTTATTTCATGAAACGGTGATGTTCTGAGATATTCAAAACACTTCAAATACAACATGAAATTTATTTTGATAGTCCATTAAATTTGGTGCAGGTTATCTGCCACATCGATTTTCCTCATCTTTAAAATTGGACTAATGAAAGTATTCACAGTAGTTGAAAAATTAAGGTAGTTCATATACATAAAGTGCTTAAAACTGTGTTTGGCACATACTAAGAGTTCAGTAAATGCTAGCAATTGTTATTATTATTCTAAAAAGAAGATACAGGCATAATATAAGATCATAGAATGCTAGAACTACAGGGAGCCATTATATACCCACTAACTAGTTCAGTGTTCTTCATACTGTGGGTGGTGAGGCATTAATGAGGTCATGAAGTCAATTTATTGGGTTACAACCAGCAACTAAAAATATGAAAAAGTTTAGAACAGAAAATGTCAGAGTACCTCACACATAGTAATGGTAAAGATTGCTTCATACAATTTTTATTTTAGATTTGTTGGTATGTATATGTGTATACTGCATCATGATGTAAAATGTTTTTCTTACTATAGATTGTGACCAGAAAATTTTAAAAAACGACTGCTATAATTCAACCCTCTTTTATTACAGTGAAGGAACTGAGGCCCAGAAAACAGGACTCTTGTGACCAAGATCACACAGTGGTAAGTGACAGAGCATCAGAACTATTAGCCAAGACTCCTGCTTATTAAGCCAATGTCCTTTCCACGACATAAGGTTGCACAGATCCTGGATTATCCCCCCTGATATATCAGTTTTTTATTGAATAATCTTGTTTTGGTTATTTTTATTTGAATAATCTTGGTTGGTCTTCTCATTCATTTAACTATTCTTTCATTTATTTGCCTTGGGTAGACAAATCAGCATCATTCCATGGCCATGTGCATTGGGCATTGGAGGTACACTTGTAGGTTCATCAAATTCATAAGATTATAACAATATGAGTAGGGATGTGGGGGAGGAGGAAAAACAAGTGTCATGACTAGTTGGTGCTAAAAGGATGTGGAGAGTTCAGATGCTATCTCAAAGAGTATTTAGGTAAAGCTCTCCAAACATCACCACGGTAACAAAAGAGGGCCTCAGGGTGGCTGCCTGGCAACCAGAGCACTACAGCCTCCAGCATAATGCTGCCCTTTTCCAACATCTTTCCCTTTTAATGCTGCTTTTGATGATTTTATTAACTAAATTGCCTCTATATACAAGGATGTATCTGCACAGCTTATAATACTCCCTACCTCATTGGAATCAAGGATGTTCCTATGTTACCTTTCTATTAGATGGCAAATCTGTTTTGATTTACTTGTCGAATGTACTTAAACAGAAGTCTCTAACACAGGCTCACCATAACAATGGTTCCAGAATCCTTTTGCCCCTCAGTATCTCAAACAAATGTTCCTATTTCTCTGCATTCCTTTGCTTATCCTGAGCACATATTAGATGCACGATAAATGATTGCTGCTGTCCTCCCTTCTCTTCTGTTCATTCAAATCCTACTATTTTCCATAAATATCTCAGTGTGTTAGCTTTTCTTCTGAGTCTCAATATTATATATCTGTAAGAGAGTTGGATTTTAGAATATGGATTTGATCATTTTCTTTTTTAAAAATAGTTATTTATTTATTTGGTTGTGCCAGCTGTTAGTTGCAGCTCAAAGGCTCCTTAGTTGCGGCAGGTGGGCTCCTTAGTTGCGGCATGTGAACTCTTAGTTGAGGCATGCATATGGGATCTAGTTCCCTGACCAGGGATCAAACCCTGGCCCCCTGCATTGGGAGCGCGGAGTCTTAACCACTGAGCCACGAGGGAAGTCCCAGATTTGATCATTTTCAATTTATTAGGTCTCTGTTTCTCTGATTATTAAATGAAGGGGGACTGACTGTAAACTCTCAGTATTCTACAGGTTAATTTATTCCCATTGGTCTTCACTGGTCATCCTAACATCATGTATCTCACATGCTTCAATGTTTACATTCCACCTCTCAAGAATTTCTGTTTGTAGAGATGTGTGGCTACAGTTTGATGACATTTTGGAAATCCCAACACTAGTGTTTATGCTGGGTTGCCTTACATGAAATAGAGCTGGGTCAGAAAGTTGGTTCTCAGTAGGCTATTTATCTAAAGATGTTTGTGTTAGTTTATTTTTAAAATAACAGCTTTATTGGACTATAATTCACAAAACACACAATTCATTCATCAAAACTGGAGAATTTGATTGCTTTTCATATACTCAAAGAGTTGTACGTCCATGGCCACAATCTAATTTTAGAACATTCTATCATGCCATAAAGGAACTCTATACATATTAGCAGCTACCCCCAATTCCAACTCCCTGCCCCAGCCACCGGGAACCAGTTACCTACTTTCTGTCACTATGGATTTGCCTATTCTAGACATTTCATATGAATGGAAACATACATTGTGTCTGAGTACTTTCATTTAGCATAATGGTTTCAAGTTTCATCCATGTTGTAGCATACTTCATTTATTTTTTTGTTTGCCGAATAATATTTCATTTTATGGATATACCACATTATGTGCATCAGTTCGTCAACTGGTGGACATTTGGGTTGTGTTCACCTTTTGCTACTATGAATAAGGCTGCTATGATATTAGTGTATGAGATTTTGTGTGGACATATGTTTTCAAACCTCTGGTATAGATACCTAGGACTGAAATTGCTGGCTTATATGGCAATTCTATGTTTAACTTTTTGAGGAACTGTCAAACTGTATTCCAGAGTGTTGTGTTATTTTATATTCCCACCAGCAACGTACAAGAGTTTCAATTTTTCCGCAACCTTGCCAACATTTGCTAGTGTCCGTCTTTGTTTACCTTAGTTTATCTTAGTGGATGTGAAGTGATATCTCATTGTGGTATTGATTTGTATTTCTGTAATGACTAATGATTTTTAGCTTCTTTTCATTGTGCTTATTGGCCATTTTTATATCTTCTTTGAAGGAATGTCAATTCAGATCCTTTGCCTATTTTTATTTTTTATATACTTATTTAAATTTTTTTTCTTTTTCCTTTGCCTATTTTAAAATTGAGTTGTCTCTTGATTATTGAGTCCTGAGATCTTTATATATTTTGTATGTTCTAGATACGAGTCCCTTATCAGATATATGATTTACAAACATTTTCTTTGAAGATATGGATTGTATCTTAATTTTCTTGAATGTGTACTTTGAAGAATCTGCTTTTCCTTCTCCTCCTCCTTATTCATTTTACTCATCTTATTCTTTGCCATTTTCATCTTAGAATATTGAACCTGTTCATTTAAGGCATCATTATCATCTCTGATAGCTTCTCTTGAGTGATATTCTACTGATCCGGGGACTCATAGAAAATGTGCTCCACTTCATCTGCAGTAAGGATAGCTTCAGCAGCAGCATTTAGGGATCCTTCCTTGGGAACTTCAAGAGGACACAAGCAATTAAAGAAGGAATCATTATATACCCACTTGACTGGCAAAAATTAAAAAGCCTACGAATGCCAAGTGTTGTAAAGGATGTCAAGCAATAAACCACTCGTGGGAGTGTAAATTTGTTCAACTAGTTGTAAAGTTGAACATGTGCATACCATATGATCCATAAATTCTCCTTTGTATATACCCAAGACTAGTATTTGTCAAAGGAGAAGATGATATTAACATTTCGTGGGGGAATGATTTTTATTTGTACTGGGTAGTACCAAACAGTATAGGATGTTTAACAGCTGGCCCTAACCCTCTGAATGCCAGTTGTACTCCCCAATCACTGTGACCATCAACACTTCCCAGGTGAGAACCACTGGCCTAGAGAAACTTTAATAGCTGCACTAGTACATATGTAAAAGAATGTTCAGTAGCATTATTCATAGTAACTCCTAACTGGAAACAGCCCAAATATTTATAATAGGAGAATGAATAAATAAACTGTGGTGTAATCACACAATGGAATACCCTGATAACCTCATGATGCCAGCATACCAGCCCTCACTTGCTTATATCCAGGCTTTTAAATTTAAGAGTAAAATAATATTTCTATCTTGTTTAGCCACTCTTTTTTTCCAGTCTCTAAAAAATATGTGTTTGAAAATTAATGTGACTTGTAAATGAGCCCTGGTCTTTGATAAGGACCCCATTAAACAAATGTGGTATTGTAATGAGATTTTTTTCCCCCTTTAATCACTAGGTTGTTCCCTAAAATATATGAAATATGTAGGACTTAGACATAATGCTGGCTGATGCAATTTCATTATGATACAGCATTCTGAATTTAGGTGCTGCTCTTATTTTTGAAATTAAAGTGTAAGTTGGCTTCTAGCTATACGATTTATAAGGTGGATTACTATGCCTTAACAAACCAGCCTTTGAATGTCTGGTCATTTTTGATGTAGTTAAGTTGTTCAGATCCTGGATATCTGGTGGTCCTCCATGTGCTTGGATAGCCTGGACCTTGAATGTTTTGCTAATTTTCATAAAAACCAGGACTTGGCTGGCTTCATAAGATAGAAGTCTTAATGGATTTCTCTCTTAAACAGCTTGGAAAAAATTCATATCACTAGTCTGTGCTGCTGCTGTTGTAACATCTGACACATGGTTAAGGTCATGCTGTTCCCTCTCTGACTAGACACAGTTTTCTGGAGAACCCAGTTTCTTTGCTGGTATCCCTAGGCTGTTGAAATTATTTCATGTACCCTTATCCTTTTTCAAAGTAGCCTATATTCTGGAGAATGATGAGAAATTGTAACTCATAATTTCTCTTTGGTTGGGGATCTTTCACCTTCTTCCCTACCAGATCTCAGAAGACAGGCATCAGCAACAATATATGTATGTTCTTTATCTATAGTTTGCTCCTAGTTTAACTACTAGAAATGGAAAGCTAGCTTTTAATTAGACTAATACAAATTTGAATTCTCATTCTCCTATTTACTAGTTGTTTGATCTTGACCAAGTTACCTAAACTCTCTAAACCTGATTCCTCCTTTTAAAAATGGGGTGGAGGGAATTCCCTGGCAGTCCAGTGGTTACAACTCCTCGCTCTCACTGCCAAGGGCCTGGGTTAAATCCCTGGTCAGGGAGCTAAGATCTCACAAGCTGTGCAGTGCGGCCAAATAAATAAATAAATAAAAATGGAGTGGAGGGCTTCCCTGGTGGCGCAGTGGTTGAGAGTCCGTCTGCCGATGCAGGGGACACGGATTCGTGCCCCGG
>NC_041234.1:81836137-81846546 GCF_002837175.3 Physeter macrocephalus | reverse complement strand
GGAGAGGCCACAACAGTGAGAGGCCCGAGTACCGCAAAAAAAAAAAAAAAAAAAAAAAAAAAAAGGAGTGGAACACCTACCTCACAAGGTTGTTATGAGATTTAAAACATAGTTTACCTAGAAGGTCTGGGATGTAGCCTGTTAGAAAGTTTATACTATTTACATGGTACAGATAATAATTCTTAAAGAGCAAGTGGTCAGTAAAAAGATGTTTCATAATTTAATGTGCAGTATATAACACAAGCTAGAAGGTGTGTTAAGAAATAAATGAGGGTCTTCCCTGGTGGTCCAGTGGTTAAGACTCCGATGCTTCCACTGCAGGGGGCACAGATTCGATCCCTGGTTGGGGAAGCAAAGATCCCACATGCCACATGGCATGGCCAAAAAGAAAAGAAAGAAAGATCATAAGAAAAGTATCCTAACTTCTTTAGTAGTCAAGAAAATGCCCATTAAAATTACTTACAAAACTGCCAAAAAATTTTTGAAGCATCATAATCGGTTATTTGTTGGCTGCCATTTTGTCTAACCTCCAAGTTGGATGCTAGTTAGGCCAGAGCAACAGGAGGAAGAAGTTCATACTAACTGAAGTAGGGAAGGTGCCAGTCTCAAGGATACTGAGCTTCACTGGAGTATGGCCAGACTGCTCATGTATCTTTTATGCATTTCCTCCTCCCATACTATGGGACTGATCTAAACTCTCAACGCCATGACAAGGCCAGGAGATATCTCTTTTCTTCTCTGTACTATAGGAAGGTATCTCTAACACAGTGACATTTTTAAATATAAAAATTATAACTTGGAAATCATGCATCAGGCTTTTATTTTCAGCTACAATGGAGCAGCTGGTATCTAGCTAATTCTACTGCTGACAATAACTATAAGTGCTTGACAAAAGTTTTACAAAGCTGTTTGGAGACATTAGAGAGAACCAAGGCAGCCAGGACATGAGAGGACACATTGTAGTGTATGGAAAACATTGAGATGAGTCTTCCATTTGCTGCTACTTTTCTCTCCTCAAAGAATTTTTCAATTCATAGAATGTGTGGCTTAAAGGACAAACAAAAAGCAACAATTAGAGATTAGTGGATGGGATAATAGAACAGTAGACAACATCCAAACTAAAGCTCAGAGAGAAAAACATCAGAGAATACAGAAAAAAGAGACAGATAACATGGTGAAAAGGTCTAACGTGTATGTAATTGGAATCTGAGAAGAAAAGAAAAAGAGGGCAAAAGCAGTATTTAAGAAATACTTGTTGAGGATTTTCCACAAACTGAAGAATGGTCTCAAGCTGTATGTTCTAGATGTGATATGAATCTGAAGCAGTATAATGACTGTTTCAGGCAGAATACTGAACCCCCAAAGATGTCCACATCCTAATCCTCAGAACTATGAATATGTTATGTTACATGGTAGAAGGGAATTAAGGTTTCAGATATAATTTAAGTTGTTCTCCTGGATCCAGGTGGGCCTTTAAAGGTGGACGAGGAAAGCAGCAATTTTGATTAGTGAAAGATGTGGCGTGAAGACTTGAACTATTGCTGGCTTTAAAGATGGAGGAAGGAGGTCATGAGTCAAGGAATGCAGGTGGCTTCTAGAAGCTGGAAATGGCCCTCAGCTTACAGCCAGCAAGAAAACTGGGACCTCAGTCCTGCAAGCACAGGGAATTGAATTCTGTCAACAACTTGAATGAGCAAAAAAATGGATTTTCCCTTAGAGCTTCCAGAACAGATCTCATCCCTGCTGACACTTTGATATTGGCCAGTAAGACATATACTTGACTTTATGAAACTAAAAGATAATGAGTTTGTGTTGTTTTAAGTCATTAAGTTTGTAGTAACTTTTTATGGCAATGATAGAAAACTAATACAGTGAGAAAGAAAACCAGACATAGGTGCATCAAAGCAAAACTGATGGATAGTGGAAACAAAGAAGAAGTTTAAAGAAACTAGAAAATAAAGACACATTATCTTGCAGGAACATCAATAACCTTGACAACTGAATTTTCGAAAGAAATAATGGAGGAAGACAATGGTCTGACATATTTACAGTGCTGAAAAAAAAGTTCCAACCAGGCAAAAATTCTTTCAAAATGAAGGTGAACCAAAATGGTTTAAGAGAAACAAAAACTGAGAGAATTTATAACCATCAGACATGCACTAAAAGGAATACTAAAGTGAGTTATTTAGGCAAAAGGAAAATGATCCCAAATGGAAACAAGGTAATTCAAGAAGGAATGAAGAACACTAAAAAGAGTTAATATGGGTAAATCTACGTGAATATTAGCTATTCAAAACAACAGCAATAATATCTTTTGGAGTTTAAAATATATGTGCAATTAAAATACGTGATAACAGCACATAAAGTAGGAGGGTGTAAATGGAGTTGAAGTGTTGTAAGGTTCTTACCTTGTCTGGAAAGATGAGATCAAACCGGACTAGGACAGGCCCTAATCCAATATGACCAGTGTCCTTATAAGAATAGAAGAGAACAGATGCAGAGACAGAGAGAAAGAGAGGAGGATAACATGGGAAGACACAGACACAGAGGGGAGAGAATGCCATGTGAAGACAGAGGCAGAGATTGGAGTGATGCATTTACAAGCCAAGGAATGCCAAGAATTGCCAGTAACCAGCAGAAGCTAGAAAAAGCAAGGAAGAATTCCTCCCTCAGAGCCTTTAGAGAGAGCATGGACCTACCAGCAATTTGATTTTGAATGTCTAGCCTCCATAACTATGAGAGAATAAATTTCTCTTGTTCTAAGTCACCTAGTCTGTGGTGTTTTGTTATGGCAGCCCTGGGAACCTAATACACTATTGATACATTTTAAATAAACTATTTGAAAATAATTTTAAAACTCCACAGCATATTTAACATCCTTCCATGCTTGTACTGTCTACATCATTATTTTGTTAATAAGTTACAGAAGGAATAATTTCTGCATATCTTCAAATTTTAAATTTCACTTACTTTTCTGACTACAAAGTAGTGTATGTTTTAGATTAGAAAATAGTAGGGGAAATCTGTAAAATAAGATTTAATTGCCCTGTGACCCTACTCCTAGGGCCGTTTCTAAGATATTGTCTATAAATAGCTTTGGTGTATATTATTCCAGGTATTTTTCACTTCAGATTCAGATTCAGTATCAAGAGAAATGTAATTCTCTCATTCTCTCCCTCCCTCTCACTGTGAGATGCATGTGATTTACTGATATAGTATATCAGCAAAGAATGCTTATTGAAGCCTTGCCTATAATGGCAAAATGCTAGAAACTAATCAAATGTCCACCAATGGGTAGACGCTTGAACAAATTGTTGTATATTCATAATAGAGCATTTTTTTGGCTTTTAAAGGAAGGATAAGTTATATCTGTATTAATGATGAAGAAATATTCATGATGTATTAAGCGAAATACACACACACACACACACACACACACACACACTGAATATGAGAAAAGTGTGGAATAATACATAGAAGGTTATTTGGAGTTTGCAGGTGAAGAAGGAAAGGGGTGGGTGTGGGTGTGGGTGTGGGTGTGAAATTATATATATTTTTAATAAGGTCATATTATTTCATTTCATTGTTTTCAGTGAACACATGCTAATTTTATAATTCTGGAAGAAAATTTGATCACAGATTGAAAAAATATACAAATTTGAAAACTTTTAATTTAATATGAATATATCAGTTGAAAAATATATTTTTATTATCATTTATCAGAAGCTTAAAACTTATAATAAACTTACCACCTAAAAGTAGAAAAAATAATATATTGCATAAACTCTGAGTATTTAGTGCCATGAACATAAAACATATGTTTAATTTATAGTCATTTCACAGAAAAATTTCTATTTGTAATATACACTTCTTTCTCTAGAAGGGCCAAACATCATTCCAATAATATGAGTTATGAAATTTTATTTACTAAAAAATTCTAATTGAGGACAGATAAAGGTTGGATAAAATTACTTAGGAGATATGGTAATATAGCATTTGCAGAAGCCAGATAAAAGCATGTTACGAACAGCTCTTTTGAGAGGCTCTTCAGGGTCATTTACTTGCTTTTGCTATGTGTTTCCTTTTCAAATTTCTATTTCAGCTTGTAATTTTGGAGTAGCTCCTGATTATAGTAAATGACCACTTGTTCTACAAAATTGATGACATTTTAACAAAATGAAATAACCTCGGTCACATTAATTTTCTTCCTGTCAACACATTACTATCATCATGGTCTTCACTCTAATCTACTGTGGGGACTACAACAGTATCAACATTTTCCCAGTCTGTCAAAAACTGGAAAATGACGGAGAACTGTAGTAATCCATACGTTACAAGTGGTACTGCTATGATGTCCCTGAGATTATCTGCAGCAGATTTTACTGGTCATAATCACAGCTTAGTGGATCACAGTGTCATTATGCACCATGCAGCATATGGAATAATTAATTGAATGCTTCCTGTGTGCCAGGAACTGTGCTAAGCATTGTACAAACATAATATCATTTAAGATAAATAATTATTTAATTGGATAGGTATTATTATCCATACTAAGGCTCAGGGTTTAAGCCATTTGTCAGGTGGCGAAAAGCAAAGCTAAGCCTTGAATTTAAGGTGTGTGACTCCAGGTGTGCTCTTTACCTATAAGCTATGCTACTTCCAGTAGTATCTGAGGTATACATCACTAAAGTACAAAAATATCGGGTTTTCTTCCATTTTATGTGCATTGCAAGGGTATATTTCCTAGTGTTCTTGTAATTGGTAAGGGCTACCTAACTAGTTCTGGCCAAGGGGCTGTGAGAGCTTTTGTTTCCAGGTGAAAACACTTAATTGCTAATGTGCAACTGTTGCCACCTCTCTTTCCTAGCTGCAGCAACTGAAGATGCCTTGTGTTGAGATGCTAGAGCTTCTCAAATTTGAAGAAGCCTGATTACTCAGTCACCATAGAGAGGGAAGATACTCTGGAGAGTTATCTGAATCCACAACATTATTTGTGTGAGTCAGAAGCATGCTTTTGTTATGTTAAGCTACTGAGATTATAGGACTGTTACCATAGCTTAGTTTAACATGTCCTGATTAATACAGAAGACTGGTACTGCGAGTATTACTACAACAAAAACCTGAACTAGGCAAAAATTTGGTGAAACTGTAACTTGCAATAGACTCAGCATATATATATAATTAGGGAATTTGTAACTCTAAGAGAAGAGATTGGAAAGCAATGTTAGTGGGGAAATATAGGGGAAGAAGCTAGAAAACAAAATGTTAGTACTGTTTCTAATAGTGATGATAGTGTTTGGTAATAGTAATAGCTGCTGGCTTTGACTGGTGTAATGGTTAATTTTATGTGTCAACTTGATTGGGCTAAGGGATGCCCAGATAGCTGATATAACACATATTTCTGGGTGTGTCTGTGAGGGAGTCTCCAGAAGAGATTAGCATTTGAATCAGTAGAATGAGTAAAGAAGATCAGCCTCACCAATGTAGGTGGGCATCTATCAATCTGTTGAAGGCTTGGATAGAACAAAAAGGTGGAGAAAGGGCAGTTCATTCTTTCTGCTTTGGTGAAACACTCATTTTCCCCTGCCCTTGGATATCAGCGCTCCTGGTTCTCAGGCTTTTGGATTCAGACTGGGAATTACACCATCAGCCCCTTGATTCTTAGGCCTTCAGACTCAGACTGAGTTACACCACTGGCTTTCCTGGTTTTCCAGCTTGCAGATGGCAAATGGAGGGACTTCTTGGCCTCCATAATAGCATAAGCCAGTTCCTGTAATAAATATCTCTCTTTCTGTCTCTGTCTCTCTCTCTGTCCCTATCTATCTATTTATCTATATAATTCGTTCTGTTTCTCTGGAGAACCTTGATTAATACAATTGGCAAGAATAGCTCAAGAAAGAATTAGCTCGTTTGCAAACAGAAATAAAGGAGAATAGAGAATACAAGAATTTCACACATTTTATGGTTGGAAAACCCAACTGGGTTTCAACCTCAAACTGTAAAACATAAGACTGAGAGATCTTTGGAAGCACAAATGCTCAATGAAATGTTTCAAATTATGTAAATGTATCACGGGAAAATTAGACTAATGGTGTGACACCCTATAAAACTTTTCATTTAAATAAAATGCTCAGGACAAAGATTACCTTAATGTTGTGGTTTTTCCACAGAAGACTGACAACCTCAAGTTAATCCACATTAAAGAAACAGGGAGATACGGGAGCAAGAAAGAAAAAAAAAGCTATAGCAAATCTGAAAACTACACCTGCATAAGAAGTGAGGTGTGGTTATTGGCACATATGGCTGACTGAAGACAAGCCTGTTTTTTTTTTGTTTTTCTTTTCCAAGCCTGTTTTTGAGACAGTGGAACTGTTAAACAAACCATAAGCCTGAACTAAGAAAGCCTATGAAAAAGACTTAAACCAATGCTTGGGCCACCAGGACTAAAATAATCTAGGTTATCAGACTCAATTTAGGCCATAAGACTTAAAGCAACCCTTAGGCCGCCAAAATTCTATAGACAAGAAGCAGGCATAACCCCTAAGGAAGACATATTCCATAATGCTCACTTCAGATATAACATACACACAAACGTGTATAGAGATTCAATTAATTTTATGAAACAAGGATAACCTTAACACAAACTTTGTAAAGATAACTCAGAATAGTAGACTAATTGCATTTATGAATAAAAGTACATAAATTTCTAATAAATGTAGTAGATATTGTGGATTGATTAACTCAACCTCCATTCTACCTTACTAATTGCAGTTAGAGTTCTGATAGTAAATTCAGTTCTGCCAATTAGATTGACTTGTTGGATATTTGTATTATGTGTAAGTGAGATGGAGGACATATTCCTGCTGCTGTTGCTGAGGGCAATGTCATGGATAAGAGAATAGTGACTCCATTTAGCAAAGACTATTTTGGGTCCAGGTGTGGCAGACACATTTGGTGCCTAATACTGCTTTTGCACAACCTTATCTCTGACTTGTCCTGTGCATGTCAGCCAGCCTCCATCCTTGGCCACCCCAGCGTTTGCACAATGGGCCTATGAGTGGAGTAGCCATGATGGTAAGGATGGAGGCTATACACGGGCTCAAAAGCATGGAGTACTCACCAAAACCAGCTACCATCTTGGTGGTAAGTTGATTATTTCAGATCTTTCTACCATGGAGAATGGTGTGATTTGCTCTTAACAGAATTGACATCTTCTCCAGATATGAGTTTAGCTTGCTTTCTCTGCTGGCATCACAATTTGAAGTTTACAAAATGCCTGATTCAAGGGATCCATTTTATGGTGAAGGAGGTGTGGCAGTGGGTACATGACCACAGGGATCCACTGGTCCTATAATATAACATAGAGCTCAGCATTAGCTGGTCCAATAAGCTGATTGGATGGCCTGTTAAAGGCACAGCTAAGGCACCAGACAGAGGAAAACACCACAGTGTTGGAATATTGTCCTTCAGAGTGAATAATATATACCTACATATCAACAAATGATATGCAGTATTGTATTTCTAATAGCTAGAATACATGTCCGGGAACCAACTCAGTGACCCACTTACAGAATTTGTGTTTCTTGTTTCTACATACTCATGTCTGCTTCTCAAGGGTGATGCTTCCACCAGGAAACACTTTAAGGGTTCCACCTAACCTGAAACTACAATTACCACCTGGTCACTTTAGGCTTCTCATTTTGGTAGAGCAGAA
This sequence comes from Physeter macrocephalus, assembly GCF_002837175.3. Lineage (NCBI taxonomy): Eukaryota > Metazoa > Chordata > Mammalia > Artiodactyla > Physeteridae > Physeter > Physeter macrocephalus. The sequence continues at coordinate 81,838,832 of NC_041234.1, read as the reverse complement.
GGCAAAGAAAGGAAGTACTCTACTAGTGGGCATAACTGTCTCTGATTATCATAAGAAGTTAGGGTTTCTGTTACCTAATGGAGGCAGGGAAGAATATGTTTGTTACTCAGATGATCCACTGGGGTGTCTTTTAGTGCTTCCATGCCTGATCATAACAGTGAATGGACAGTAACAGTAACAATGACCTAATAATGGCAAGGCAACAAAGGGCTCTAACCCCTCAGAGATAAAATGTTGGGTTGTCCCAAAAGGTAAATGACTTAAACCAGCTGCAGTGTTGGTCAAGAGCAAGGGTAGTCTAGAATGAATGATAGAAGAGAATGTATAGACTATGGCTTCAAGACCAATTGAAGCAGGGGGACCATAGCTTGTTCAATTAACTCTCCTGTATTAATTTTAGAGACTATGGCCTGTACCTCCTTGAAAATTTTGATGTCAGAGTATACTTAACATAGGGTATGAGTGTATCTGAGTAGTGCAAAGGGTGAACCAAGGCAGACACACATATGTTGTGCAAAGCGTAAATTGTTGCACATTAGAATCTTTCTTGATTATTTTAAATTTAAGATTTCGCTTTACATAGCAAAATTGTACTTATTCCTTTTCTCCATTGGACTCTTCATGGCACCATTAAAATGATTTCATTGTCAGTTGATCAATATTTTATTTACTTCTATTGTTAGTGCTCCTCCGAAGTCTCTTTTTTTGGAGGTTACTCGAGATGGGGCTCATAGACTTAGCTGCAACTGATGTTTAACATTAAGTTTTTAGGTATCAACATTTTGTTTTTAAAAATAGTTAAACCATTCCAATCCATGATTATGCAACTAGTTTACTCTTCAGAACACTCTGTAAGGCATGCATACCAAGATGAATATATTGCTAGACAGATAAGTAAAAATATAGATATAGACACTTGATTTTAAAATTTACTTCTGGAAACTGTAAACAACGACTTGTGGGAAGAGTTAATTGTTGCTAACTGGAATCTTGATTTTTTAATGTGAGATTCAAATTAACCTTTTCATTTTGTTCCACTGTGCTCTTCATCATTTCTTTAACCAACGCCATACTTTTAAAAAGTATGTACAACAGACACATTATATACTTTGGTGCCTGCTACTGCCAATGCTCCTTAGCAAGCTCCTTTTAGAGGTAAATCTAGGAGGTTGTCATTATGTAAAGACTTCATGTGATACTTACCTAAATATTGCCTAGCGTTATGGACTGAATATTTGTCCCCTCCCCCAAATTCGTATGCTGAAGCCCTAACCCCCAATGTGATGGTACTTGGAGATGGGGCCTTTGGGAAGTAGTTACAGTTAGATGAGCTAATGAGGGCAGTCCCTATTCTGATGAGATTAGTGTCCTTATAAGAAGAGAGACCAGAGAGCTTGCTCTCTTCCTCCTTCACTGTGTGTGCACAATGAAGAGGTCATGTGAGCACACAGTGAGACAGCTGGCAAGAGAAGAAGCCTCAGAATGAAACCTACCTTTGGTGACAACATTGACATTCTTGGTATTCTGTTTGAAAATCAGTCAACCATAAATATACAGGTTTATTGTTGGGAAAACCTCTGGAGGATCCCCCAACCTGGCCCATGAGCACTCCCAATGTCCTGAGTGCCAAACCCATATCTATCTCAGTCCGAAACCAGTTCCTTGTCCGTACATCTCAAGGGCAGAAGCAAGAGCAAGTCCTGGTAGACAGGAAGTATGCTCAGAAAATGCACTATGGCAAGGGAAAATAACACAAATGTGAGCTGTAGCACACTTATGAGAAAACAAAAAGGAGGCTATCAGTAGCCAGCCTGGTGTATTGTAAAATGGAGAGAAGATACACACGATGAAGAATTATGCCACAAGAGGGAGCAAGAAGCATGGAGAGGAGGTGTATCCAAATAAGGTCTAAGAAAGCTTCAGAGTTTATAGCAGGACTGATGAAAGGTTTTTCTCCCCTGAAGACAGTTATTAAAGATTGGAGGAGGTGACTCCTATTTCAAAAGCAAAAACAGCAATGGAAAACTCCAAGGAATATGAAAAATCAAGGGAATGTGACATCACCAAAAGATCACAATAATCTTCCAGTAACCAAACACAAAGACATGGAGATTTATGATTTACCTGATAAAAAATTCAAAATAGCTATTTTAAGGAAATGCAGTGAGCTACAAAAAACACAGAAAGACAATTCAATGAAATCAGGAAAATAATGCTTGAACAAAATGAAATTTAACATAGAGGAAGAAACACAAAAAAGAACCAAACAGAAATTTGGGAGCTGAATAATTCATTAAAAGAAACAAAAAATGCAATAGAGAACATGAATAGCAAAATAGACCAAGCAGAAGATAAAATCAGTGAGTTAGAGGACAGGAATTTGGAAATAACTCAGTCAGAGGATAACAAAGAAAAAAAGAATGAAAGAGTGAAGAAAGCCTATGTGATCTATGGAACATTACAAAAAAGAACAAATTTCAGAATCATTGGAGTTCCAGAAGGAGAAGAAAAGAAGAAAGGGTAAGAAAGTTTATTTAAAGAAATAATAGCTCAGAACTTCCCAAACCTGGGGTGAGATTTGGATGTCCAAGTTCATGACGCTAATAGATCACCCCATTATCTCAATTAAAAATGACCTTCGGGCTTCCCTGGTGGCGCAGTGGTTGAGAATCCGCCTGCCGATGCAGGGGACACG
>NC_041234.1:81826540-81836125 GCF_002837175.3 Physeter macrocephalus | reverse complement strand
TCCCACATGCCGCGGAGCGGCTGGGCCCGTGAGCCATGGCCGCTGAGCCTGCGCGTCCAGAGCCTGTGCTCCGCAATGGGAGAGGCCACAACAGTGAGAGGCCCGCGTACCACAAAAAAAAAAAAAAAAGACCTTCTCCAAGACACATTATAATAAAACTGTCAAAAATCAAAGACAAATAGAGAATCCTAAAATCAGGAAGTAAAAAGATTGTAACCTACAAAGGAACATCCATTAAAGAATCACTAGACTTCTCAGGAGGAGCTGTATAGGCCAGTAGAGAGTGGAATGATATATTCAAAGTGTTGAAAGAAAAAAATTGCCAGCCAAGAATACTCTACCTGTCAACATTGTCCTTCAGGAATGAAGGAGAAATAAAGACTTTCCCAGGCAAACAAAGCTGAGGGAGTTCATCACCATGAGACCTGCCTTACAAGAAATGCTGAAAGGAGTTCTTCAACCTGAAATTAAAAACACTAATTGTTAACATGAAAACATATGAAAATATACAACACAGTGATAAAGAGTGACATAGAGTCAGATTCCAAAAATTCTAATTCAGTGATATGATGGTGTATTAACCGCTTAACTATAGTATAAAGTTTAAAGGTAAATAATATAAGGAATAACTATAGTGACTATAATTTGTTAATGAATGCACCATATAAAAAGAGGTAAATTGTGACATCAAAAACATAAAAGGGGGGAGTAAAAGGGGAGAGCTTTTGTATGTGATCAAAGTAAGTTGCTATCAGCTTAAAGTAAACTGTTAAAAATATAAGACTTTTTTGTAAGCCTTATAGTAACGACAAAGCAAAAACCCATCATAACTTCACAAAAGATAAAGAGAAGTGAATCAGAGAAATAGCTACTATGAAAAGCACCAACTCACAAAAGTAGACAGAAAGAGACGAAAAAAGGAACAATGGAACTACAAAACAGCCAGAAAACAATAACGTGGCATTAGCAAGTGCTTACATATCAATAATTACTCTAAATATAAACAGACTGAATTCTTCAGCCCTAAGGCATAGAGTGGCAGGATGGATTAAAAAAAACAAGACCCAACTATATGCTGCCTACAAAAGACTCACTTCAGCTCTATGGACAATCATAGGCTAAAAAGGAAGGGATAGAAAATGATATTCCATGTAAGTGGAAACCAAAAGAAAGTGTGGGTAGCTATACAACACCAGACAAAATAGACTTTATGCCAAAAATGTTTAACAAGAGACAAAGAATATCATTATATAATGATAAAGAGGTCAACTCATCAAGAAGATTTAACAACTGTAAATACATATGCACCCAACATCAGAAGACCTAAATATAGTAAGAAAATACTAAGAGATCTGAAGGGAGGAATAGACAACAACACCATAATAGTAGGGGATGTCAATAACTCAGTTTCAACAATAGACAGATCATCAAGGCAGAAAATAAACAAGGAAACATTGGACTTGAACCATACTTTAGACCAAGTGGACTGAACAGACATATACAGAACATTCTACCCAATAGCATCAGAATACACATTCTTCTCAAGTGCATATGGAACATTCTCCATAACAAGACAAAGTGCCCCACTCTCACTACTCTTATTCAACTTAGTACTGGAAGTCCTAGCTAGAGCAATCAGGCAAGATAAAGAAATAAGAGACATCCAGGGACTTCCCTGGTGGTCCAGTGGGTAAGACTCTGCGCTCCTAATGCAGGGGGCCTGTGTTCAATCCCTGATCAGGGAACTAGATCCCACATGCATGCCACAACTAAGAAGCCCACATGCTGCAACTAAAGATCTTGCATGCTGCAACTAAAACATGCTGCAGCGAAGATCCCACATACCACAAGTAAGACCTGGCATGGCCAAAATAAATAAATAAATAAATATTTTTAAAAAAGAAATAAGAGGCATCCAAATAGGAAAGAAGGAAGTAAAATTGTTGTTATTTGCAGATGATATGATCTTACATAGAGAAAATCCTAGAGACTCCACCAAAAAACTGTTGGAACTAATCAACGAATTTGGTAAAGGTGCAGGATATAAAATCAATATACAGAAGTCAATTGCATTTCTATACATTAACAACAAAATATCTGAAAAGGATATAAAGAAAACAATCCCATTTACAATAGCATCAAAAGCAATAAAATACTTAGGAATAAATTTAACCGAGGGAGTGAAAGATACGTACCTTGAAAAATCATAAAATGTTGGTGAAAGAAAGACAAATAAATTAGAAGATATCCTGTGATCATGGATTAGAAGAATTAATATAGTCAGAATGTCCATACTACCCAAAGCCATCTGTAAATGCAATACAATCTTTAACAAAATTCTAATGGCGTTTTTCACAGAAATAGCAAAAAAAATCCTAAAATTTGTATAGAACCAAAGAAGACCCTGAATAACCAAAGAAATCCTGAGAAAGAAGAACATAGCCAGAGGCATCACACGTCTTGATTTCAAATGATTCTACAAAGCTATAGTAATCAAAACAGTATGGCACTGGCATAAAAATAGACACATAGACCCATGGAATAGAGTAGAGAGCCCAGAAGTAAATCCCTGCATATATGGTCAGCTAATATTTGACAAGGGACCCAAGAATACTCAATAGGGAAAGGATAGTCTCTTCAATAAATGGTGCTGGGAAAATTGGATAACCACAGGCAGAAAAATGAAACTGGACCCTTATCTTGCACCACTCATGAAAATTAACCTGAAATGGATTAAAGATTTAAACACAAGACCTGAAACCATAAAACTCCTAGAAGGAACCGTAGGGGAAAATATCCTTGACATTTGTCTTGGCAATGATTTTTTTAGACATGACACCAAAGCACAAGCAACAAAGGCAAAAATCAACAAGTGGAACTACATCAAACTAAAAAGCTTCTGCACAGCAAAAGAGACAATCAACAAAATGAAAAGGCAACCTATGGAGTGGGAGAATGTATTTGCAAACCATATATTTGATAAGGGGTTAATACCCAAAATATATAAAGAACTCATACAACTCAGTAACAACAACAACAACAACAACAAAAACAAAAACAAATGCCTGATGCACAGTCCCTTGCCTCAGGTGACTGTGGGTAGCAAATGTTTTTAAATGCTTTTGACCAATGCTGCCTGGACAAGTGCTCCAGCCTTGAGAGAGTTCTAAGGGGGGAGCAAAACAAAGGCAAGTCTCTGAGCTGATATTTCTGGGGACCACCAGAAAGGTCAAAATGCACAACTACTCTTCTTTGAGAAAAAGGTTCATACTTCTTCTCTGGTACCAACAACCTGCACCAGGAGCACAGTCTGCCATTCTCACAACCACCAAGCTGTGGAATGTGTGTGACACAACAACTCTCATTTCCTGAAATTTAAAACCTCTTTTCACATTAAGCAGTCTTCTGGTTGTTGTATTTCTTTTTAGAATCCAGAGTTCAAAAAAATTGATTCTGACAGTTTTGGCATCTTCATAATTGCTTCTGTGCAGGAACAGATTCTCGGAGCTCCCTACTTACCATTTTTGGTGACATCATTTAAAAAATTAATTAATTAATTTTTGGCTGAGTTGCGTCTTCATTGCTGTGCACGTGGGCTTTCTCTAGTTGTGGCAAGCGAGGGCTACTCTTCGTTGTGGTGCGCGGGCATCTCATTGCAGTGGCTTGTCTTGTTGTGGAGCATGGGCTCTAGGCACACAGGCTTCAGTAGTTGTATCACATGGGCTCAGTAGTTGTGGCTCGCAGGCTCTGGAGTGCAGGCTCAGTAGTTGTGGCTCACGGACTTAGTTGCTCCATGGCATGTGGGATCTTCCCGGACCAGGGCTTGAACCCATGTCCCCTGCATTGGCAGGCGGATTCTTCACCACTGCACCACCAGGGAAGTCCCATGACATCATTTTCTTCATTATATTTTAGCACTAGTCATAGTGGTGTAAGAAAGTATCCTAAGAGATCACTTGAGTTCCATCCACATTTATTCTAGCCTCCATTGTGTGGCAGGAACCCCATGATAATATAATTCTCTCCAAACCTCTCTCTTTTGCCTCTTCACCAGTGAGAATCCCACAATGAACAAGTGGCAGTCTCACCTTCCAATTAAATGAAATCCTGTATCCTTGAGGAATCATTTTTCCTGTTTGTAGAAAAATCTCTCAGTCAGAGGGGCCTAGAGTTGCAAGGATGTTAGCAACAGCTTCCCTTTCTACTTTCTGGAAATTTTGCTCATTCTTCACTATCTAAGCTGGATCAATACAAATGCAGCCTGACAATAATTTCTATTCTGGCTTTTACACTTACTGCCCGTGTAACATTTTGCAAATCATTTATCCTCTCTCTAAAAGCCTCTGTTTTCTCATATATGAAATGAGTAAATTAATGCCTACATTAAACTGTTATCCCAAAGAGGCAGCTAGCCCAGTACCTATTACCAGAATTTTGCTTATAATTAGTTTAGTTAATTTCCCTTCCAGACGTCCCTAATATAAAAGTTCCCCTTGTGATTCTCATCCAAGAATTCCTGTTAGTAAAAATGCCCATATGGGAACACTTGACACATCCAGGCATCTAAAAGGAGAAAGGGTTATGGAAAAACGTGTATGGTAAGAAGTGTTAGGAAGATCAAGAAAGGAATACCAGATGGTGGTGTCATTTTGCAGGTAGACATAATTTAGAGATTGGAGATCTTGAAGGAGATGCTTTGCCAAGAACCGGCAGGATACCAGCAGTATACAGCATCTCTTCCTGATATCAGTCCTATGCCTTTTCATCTATACTATCTTCTTACTAGATACTTACTAGAGTTGATAGCATGAGGGGAGCAAAACAGAGACCTAGAAAATGAAAATGATATATAAGAAGCAAAGTAGAATTCTTCAGTTAGTCTGCATCTAGCAAGCAACCCTCATGATGCAAGTTCATCAAACTTCTAAGCTAGGGAATTTTCTTAGGGTCTTGTGACCAGGGGTAGAATGGATCCCAAGCCTTCGTACAGGTCCAGTGCCTCTGACTCCAAAGCACAGAACAGGGGTGCCTGGGAAGGGGGAGGGAGGTGTACCCTTCTCTTATGTCAGCAACAGACCCTGAAGTTACTACCTGCTAGCAAATCTCAGCTGGATCAGATGCAGCAGAAAACAAGCTGTGCCATTTTCTAACTATGCCACCAGAGGGCACATACTTTGAAGTTTTCTTTCTAGGCAGTCTTCTCTTGTTTCTTCTGCAGCGACTGGCTATAATTGAGAGAGCAGACTGTGTTTTGTATACCAAGAGTGAGCATGAACCTGCCTTAGCATCAGTAGACCTGAGCTTTCCACTGCCTTCCTGTAGGACACACGCACCCATGACTACCCCATATATGAGGTGTGCCCTGTCCTGCTCAGTTTGGGCAGTGGGTGTCAGGTAGTTAGAAAGATCCCCTGGGTTCAGGACCGATATTTAACAGTCACCTTTGAAACCCCAGTGCTAAGTGTGGTCATTTCCATAAGCTCTGTCTATGTTTGCTTGAGAAGAAACAATGTCACAGTACAATCACCCTCTATCTAGTCACTGCCTTGTCAAAATCCCCCAGTGGCTTTCTAACGCCCTCAAGGTAAACTGTGCACTATTTAACCTGGCTTCCAAATCCCACCATAGACTGTGGTCTAAGCTTATCTCAAACTAGCTTCCTTTTCCCCAACACTCACCCCAGTCTTAACATACACACATCCTTAACGTAGTCCTGAAGCAGTGAGTGTCTGGAATTGGATGCTTCACGTCACGCCCCGCACATGGTAAATACTCAGTAAGCAGGAGTTTCTACTGCTGCTACTATAGACCTAGAAACTGGCAGAGGCAAGGTCGAGCTCAGGCCTCCTGACTGAGCCCAGTGCCCTTTGCTCCCACTGCTTCTTTGCAGCACACAGTTCAGCACACAGTGAGTGCCGAACAATGAAATCTTTGATTCCACTCTCCTTGGCTCCTTCTGTGTTCTCTTTTGGGGTCCTGTGGCACAGGCAACGGCACAGGGGATTTTAGTGACCAGAGGACAGGACTGCTTTCCCCCCTGAGCAGACATAGATGTGTACAGCATCAGAAGTCTAGCGTTGGAAGCTACCTTTGACATCGTCTCCTCCAAGCCAATGCATAAATAATTTCTACAGCACCCATTAAAGAGGTTCACCCAGCCTCTGCCTGTGTGTATCTTTCCCTCAAAAGGCTGCTGATCCCAGCACTGTTATGCCGTGATGGGGAAAATAGTCTTTGCCCTGCTGCCTCTTGGCACTGCTGAAAAGATACATTTCCTAGCATGAACCTGGGCCCTGCCAGCTCTGACAGTCCTCTTCCTCTCTTGTTAAAGATGAAGGATGTGGCAGCAAAGCAATCATTCAAAATTCCATCCTTATCATTTTTCACTTTGTTCTTTTTGGCCTTGGTTTTGTACATCGGCTTTGAAACTATCACCCCAGGGCTAATGCCTGGGGTTAATGAGTAACTAAGAACACTCTACTTTTGCAATACAGGGCATGTTATAAAAATGGAAAGATTTTGCTTTCTGAGAGATGCAAGTGGCTTCTTGGGCATGTGCTGTAAGTACTTTTTTTCTCTTTTGGAACCTTGAGCATCTCTATCAACAAGTCAGAATCCCAAATAACCATGAGCTCCAAATTCTTAACTCTAGAGGCCAAGGTCTAAGTGTGATCATCTGATAATTGACCTACTACCAGCCTCTGTGACTTTTAAAGAAAGAGGACTCTGGTGACAATGTGGAGGTTGGGTAGAGGTGTAGAAGCAGGGGGATTGGAGTGGGAGAGATTGAAGGCAGTGTTACTTGCTAGGAGCTGGTGAAGCGGTTCAGTCTGTGAACTGAGGCAGTGGCAGTAGAAAGGGAGAGAAAGGAACAGTTTTGAGAGGTATTTAGGAGGTAGTACTCATAGGGCATCATGACTCATTAGATGTGGGGAATGAGGATGACGAAACCCCTAGGATGACTCCCGGGTTTTTGGCATGGGAGCCTCAACAGACAGTGATGTGGAATGAAGATGAAGGAGCAGGTTGGAGGCAATGATGAGTTTACTTTTTGAAATTTTGAGACTGAGGTATGCGTGGAACATCCTGATGGATATATCCAATAGGCAGCGGGATAAATGGCTGGAAACTCAGGAGAGCAGTCTAATCTATAGTATGTAGTTTTATGGTGTAGCAGTTAAGTTCCTGGGAGTGGATTATATCACCTAAGAAGAGGAGTTGAGTGTTGAGAAAGGAGCTCTGTCATGACTTCACAGAACTTTTCGTTCTGCGTTCTGACCACTCGTGTCCACAGTCACTGGGGGTTCCACAGCTGACCCCCCTTACTCTGTTGCCTTGTACTCTTTCAGGCTCAGAGCATCTTGCTTCATATCTTTTTGGCTTCCTTTCTAATAATTAAAAAAATGCACATGGATATAAGAACAATAGTGTTAAGATGTCTTGCAATTTAGAAATGACTCCTTTGATGATAATAATGGTAATAAAGATCTAAAATTCAGCGAAATTTTCATCTTCTTGTTTAGAAATACACGTGTGGTTTCGTGCATTGCACAAATGCATGAATTTCAGCCTGTGACTTTATGCATAAACCACCCTCCTATTCCATAGACCACCACCCTCCTATTCCAATTAAACATGTTTTTCCTTTAGCTAAAGTACAGATGTTCTCTTGTCTTATCTTTTATAAAAATCTCTTATGTCTTATCTTTTATCTTAAGAAAATACCAAATTAAAGAAAACACAATCCAAAATTCTAATCTACAAAGTATACTGTATGCAGAGGGAGTGCTAGCTTTACCTAATGATTCCTCCCTCTCCAAAGGCTGGTTCAAATAAAAAGTGGCTTGTTTTCCATAAATTTAATTTACTCACAGAACTTTCATAATGTCGCTATTACCTCTGAACAAAAGTGTATGGCGTGGTTTCTGTGACCCTGGCAAGCCACCTCTCCTATTTTCTGCCCCAATTAGATGCATCATCAGTTTTTCAGGGAAGAAAGCCCTTCTCCTAGACCTTGGTGAGCACACCATAAAATATGTGCTACTGTTTTATTAATCATGATGGGCAATTATTAAGTGTCTCTGACTCAGGGAGTGCTCCATCCAGCTAAATCCTTTAATGGTTCCCTCACCTCATCTCTTATAGATTACCTTCCTTCCAAAATGTCACTGTTCCGCTATCTGGTACCTGGGCTTCATGATACAATCCATTGTGTGCCACTTAACACAATGGATTAAAGTAAGTTAAAGTAACCACCTGCCATTTCCCCCAACAAAGTACTACTCTCTATAAGATGCCATTCCACAGTGGTGACATTGCATTCAACCCTACTGGAGTTTCACTGCAGCAATCCCAGATTGGAGCATCTTCTATTCCTCTGTGAGCATTTCTGTAGCTTTGGCCGTGTTATCCCTTCGGGCATGTTCCAGCACCCAAACTCAGATCCTGGAGGGCTTGAGGTTCAACCTCACAGATACTCCAATGGCAGCGATCCAGCAGAGCTTCCAGCAACTGATCTGGTCACTGAATTTTCAAAGGAGTGGAATGGCCAATGGTAAACACTCTCTTCATGGGGAAGTGGCTGAAACCAATGGCAAAGTTATTGGATTATCTCAAAACATGTCAAAACCCTACCTCTCCAATGTTTGTGCATCCTAGAAGGAGATCAAAAGTCAAATGGAGATGCAAGTCAAAAGGAAGGTGCTGGATCTTATCCACAACCTTCAAACCTCAAACTTGGTGAATTAAATATGTTTTAATGATAAGACTCTAACACGTCAATTTCAAGTTCAGTGTTTAGATAATTTGCAGGTAGAGGAGGAAGCTCATGATATCTTCTCACTGGCACTAGCAGGTATCCTCATAGCCCTCATAACACGGTGACCTCCTCTGCTGAACATAGCTGCACATATTGCTGGCTCTCCCATGGATCGGGGGCGGTCCACACAGCTCTTTAGATGAGCCCAGGAAACTTCAAGGGAAAGGGCAGTTTCAGAGAGGTGGGTGACAGTGGCATGAATATCCTGCTCACATCTGGATAAAGTTTCACCCTTCCCAAAAGACTTGGTGACGTGGGACAAGCCTGCACTTGACAGGTGGACAAACTTGGGTTTAAACCCCATTGTGACCTCACTTTCTGTGCACTCTTGGGCATATGACATAAATATCAATAGTTTTTATCATGTTGTATAAGTCAGCTTTGGCTGCCATAACAAAATACCATTGACTGGGTGGCTTAAACAACAGAACTTTATTTTTTTAAACATCTTTACTGGAGTATAATTGCTTTACACTGGTGTGTTAGTTTCCGCTTTATAACAAAGTGAATCAGCTATACATAAACATATATCCCCATATCTCCTCCCTCTTGCGTCTCCCTCCCACCATCCCTGTCCCACCCCTCTAGGTGGTCACAAAGCACCGAGCTGATCTCCCTGTGCTATGCGGCTGCTTCCCACTAGCTATCTATTTTACATTTGGTAGTGTCTATATGTCCATGCCACTCTCTCACTTCGTCCCAGCTTACCCTTCCCCCTCCCTGTGTCCTCAAGTCCATTCTCTACGTCTGCGTCTTTATTCCTGTCC
>NC_041234.1:81817496-81826234 GCF_002837175.3 Physeter macrocephalus | reverse complement strand
TGCGGAGCACAAGCTCCGGACGCACAGGCTCAGCAGCCACGGCTCACGGGCCCAGCCGCTCTGCGGCATGCGGGACCCTCCCGGACCGGGGCACGAACCGGCGTCCTCTGAATCGGCAGGCGGACTCTCAACCACTGCGCCACCAGGGAAGCCCCCATGACTCTTTCTGAATTATGGTTTTCTCAGGGTATATGCCCAGTAGTGGGATTGCTGGGTCGTATGGTAGTTCCATTTTTAGTTTTTTAAAGAACCTCCATACTGTTCTCCATAGTGGCTGTATCAATTTACATTCCCACCAACAGTGCAAGAGGACAACAGAACTTTATTTCTCACAGTTCTGGAGTCTGGGAAGTCCAAGATCAAGGTACAGTTAATTCAGTTTCTAGTGAGGTCTTTCTTCTTGGCTTGCAGATGGTGACCTTCTCTCTATGTGCTCATATGTTCTTTACTCAAGTGCATGCATTTGTAGAGAGACATCTCTCTCTTCCTCTTCTAACAAGGCTACTGATCCTATTGAATTAGGACACCACCCTTATAACTTCATTTAAAGCAGTTACCTCCTAAAAGCTCTATCTCCAAATACAGTTACATTGAGGGTTAGTGCTGTACCATATGAGTTGGGTGGGGGAATATAATTCAGTCCATAGCACATGTACTATGCACAAAGTTTTTAATTTTGATGTAGTCCAATTTTTTAGTTATTATTGTTTCCAGTGCTTTTGATGTCAAGCTGGCTCTCCTGTGGAGGGGCAGGGTCACAAAGCCCTTTGGATGAGCCCAGGAAATTTCAAGGCAGAGAGCACTTTAAGAGAGGTGGAACAACAAGGTCCTACTGTATAGCACAGGGAATTATATCCAATCTCCTGGAATAAACCATAATGGAAAAGAATATTAAAAAAAGAATGTAGGACTTCCCTGGTGGTGCAGTGGTTAAGAATCTACCTGCCTGGGCTTCCCTGGTGACGCAGTGCTTGAGAGTCCGCCTGCCGATGCAGGGGACACGGGTTCGTGCCCCGGTCTGGGAGGATCCCACATGCCGCGGCGCGGCTAGGCCCGTGAGCCTACCTGCCAATGCAGGGGACATGGGTTCAATCCCTGGTCCAGGAAGATCCCACATGCTGCAGAGCAACTAAGCCTGTGCGCCACAACTACCGAGCCTGTGCTCTAGAGCCCGCGAGCCACAACTACTGAGCCCCCACGCCACAACTACTGAAGCCTGCATGCAGCAACAAAGACCCAACGCAGCCCAAAAAAAAAGAAAAAAAGAAATTAAAAAAAAGAATGTATATTTGTGTAAAAAAATATCTACAAAGAGAGGTGGGTGCACTGTTCCTGAAAACAATGTTGTGACACACATTGGTGAGAAAGGAACCAAAGCTGTAGCTGTCCTTGAAGTCAGTTTTCTGTGCCTATCTGATATAACTCTTTCACTTTACCATCCAGTTTGATAGATCCTTTTTTTAAAAATTTTTATTTATTCATTTATTTATTTTTGGCTGCGTTGGGTGTTCATTGCTGCGTGCAGGCTTTCTCTAGTTGTGGTGAGCGGGGGCTGCTCTTCATTGCAGTGCGTGGGCTTCTCATTGTGGTGGCTTCTCTTGTTGCAGAGCACGGGCTCTAGGGTGCGTAGGCTTCAGTAGTTGTGGCACACGGGCTCGGTAGTTGTGGCCATGGGCTTAGTTGCTCCGCGGCATATGGATCTTCCCGGACCAGGGATCGAACCTGTGTCCCCTGCATTGGCAGGTGGATTCTTAACAACTGCACCACCAGGGAAGTCCCAATAGATCCTTATTGCTGTTGATTGTGGAGAAAAGCACCGGGAGTATTCTCTGTCTAGGGAAAGTTGTGGACCCAAAGGAACTGTAGTTGGGAAAGAGGTTGTTGACTAATTGCATGTGCTATTGCAGCGGGAAATAAATAGTACAGCCTGATGCAATCCGTGTGAGCTTGGATGTGGCTTCCTTTGTGCCAGGGTGGAGAGTGGATCCTAGCTAAACTGCCCTGGGTGTGGAAGAGGCCATACCTGTGACCAAATATTCAGGTAGTCAACAAGTGTCTTATTACCCAAAGCATAGGAAGGCCCCATGTAACTTCTCTTTGTCTGAGAATCCTCCAGTTAGCTCCAAGGAAATTGGGCTGGCGAAAGTCCCTTCTCTGCCCTCTGGGGAATAGTCAAAATGCAGATCATGTCCTCATACCCCAGTATTTCATTAACAAGATAAATGAACATAAAACAATAAAAATGCAGTGGCTTATACATGAACCTCTCAATCTCCTTCTGACCACCCCATCAGAATGCTTCTTTGTGTTCTTGCCAGAATTGTCATTGATGGGATGTAAAAAGGTGTTTCCACTACAGGACTGAGTCACAGACAGAGAGCAACTGCTAAGAATGTGGCTTTTGTGACCTAACAAGCAAAGGACAAAAGAACAAGAGAGACAAGATGAACACCCCTGTACAAGGCCCCCTCCCCCCTCCCAAAGTTCCCTTATTGCTAATTTATAAGGTGGGAATGGAGAAGGAAATTTATTCATTCACATCATATCTCATATCTTCTTTCTGCATCCCAGTCAGACTCCTTTCCAAATGCTGCGCCCCTGTCCCATTTGCTCAAGTATGAATGTCCTGGTTAATCTGTCTTTTGTCTCTACTCTCACTGAAGTTTGATACCTCTCCATCGAGAGATCCTTCAACAACTTCCCCTTGCCTGTGCATGCCATCCTACCCCTACCCACCAAACTAGACTTCATCTCAGACAATGCATATTCAAAGGCCCAGTATTAGAATTCAGTACACACAAATAGTACAGTGACTGTTAATGATGTATGGTCTGATATTCTAGCCCTAAGATGAAACCCTTTAGTGAAAGGGAAATAATAGCAAATGTGTAAGTGCTGTTGCAGTTATTATGCTTTCCATTTGAAATAAATAAATACATACTGTTTATAAAAATATGCAGTCCCCAAACATTTCTAGATTTTTTTCTCATCAGTGCCATTTGCATGTAAGTTTGCTTACCCCTGGTATAGTTCACATTTTGGTTTTATGGATAAGAAATTGGAAGCCCAAAGAGGAAAATTCATTTCTTATGGCACAGAAAATTCATTGATAACATAGAGTTTGATTTTACTGGCCTTACATTACAATCCTGGCTCTGCTACTTACACTGTTTTGTGACCTTGGACAAGGTACTTAAACCCTGCACATCTTATTTTCTTCATCTGTAAAATGGGAACATTAATAACATTCCTATAATCAGGCTTTTGTGAACATCTAATGCTGCAAAGCATGTAATGTGCTTATCACAGACCCTGACACCTGATAAGAGCCCTATAAATATTAATTCTCTGTTGTTGGTCAACATCAGACAGTGGGCTGGTGTCAGATCCAGGGTTGTAGTGTGGGTTCCCTGATTTGTAGACTTTTGTTTTCTAGCACAGACCCTACATCCAGAGGCCAGAGTTAATATTACACAGGCATCTTCCTAAAGCTCCACAAATGAGTTGGATCAGAAGTTGTTCTGGGAGAGGGACTTCCCTGGTGGTCCAGTGGCTAAGACTCTGTGCTCCCAATGCAAGGGGCTCGGGTTTGATCCCTGATCAGGGAACTAGATCCCGCATGCTGC
Source organism: Physeter macrocephalus (assembly GCF_002837175.3). Classification (NCBI taxonomy): domain Eukaryota; kingdom Metazoa; phylum Chordata; class Mammalia; order Artiodactyla; family Physeteridae; genus Physeter; species Physeter macrocephalus. The sequence goes on along the minus strand of NC_041234.1, from coordinate 81,822,608 downwards.
AACTAAGTGTTTGCATGCTGCAACGAAGATCCCAAGTGCCGCAACTAAGACCCGGTGCGGCCAAATAAATACATTTTTTTTTAAAAGAAGTTGTTCTGGGAGAAATATCAGTATCTCCAGAGGGAAGTCGGACATTAGCAAAACATTGTCCCTTAAGTAATTTATGCATCTTGTTAAAGACTAAACCTCATTCAAATCATTCATTCCTGTGGTCAGATCATGAAGGACTACCATTATTCACCTTGTAAATCTCAGCTCATCCTAGCAAACTAGGAATAGAAGATAAGTTCCTTAACTTCATAAGGGTTAATCATAAAATATCTATACTAATAATAGTGAAAGTTTACAGCAGAATTTCTACTAAATTGGGGAAAAAGACAAGTATTTTCTCTATCGTTGTTTCTATTAAGTATTATACTGGAGCTCTTAGTCAACGCAGCTAGATAAGAAAAAGAAATAAACATTATAAAAGATGGCGTGGAAAGGAGAAAACAAATCTTCCTACACAGAAAAATGAAGAAAAATCTATGGGTAAACTCTTAGAACTAAAAGGAGAAAACTTGTTGGGGAAGAAGATACAAAAAAGTAGTGGTATATATAAAATAGATAAGCCACAAGAATATACTGTATAGCACAGAATTTATAGCCATTACCTTGTAGTAACCTGTGATGGAGTATAATCTGCAAAAATACTGAATCACTTTGCTGTACACCTGAAACTAATATAATATTGTAAATCAACTATACTTCAATTTTTAAAAAAGAGTAGTGGTATGGAGCATGAAAGTCATCAACTCTGTTTTCCTTTCTCCACTGTAAATAATAGCCACATGGCTCCCCTGATGTATTACATTTCTTAGCCTCTCTTACAATTAAAGGTGCCCATGAGACTAAGTTCTCATCAATGGACTAGGAGTGTACGTGATGTGTGACATTTACTGGCCAGGCCATAACAATTGTTGAGTCCCTCCTCCACTCTCTTTCTGCCTCCTTTGAGCTAGATCACAGACTTACACCATGGATCCATGGAGAGAGAAAGACAGAGAGACAAAGAGAGACAGAGACAGAGAGAAATGAACTTGAGGTTTGCATTTATTAGGGTCCAAGGGCAAGGTGGCTAGGTTCTCTCTTTATTGGTGAATTTCAAACATAAGAGGTGGGACTTGCCTGGTGGTGCAGTGGTTAAGAATCCGCCTGCGGACCTGCCTGTTCAATCCCTGGTCCAGGAAGATCCCACATGCCGCAGTGCACCACAACTATTGAGCCTGTGCTCTAGAGCCCGCGCTCCACAACTACTGAGCCTGTGTGTCACAACTACTGAAGCCTGCGCACCTAGAGCCCAGTGCTCTGCAACAAGAGAAGCCACCGCAATGAGAAGCCTGCGCACCACAACGAAGAGTAGCCCCCGCTCGCATCAGCTAGAGAAAGCCCGCACACAGCAATGAAGACCCAACGCAGCACTAGAAACTGAGCCAGTAGAGGATGGGAAGCTTGGAGAGAGAGGAAATGAGGAAGGATTTCTGAACAACTGTGGGAAGTTCCTCTTTAACAAGCAGCTTGAACCCATAGGCATCCCACAGTTTCACAGTCCAGTTGGGTCAACACTTAAGTCAATACAGGCCGCATTAACACCTTCTGCTATGAAATCTTCCCCTCAGATTCCTCATAAAACATACAACAGCATTCTGAAGCATCTGAACTAAAACACTCAGCAGACATTTCTTTTTGTATTCTTCATGAAATGTATTTTGTCTTTTTTATTACTAGTGTTTAGTCATTTTTCTTCTTGAATCAGATGGTGTCATTGAGACAGGATTTTTTTCTTGGTTTTTAAAATCCAGACAGTTTTTCTACATATGAGATGGTTTTCACTTTAACTGGCATGTCGTTTGCACACAAAAATAAAGAATAGAGCAAAATAATACAATGCAGGAGGAGACAAAAGAAATGCACTAAGACAAGTAAAAATCATTCTCTCATGGAACAATGATCTGTTTTACAGGAAACAAAAATCTTGCCTTGAAATCTACACAGTGAGACTGTATATAATTGCATGAAAATATCTATTTTTTTCCTAAAATATTTTTCATTCATGAGTATTTTCAAGTTTTTCGTACTGTACACATTTCTTAAAAGCACATGATACCAGCAGCAACTGAAAATGAATGCTGAATTTGGAACACATGTATTATCTACCTCAAGGTAACAAAAGTATGTGGCAAAACATATACCACCCATGGTGCTTCACAATATGCACTTCTATTTAGCCATTGTTTATTGTAGCAAACTATTCTTAATAAGATTCCCTCACCATTTATAAACCTTCTGGTATGCATTCTTTGTGGTTTTTAAAATAATTAATTAATTAATAAATTAATTAATTAATTTATGGCTGCGATGAGTCTTTGTGCCGCGCACGGGCTTTCTCTAGTTGCAGCGAGCAGGGGCTACTCTTCATTGCAGTGCGCGGACTTCTCATTGTGGTGGCTTCTCTTGTTATGGAGCACCGGCTCTAGGCACGTGGGCTTCAGTAGTTGTGGTACGCGGGCTCAGTAGTTGTGGCTTGCGGGCTCTAGAGCTCAGGCTCAGTAGTGTGGCGCACAGGCTTAGTTGCTCCGCGGCATGTGGGATCTTCCCAGACCAGCGCTCAAACCTGTGTCCTCTGCATTGGCAGGTGGATTCTTAACCACTGCGCCACCAGGGAAGGCCCTGGCATGCATTCTTTATAGTGAAGTGTTACTACATCACATCTTATTTATTTTAGCAAATTATTATATTTTCTGTAATTAATTATAAAAAGTTAACTTAGTTTTTGAAATTTATTTGCAAATACACTTTTTTACATTTGGCACTGTGCTTTGTTGCCTACTTAGCTGAATATTATAATGTCAGCTTATCCTAAGGCTGTCTACATACTTAATTTACTTAAGTATTCATTTTAAGTGACGCGCTCACTGTGTATAGGAGTTTGTATTTTGGAGGTGCTTGATTTATCTACAAAGAAAAATTAGGAATTACTTTATTGTAAAATGCTCGTAGAAGTCTTAATTGTGTTTATTTTTTAAAAAAACTGTAATGCTAGACTTGTGTGCATGGAAGTAATTAATGTACATCATTATTGTAGTTTAAAAGTTGTACATGTCAAGACATATTTTGTTTTTACTTTATGTGTTTACTGAATGATCTATTCCCCATCCCAAGGCAAGCATGAATAAAATTAGGTTAAATGTAAAAAAAAAAAAAAAGACCCAACGCAGCCAAAAAGAAGTAAATAAATAAATTTAAAAACATAAGAGGGCAGGGAGATCAGCTCTGTGCTTTGTGACCACCTAGAGGGGTGGGATAGGGAGGGTGGGAGGGAGGGAGATGCAAGAGGGAAGAGATATGGGAACATATGTATATGTATAACTGATTCACTTTCTTGTAAAGCAGAAACTAACACACCATTGTAAAACAGTTATACTCCAATAAAGATGTTAAAAAGAAAAACATAAGACAGAATTTGGGCACAGGAAGGGAAAAATGAGGTCACTCACCTGGTCAGTTATCTAGGTTACCCAGAGCTTTCTAAAAGAAGAAATTAATGGGTGTCATCGGTGGGCATAGACTGGGTGCTTATCTAGTTGTGTAGCTGCTATACAGCTGGCAATGTGTTTATTCGAGATGGATGTCTTTGAACTTGATGACTTAGCAATCAAAAGCTTAATGTCAGAAACTTAGCACTGCATATAGTAAGATACGTGTTCTATATTAAAACATCATTCAGCAGGTATAATAAATACAGTACTTCTGAAGGCACAGGAAGTATAAATGATATTTTGAAATCTCTACAAATATAATGTTCCTTGAGATTGTGTGTAATTTTGTAATATGCACTGTGATTTTTGTAATGTGTACTGTGATTTTTGTGAACAGAAATTACAGGTATGACTGCCACTACTGTGGTTCTTTTTTTTAAAATATGTTTATTGGGATATAATTGGTTTACAATGGTGTGTTAGTTTTTGCTTTATAACAAAGTAAATCAGCTATACGTATACCTATATCCCCATATCTCCTCCCTCTTGCGTCTCCCTCCCATCCTCTCTATCCCACCCCTCTAGGTGGTCACAGAGCTCCGAACTGATCTCCCTGTGCTATGCAGGTGCTTCCCACTAGCTATCTATCATGTTTTTAATTTTTTTTGTAAAGTAAATAAGAAAAACTTGTTGAAATTTAGTTTTGGAAAAACAGTTTAATGTTAATAGTGTACTTGTATTCTAGATGATATAGAAGGAAGTGTGTTCTGAAATGTATTTCATTTACAGCCATAAGTCCTTTGTCCTGTAGCTTTAAGACTACTACAGATGGGAAATTTATCAGACCTGGAAATAGAGACCTATATTTTTTTAGAGGTCTAAAATATAGAGACCGATATTTTTAGAGAATGGTCACCAGGAGAAGCAGCTAAAGCGACTAAGCTGTGCACTAGCTGTACCTTCATCCCCTGGCCACAGAAATGGAGTCTCTTGGAATAACAATGCCTTTGAGAAGGTGACTCCCTACAAAGTAGTAGAAAGTTAAGGATTTCAAATAAGACTGCATTTCATGAGTAATTCACGAATATTAGTTCAATTTAGATTTTTTATTCAAAAGAAAAGAAAATTAGCCATAGTAAGATTATTGGTTATCACTGAGTTGGTAATTCAATCTTAGTTTCTCTTTCCTCTACCCATTCATCTTTTCCTTTCTCTCTCTCATCTCTCTCTCTCTCAGTATCACACTCGTTCTTTCTCCCTTTCTTAATTTTTACACGTGTGGTCTCTCTCTCTCTCGGTATCACACTCTTTGTTTCTCCCTTTCTTAATTTTCACACGTGTGGATGTTTGATAACAGCCTCATTCGCATTTTAGAGATACAGAAGGTCTGGGATTATAAGGGATTTATGATTTGTGTCAGGAGCATAGGCTCTTAAGGTGGAAAGGCATTTAAATCACAGAGTGGCCTTTCAAGAAAAAACTAGCATTTATAGTGGTGGGCAAGAGAGACATGAGGCTGGTGTGATGAAGTGATAGGCACCCTGACAACCAAGGGTCTGGGTTACAAGAAGAAAACATTTTGTTTTCTCCTTGG
>NC_041234.1:81807218-81816996 GCF_002837175.3 Physeter macrocephalus | reverse complement strand
GAAGACTCAGTTATCTTACAAATAAAGGACATGATAAATCAACAAGAAGTACAGGAAATTATTCTGATAAGACACAGAATCTCTGCTTTCTAAGGACATTACTTAGAAGGTAAGGAAAAACTGATTATAATCTCTTATTAAGAGCAAACCTAAGAGAGTTTTGTCTTAGCAACTTTCAAATATACAATATAGTATTGTTAAGTATACTCATCCTGCTGTACATTACATCCCATGACTTATTTATAACTAAGAGTTTGTACCTTTTTAATAACTTCAAAACTATATTTCATTTTTTAATATATTTTCATTGAAGTGTAGTTGATTTACAATGTTATGTTAGTTTCTGGTGTACAGCAAAGGGATTCAGTTATATATAGAAATATATATACATATATACATATATATATATATATACACACACACACACATTCTTTTTCATATTCTTTTCCATTATGGTTAACTACAGGATAGTGAATATAGTTTCCTGTGCTATACAGTAGGATCTTGTTGTTTATATATTTTATATACAGTAGTTTATATCTGCTAATCCCAAACTGCTAATTTATCCCTTCCCCCCCTTCCCCTTTGGTAACCAGAAGTTTGTTTTCTATGTCGGTGAGTCTGTTTCTGTTTTGTAAATATCAATAAGTTCATTTGTATCATTTTTTATTAGATTCCACATATATGTGATATCATATGATATTTGTCTTTCTCTGTCTGACTTACTTCACTTAGTATAATAATCTCTAGGTCCACCCATGTTGCTGCAAATGGCATTATTTCATTATTTTTTTAAATAATATATTTTCTTTAATGCAATACACCCAAAATATTTTCATTTCAACATATAATCAATAAAATATTATTAATGAGAGTTTCATTTTTTAAACATCTTTATTGGAGTATAATTGCTTTACAATGGTGTGTTAGTTTCTGCTTTACAACAAAGTGAATCAGTTATACATATACATATGTTCCCATATCTCTTCCCTCTTGCATCTCCGTCCCTCCCACCTCCCTATCCCACCCCTCTAGGTTGTCACAAAGCACCGAGCTGATCTCCCTGTGCTATGCGGCCGCCCCCCACAAGCTATCTATTTTACGTTTGGTAGTGTATATATGTCCATGCCACTATCTCACTCTGTCACAGCTTACCCTTCCCCCTCCCCATATCCTCAAGTCCATTCTCTAGTAGATCTGCATCTTTATACCCGTCTTACCCCTAGGTTCTTCATGACCTTTTTTTTTCTTACATTCCATATATATGTGTTTGCATACGGTATTTGTTTTTCCCTTTCTGACTTACTTCACTCTGAATGACAGACCCTAGGTCCATCCACCTCACTACAAATAACTCAATTTCGTTTCTTTTGGTGGCTGAGTAATATTCCATTGTATGTATGTAAGCTCTGTCACTGGCTACAATTATCATTGTTATAACTACCTAATGTATGCCACCATACCACATTTTTCTTCTCGATTTTACAATAAATACATCCATCCTCTTGTTGGACTTCTCCAACAAATAAGTTCAACATGACTGAAATGAAACTCATCATTTACTTTCCTACAAGACCCTCAATCTGTTTTTGTCCCAGCTCAGTGAAGAGAACCACCAGCTGGCCATTCATCCAAGCCAAATGCATATGCTTACCCTAGATTCTTCTTTCTATCTTATTCCCTGCATCAGTGGGCCATCAAATCCTTTTCTAGAATATCTCCTCATTATTCCCTCCTCTCCATTCCCACTATCATTTCTTTTTTCAGGTCCTTTTTTCTGCTTAGAATATAATAGGCTGATGGCCATTCTGACCAGTGTGAGATGATATCTCATTGTAGTTTTGATTTGCATTTCTCTAATGATTAATGATGTTGAGCATTCTTTCATGTGTTTGTTGGCAATCTGTATATCTTCTTTGGAGAAATATCTATTAAGGTCTTCTGCCCATTTTTGGATTCGGTTGTTTGTTTTTTTTGTTATTAAGCTGCATGAGCTGTTTGTAAATTTTGGAGATTAATCCTTTGTCAGTTGCTTCATTTGCAACTATTTTCTCCCATTCTGAGTGTTGTCTTTTGGTCTTGTTTATGGTTTCCTTTGCTGTGGAAAAGCTTTTAAGTTTCATTGGGTCCCGTTTGTGTAGTTTTGTTTTTATTTCCATTTCTCTAGGAGATGGGTCAAAAAGGATCTTGCTGTGATTTATGTCATAGAGTGTTCTGCCTATGTTTTTCCTAAGAGTTTCATAGTTTCTGGCCTTACATTTAGGTCTTTAATCCATTTTGAGCTTATTTTTGTGTATGGTGTTAGGGAGTGTTCTAATTTCATTCTTTCTCAAGTAGCTGTACAGTTTTCCCAGCACCACTTACTGAAGAGGCTCTCTTTTCTCCACTGTATATTCCTGCCTCCTTTATCAAAGATAAGGTGACCATATGTGCGTGGGTTTATCTCTGGGCTTTCTATCCTGGTCCATTGATCTATACTTCTGTTTTGGGGCCAGTACCATACTGTCTTGATTACTGAAGCTTTGTAGAATAGTCTGAAGTCAGGGAGCCTGATTTCTCCATCTCCATTTTTCACTCTCAAGATTGCTTTGGCTATTCGGGGTCTTTTGTGTTTCCATACAAATTCTGAAATTTTTTGTTCTAGTTCTGTGAAAAATGCCAGTGGTAGTTTGATAGGGATTGCATTGAATCTATAGATTGCTTTGGGTAGTAGATTCATTTTCACAATGTTGATTCTTCCAATCCAAGAACATGGTATATATCTCCATCTATTTGTATCATCTCTAATTTGTTTCATCAGTGCCCTATAATTTTCTGCATACTGGTCTTCTGTCTCCTTAGGTAGGTTTTTTCCTAGATATTTTATTCTTTTTGTTGCAATGGTAAATGGGAGTGTTTTCGTAATTTCACATTCAGATTTTTCATCATTAGTATATAGGAATGCCAGAGATTTCTGTGCATTAATTTTGTATCCTGCTACTTTACCACATTCATTGATTATGAATAATAGTGGTGAGAGTGAGCAACTTTGTCTTGTTCCTGATCTTAGTGTAAATGTTTTCAGATTTTCAACATTGAGGACGATGCTGGCTGTGGGTTTGTCATATATGGCCTTTATTATGTTGAGGAAAGTTCCCTCTATGCCTACTTTCTGCAGGGTTTTTATCATAAATGGGTGTTGAATTTTGTCAAAAGCTTTCTCTGCATCTATTGAGATGATCATATGGTTTTTCTCCTTCAGTTTGTTGATATGGTGTATCACGTTGATTGATTTGCGTATATTGAAGAATCCTTGCATTCCTGGGATAAACCCCACTTGATCATGGTGTATGATCCTTTTAATGTGCTGTTGGATTCTGTTTGCTAGTATTTTGTTGAGGATTTTTGCATCCATGTTCATCAGTGATATTGGTCTGTAGTTTTCTTTCTTTGTGATGTCTTTGTCTGGTTTTGGTATCAGGGTGATGGTGGCCTCATAGAATGAGTTTGGGAGTGTTCCTCCCTCTGCTATCTTTTGGAAGAGTTTGAGAAGGATAGGTGTTAGCTCTTCTCTAAATGTTTGATAGAATTCGCCTGTGAAGCCATCTGGTCCTGGGCTTTTTTTTGTTGGAAGATTTTTAATCACAGTCTCAATTTCAGTGCTTGTGATTGGTCTGTTCACGTTTTCCATTTCTTCCTGGTTCAGTCTTCTCAGGTTGCGCATTTCTAAAAATTTGTCCATTTCTTCCAGGTTGTCCATTTTATTCGTGTACAGTTGCTTGTAGTAATCTCTCATGACCTTTTGTATTTCTGCAGTGTCAGTTGTTACTTCTTTTTCATTTCTAATTCTATTGATTTGAGTCTTCTCCCTTTTTTTCTTCATGAGTCTGGCTAATGGTTTATCAATTCTGTTTATCTTCTCAAAGAATCAGCTTTAACTTTTATTGATCTTTGCTATCATTTCCTTCATTTCTTTTTCATTTATTTCTGATCTGATCTTTACGATTTCTTTCCTTCTGCTCACTTTGGGGTTTTTTTGTTCTTCTTTGTCTAATTTTTTTAGGTGTAAGGTTAGGTTGTTTATTTGAGTTGTTTCTTGTTCCTTAAGGTAGGATTATATTGCTATAAACTTCCCTCTTAGAACTGCTTTTGCTGCATCCCATAGGTTTTCGGTTGTTGTGTTTTCATTGTCATTTGCTTCTAGGTATTTTTTGATTTCTCTTTGATTTCTTCTGTGATCTCTGGGTTATTAAGTAGTGTATTGTTTTGCCTCTTGTGTTAGTAGTTTTTACAGATTTTTTCCTGTAATTGATATCTAGTCTCATAGCGTTGTGGTCAGAAAAGATACTTGATACGATTTCAATTTTCTTAAATTTACCAAGTCTTGACTTGTGACTCAAGATATGATCTATCCTGGAGAATGTTCCATGAGCACTTGAGAAGAAAGTGTATTGTGTTGTTTTTGTATGGAATGTCCTTTAAATATCAATTAAGTCCATCTTGTTTAATGTATCATTTAAAACTTGTGTTTCCTTATTTATTTTCATTTTGGATGATCTGTCCATTGGTGAAAGTGGGGTGTTAGAGCCCCGAACTCTGATTGTGTTACTGTCGATTTCCCCTTTTATGGCTGTTAGTATTTGCCTTATGTATTGAAGTGCTCCTATGTTGGGTGCATAAATGTTTACAATTGTTACATCTTCTTCTTGGGTCCATCCTTTGATTATTATGTAATGTCCTTCTTTGTCTCTTGTAATAGTCTTTTTTTTACAGTCTATTTTGTCTGATATGAGAATTGCTACTCCAGCTTTCTTTTGATTTCCATTTGCATGGAATATCTTTTTCCATCCCCTCACTTTCAGTCTCTATGTGTCCCTAGGTCTGAAGTGGGTCTCTTGTAGACAGCATAAATACAGGTCTTGTTTTTGTATCCATTCAGCCAGTCTATGTCTTTTGATTTGAGCATTTAATCCATTTACATTTAAGGTAATTATCGATATGTATCTTCCTATTCCCATTTTCTTAATTGTTTTGGATTTGTTATGGTAGGTCCTTTCCTTCTCTTGTGTTTCTTGCCTAGAGAAGCTCCTTTAGCATTTCTGGTAAAGCTGGTTTGGTGGTGCTGAACTCTCAGCTTTTGCTTGTCTGTAAAGGTTTTAATTTCTCCATCAAATCTGAATGAGATCTTTGCTGGTTATCCGTTCTTTTGCCTCAGTTATTCTGCTATTGATCCCTTCTAGAGAAATTTTAATTTCATTTGTTGTGTTGGTCATCTCTGTTTGTTTGCTCTTTAGTTCTTCTAGGTCCTTGTTAAACATTTCTTGTATTTTCTCTATTCTATTTCCAAGATTTTGGATCATCTTTACTATCATTATTCTGAATTCTTTTTCAGGTAGACTGCCTATTTCCTCTTCATTTGTTAGGTCTGGTGGGTTTTTAACTTGCTCCTTCGTCTGCCGTGTGTTTCTCTGTCTTCTCATTTTGCTTAACTTACTGTGTTTGGGGTCTCCTTTTTTCAGGCTGCAGGTTTGTAGTTCCCCTTCTTTTTGGTGTCTGTCTCCAGTGGCTAAAGTTGGTACAGTGGGTTGTGTAGGCTTCCTGGTGGAGGGGACTAGTGCCTGTGTTCTGGTGGATGAGCTGGATCTTGTCTTTCTTGTGGGTAGGTCCACGTCTGGTGGTGTGTTTTGGGGTGTCTGTGGCCAAATTATGATTTTAAGCAGCCTCTCTGCTAATGGGTGGGTTTGTGTTCCTATCTTGCTCGTTGTTTGGCATAGGGTGTCCAGCACTCTGTAGCTTGCTGGTCGTTGAGTGAAGCTAGGTCTTAGTGTTGAGATGGAGATCTCTGGGAGATTTTCTCCGTTTGGTATTACGTGGAGCTGGGAGGTCTCTTGTGGACCAGTGTCCTGAACTTGGCTCTCCCACCTCAGAGGCACAGCACTGACTCCTGGCTGGAGCAACAAGAGCCTTTCATCCACACGTGTCAGACTAAATGGGGGAAAAAGCAGAAAGAAAGAAAGAAAAAAGAGGATAAAATAAAGTAAGATAAAATAAAATAAAGTTATTAAAATAAAAAATAATTATTCAGAAAAAAAAATTTAAGTAAAAAACAAAAAACAGACGGACAGAACCCTAGGACAAATGGTGAAAGCAAAGATATACAGACAAAATCTCACACAGAAGCATACACACACACACTCACAAAGAGAGGAAAAGGGGAAAAAATTATATATCTTGCTCTCAAAGTCCACCTCCTCAATTTGGGATGATTCGTTGTCTATTCAGGTATTCCACAGATGCAGGGTACATCAAGTTGATTGTGGAGATTTAATCCGCTGCTCCTGAGGCTGCTGGGAGAAATTTCCCTTTCTCTTTGTTTGCACAGCTCCCAGGGTTCAGCTTTGGATTTGAACCCGCCTCTGCATGTAGGTCGCCTGAGGGCGACTGTTCTTCGCTCAGACAGGACGGAGTAAAAGGAGCAGCTGATTCGGGGGCTCTGGCTCACTCAGAGTGGGGAAAGGGAGGGGCACGGAGGGTGGGGCGAGCCGGCGGTGGCAGAGGCCAGCATGACGTTGCATCAGCCTGAGGTGCACAGTGCGTTCTCCTGGGGAAGTTGTCCCTGGATCACGGGACCCTGGCAGTGGCGGGCTGCACACGCTCTCAGGAGGGCCAGTGTGGATAGTGACCTGTGCTCGCACACAGGCTTCTTGGTGGCAGCAGCAGCGAGCTTAGCGTCTCATGCCCATCTCAGGGAAGCTGAAGACCTTGATCACTTGTTATGTGATTTTCTCTGTATAGTTTTGCTTTTACCATTTGTCCTAGGGTTCTGTCTGTCCGTTTTTTTTTTAACTTAAAAAAATTCTTTTTCTTAATAATTATTTTTAATTTTAATAGCTTTATTTTATTTTATCCTCTCCTTTCTTTCTTTTTTTTCTCCCTTTTATTCTGAGCCATGTGGAGGACAGGCTCTTGGTGCTCCAGCCAGGCATCAGGGCTGTGCCACTCAGGTGTGAGAGCCAAGTTCAGGACACTGGTCCACAAGAGACCTCCCAGCTCCACGTAATATCAAACGGCAAAAATCTCCCAGAAATCTCCATCCCAATGCCAAGACCCAGCTCCACTCAACGACCAGCAAGCTACAGTGCAGGACACCCTATGCCAAACAACTAGCAAGACAAACGACAAAAATCTTGCAGAAATCTCCATCCCAATGCCAAGACTCAGCTCCACTCAACGACCAGCAAGCTACAGTGCAGGACACCCTATGCCAAACAACTAGCAAGACAGGAACACAACCCCACCCATTAGCAAAGAGGCGGCCTAAAATCATAATAAGGTCACAATACCACAAAACACACCAACAGACGTGGACCTACCCACCAGAAAGACAAGAGCCAGCCTCATCCACCAGAATACAGGCACTAGTCCCCTCCACCAGGAAGCCTACACTACCCACTGAACCAACCTTAGCTACTGGGGACAGACACCAAAATCAAGGGGAACTACGAACCTGCAGCTTGCAAAAAGGAGACCCCAAACACAGTAAGTTAAGCAAAGTGAGAAGACAGAGAAGCACAGAGCAGACGAAGGAGCAAGTTAAAAACCCACCAGATGAAGAGGAAATAGGAAATCTACCTGAAAAAGAATTCAGAGTAATGATAGTAAAGATGATCCAAGATCTCAGAAATAGAATGGAGGCACAAATCAAAAAATACAAGAAATGTTTAACAAGGACCTATAAGAACTAAAAAACAAAGAGTAATGAATAACATAATAACTGAAACTAAAAATACACTAGAAAGAATCAATAGCAGAATAACTGGGGCAGAAGAAAGTATAAGTGAGCTGGAAGACAGATGGTGGAATTCACTGCCACAGAACAGATTAAAGAAAAAATAATGAAAAGAAATGAAGACAGCCTAAGACACCTCTGGGACATATTAAATTAACCAACATTCTAATTATAGGGGAACCAGAAGAAGAAGAGATAAAGAAAGGATCTGAGAAAATCTTTGAAGATATTATAGTTAAAAACTTCCTAACATGAGAAAGGAAATAGCCCCCTACAACCAAGATTACTCTACCCAGCAAGGATCTCATTCAGATTTGATGGAGAAATTAAAACCTTTACAGACAAGCAAAAGCTGAGAGAGTTCAGCACCACCAAACCAGCTTTACAACAAATGCTAAAGGAACTTCTCTAGGCAAGAAACACAAGAGAAGGAAAAAACCTACAAGAACAAACTCGAAACAATTAAGTAAATGGTAATAGGAATATACATATCGATAATTACCTTAAATGTAAATGGATTAAATGCTCCCACCAAAAGACACAGCCTGGCTGAATGGATACAAAAACAAGACCCATATATATGCTGTCTACAAGAGACCCACTTCAGACCTAGGGACACATACAGACTGAAAGTGAGGGGATGGAAAAAGATATTCCATGCAAATGGAAATCAAAAGAAAGCTGGAGTAGCAATTCTCATATCAGACAAAATAGACTGTAAAAAAAAGACTATTACAAGAGACAAAGAAGGACATTACATAATAATCAAAGGATGGACCCAAGAAGAAGATGTAACAATTGTAAACATTTATGCACCCAACATAGGAGCACTTCAATACATAAGGCAAATACTAACAGCCATAAAAGGGGAAATCGACAGTAACACAATCAGAGTTCGGGGCTCTAACACCCCACTTTCACCAATGGACAGATCATCCAAAGTGAAAATAAATAAGGAAACACAAGTTTTAAATGATACATTAAACAAGATGGACTTAATTGATATTTAAAGGACATTCCATACAAAAACAACACAATACACTTTCTTCTCAAGTGCTCATGGAACATTCTCCAGGATAGATCATATCTTGGGTCACAAGTCAAGACTTGGTAAATTTAAGAAAATTGAAATCGTATCAAGTATCTTTTCTGACCACAACGCTTTGAGACTAGATATCAATTACAGGAAAAAATCTGTAAAAACTACTAACACAAGAGGCAAAACAATACACTACTTAATAACCCAGAGATCACAGAAGAAATCAAAGAGAAATCAAAAAATACCTAGAAGCAAATGACAATGAAAACACAACAACCGAAAACCTATGGGATGCAGCAAAAGCAGTTCTAAGAGGGAAGTTTATAGCAATATAATCCTACCTTAAGGAACAAGAAACAACTCAAATAAACAACCTAACCTTACACCTAAAAAAATTAGACAAAGAAGAACAAAAAAACCCCAAAGTGAGCAGAAGGAAAGAAATCGTAAAGATCAGATCAGAAATAAATGAAAAAGAAATGAAGGAAATGATAGCAAAGATCAATAAAAGTTAAAGCTGATTCTTCGAGAAGATAAACAGAATTGATAAACCATTAGCCAGACTCATGAAGAAAAAAAGGGAGAAGACTCAAATCAATAGAATTAGATATGAAAAAGGGGAAGTAACAGCTGACACTGCAGAAATACAAAGGATGAAGAAAGATGACTACAAGCAACAATATGCCAATAAAATGGACAACCTGGAAAAAATGGACAAATTCTTTGAAATGCACAACCTTCCGTGACTGAAACAGGAAGAAATGGAAAACGTGAACAGAACAATCACAAGCACTGGAATTGAAACTGTGATTAAAACCTTCCAACAAGCAAAAGCCCAGGATCAGATGGCTTCACAGCCGAATTCTGTCAAACATTTAGAGAAGAGCTAACACCAATCCTTCTCAAACGCCTCCAAAACATAGCAGAGGGAGGAACACTCCCAAACTCATTCTACAAGGCCACCATCACCC
>NC_041234.1:81765038-81807011 GCF_002837175.3 Physeter macrocephalus | reverse complement strand
CTACAGCCAGCATTGTTCTCAATGGTGAAAAACTGAAAGCATTTCCACTAAGATCAGGAACAAGACAAGGTTGCCCACTCTCACCACTCTTATTCAACATAGTTTTGGAAGTTCTAGCCACAGCAATCAGAGAAGAAAAAGAAATAAAAGGAATCCAAATAGGAAAAGAAGAAGTAAAGCTGTCACTGTTTGCAGATGACATGATACTATACATAGAGAATCCTAAGGAGGCTACCAGGAAACTACTAGAGCTAATCAATGAATTTGGTAAAGTAGCAGGATACAAAATTAATGCACAGAAATCTCTGGCATTCTTATACACTAATGATGAAAAATCTGAGCGTGAAATTAAGAAAACACTCCCATTTACCATTGCAACAAAAAGAATAAAATATCTAGGAATAAACCTACCTAAGGAGACAAAAGACCTGTATGCAGAAAATTATAAGACACTGATGAAAGAAATTAAAGATGATACAAATAGATGGAGAGATATACCATGTTCTTGGATTGGAAGAATCAACATTGTGAAAATGACTATACTACCCAAAGCAATCTACAGATTCAATGCAATCCCTTTCAAACTACCACTGGCATTTTTCACAGAACTAGAACAAAAATTTCACAATTTGTATGGAAACACAAAAGACCCCGAATAGCGAAAACCATCTTGAGAAAGAAAAACGGAGGTGGAGGAATCAGACACCATGACTTCAGACTCTACTACACAGCTACGGTAATCAAGACAGTATGGTACTGGCACAAAAACAGAAATATAGATCAATGGAACAGGATAGAAAGTCCAGAGATAAACCCACGCACATATGGTCACCTTATCTTTGATAAAGGAGGCAAGAATATACAGTGGAGAAAAGACAGCCTCTTCAATAAGTGGTGCTGGGAAAACTGGACAGCTACATGTAAAAGTATGAAATTAGAACACTCCCTAACACCACACACAAGAATAAACACAAAATGGGTTAAAGACCTAAATGTAAGGCCAGACACTATCAAACTCTTAGAGGAAAACATAGGCAGAACACTCTATGACATAAATCACAGCAAGATCCTTTTTGACCCATCTCCTAGAGAAATGGAAATAAAAACAAAAATAAACAAATGGGACCTAATGAAACTTAAAAGCTTTTGCACAGCAAAGGAAACCATAAACAAGACCAAAAGACAACCCTCAGAATGGGAGAAAATAGTTGCAAATGAAGCAACTGACAAAGGATTAATCTCCAAAATTTACAAGCAGCTCATGCAGCTCAATATCAAAAAAACAAACAAACAAGCCAATCCAAAAATGGGCAGAAGACCTAAATAGACATTTCTCCAAAGAAGATATACAGATTGCCAACAAACACATGAAGGAATGCTCAACGTCATTAATCATTAGAGAAATGCAAATTAAAACTACAACGAGTTTTGATGTGGTCATCCACTTTCAATGCTTGGTGTCAGTTTATTTATTCTTGTAAAAATAAAATAGAGTGTGTGTGTCTGAAAAAAATAAAATAAAGTTTTAAAAAAATTAAAATTAAAAAAAAAAGTACAATGAAATATCATCTCACACCGGTCAGAATGGCCATCACCATAAAATCTACAAACAATAAATGCTGGAGAGGGTGTGGAGAAAAGGAACCCTCATACACTGTTGGTGGGAATGTAAATTAATACAGCCACTATGGAGAACAGTATGGAGGTTCCTTAAAAAACTAAGCATAGAACTACTATACGACCCAGCAATCCCACTACTGGGCATATACCCTGTGAAAACCATAATTCAAAAAGAGTCATGTACCACAATGTTCATTGCAGCTCTATTTACAATAGCCAGGACATGGAAGGAACCTAAGTGTCCATCAACAGATGAATGGATAAATAAGATGTGGCACATATATACAATGGAATATTACTCAGCCGTTAAAAGAAACGAAATTGAGTTATTTGTAGTGGGGTGGATGGACCTAGCGTCTGTCATAGAGAGTGAAGTAATTCAGAAAGAGAAAAACAAATACCGTATGCTAACACATATATATGGGGAGATGCAAGAGGGAGGAGATATGGGGATATATGTATATGTATAACTGATTCACTTTGTTATAAAGCAGAAACTAACACACCATTGTAAAGCAATTATACTCCAATAAAAATGTTTTAAAAAAAGAGTGTATAGTAAAAGCCCTTTTATGTAAAGCTCAAAAACAGGGAAAACTAATCTATGAGGAAAGAAGTGAGATTACTGTTCACTCTTGGGAGATTTAGTGACTTGAAGCATACCCAAGAGGGGACTCTAGGATGTGGCAATGGGCTGTTTCCTATTCTGAGGGCTGTTATATGGGTGTGTTCACATTTTGAGTGCTCATAAGTCCCAAAAAGAGACTCTCCCAATTGTGAAGAGCCCTTTGTAGAGTTGTAATAGTAGGAAGATGACA
Source organism: Physeter macrocephalus (assembly GCF_002837175.3). NCBI lineage: Eukaryota > Metazoa > Chordata > Mammalia > Artiodactyla > Physeteridae > Physeter > Physeter macrocephalus. The sequence continues at coordinate 81,804,573 of NC_041234.1, read as the reverse complement.
CCAAAACCACCCACAGACTTCCAGTTTTTCCCCATATTATACTGCAGAAGCAATACATAATTCCAGGGGGAAAAGTAATCAAAACCTTGATGAGGGACTTAAAGGTAGTAGGGGTTTGAGAGCATCTATATCTCAAGACAACAGTATTGAGTATCCAGGGAAAAAGGCTAATGAGATCTGGAGACTTATGGTGTATTTATTATTGCCAGCTGAATTTAGCTGTTGACACTGTAACTCTGGCTATTCCAGACCTTGGGCTTAAATGCACAGTTACTGTGTTGCACCTGAGGACTCAGATTTTCCTGCTACTTGCCACCAGCGGGTAAGCTGATATATGGAACAAGTCCACTCCATTGATCATATCATGATGGTAGGCCCCAATAAAGAAGAGTTGGCAATGGCTGTTTGCTCACTTGCATGGAAGCCAAGGGGTGGCTCATTAATGCTGATAAGATATAGAGACCAGCCACTCAAATTCTTGGGATCCATGTGGGCTGACCAATCTCCAAGATAGGAAAGGAAGAGTCATTCACTCTATGGCTCACTACTCCCTAAAAAGAGGTCCAACGCTTAATTTGAGTGTTTGAGTACTAAGAGACAATATGTCTCACCCGGACAGTTTGTTGTACCCTATGTCTATGTTGAACAGAAAATCCAGCAAGTTTAGCTTGCTACAGGAGTAGCAGGCAGCTGGGGTAGTGCAACAGGCTATCTCAGCAGGCCTACGTTTGATGCCTGTAAAACCCCAAGGGTCCCCTGGAATTGTAGGTGTCTGCTACTGATAACTAGGCTAATTTGAGCTTCTAGCAAGGGAGACCGCCTCCACCTGGCAGTGCCTCTTGGAGTCCTGAACTTGATGCCTCCCTGAGAGGGCCATCCACTGCACCCTTTTTGAGCAACAGCTGCTAACCTGCTACTGGACATTTGTGGAGAATGAGAGCCTTAGTCAGGACTGCCAGGGAACAGCACGTCCAGACATCCCTACCTTGAGTTTGTTCCACTCAGATCCTCACAACAAGGTTGGAAAGGTACAACAATCTTTCCTTATTAAATGAAATGTTGTATTTGAGAGGCAAGTCTGGTCCTATAGCTGTGTCTTGCTTATTTGAAAAGGCTGTGGCTGCCTTTTGGGGGGCCATTTCACCTCTGTTTGTTCAACTACAAGGGAAGTCTTTTGCTACCTGGTGACCACACTTCCAAGAAGTCCCCAAGGATGCTTGGCGTTGGCTTACTGGTGTCTTGGCCACAATAAAAGCTAATAGTGTCCCTGGGCATCAGCACTCATTTAGCCTCAATGACAATCATAAAGGACCCACTGCAGTGAGGACCAGTCAGCACCATGGGCTAAATTAAAAGCTGCCCTCCTTGCCCTAGACAATGCTCCTAAGGAGCAGGCATGCTGTAATTTCACTGGCTCTTGGGCTCTAGCTAACAGCCTAGATGTCTGTTGGAGTTCATGGGGGATGACTGATTGTCAGACTGGGCAAGGGCCCTGCTACCAGAATCGAATGAGCTCAAAAGGCCTCCATCGTGCTTACCTGCCAGCAAGTGACAGGACTTTGAGCTCTGCCCATGCCTGGCAAAGAGACTACTTCTACCCTCTGCTGCCATCCGGTGGCTACTTCTGGTGTCTAATAACCTTTGAAACCTATTCAGGCTATGAAGTTGCCATTCCTGTGTGTGTGAGCAGCAGATTCTGGCAACACCAGGGTAACACTTGAATCTAAGTTCCACCACGCTTTTGGCCACTTGTAATCTTTCAGTGTGAGCCATTCATGATGAAGGAGACTCAAGCAAGACCGCCAGAGCACCCCGGAAGTGCCGTGGTGTGTGCCAATGAAGAATACCTTTACGGTTCTCACTCCAAACAGAGTACAGCTCTTTTTGACCAACTCGTTATTCTCCGTAACGACTTGAGAGAAGCTAATTCCATGGAGAGAACCAGCAGCCAGAGAGAACTGGATTAGCACAGTTAGAGAGACAAGAGCTGTTCACAATTTACAGCCTTGGTCAGCATTCTCAAGACCGAATTGGATGGAAGCAAAACCTCTAGGATAAATCAAATAATAAAGGCTGAAATTTCAAGGACGAAGAAAAAAAAATGCACTGATGGGCATGACGCTTCATAGGTATTCCACGCCCCTTTTCATGCTCTGGTGGCTGGCATCATCAAGAAGTAGAGTGGATTTTCAAAGCTTTGACTATAAATGATTGCTGGACAGGCCGTGCTGCCAGAATCACTGCCAAACTAGACATCATAGTCACACTATAGGGTCACTATATGAGGCTCTTCCCAGCAAGGGAATATTCCCTTTCGTTCTTTCCTTCTTTCTTTCTTTCTTTTTGTTTTTTGGCCGCACCTTGACGCTTGTGCGATCTTAGTTCCCCAACCAGGGATAGAACCCAGGGCCAGGCAGTGAACGCGCTGAGTCCTAACCACTGGACTGCCACGGAATTCCCCAGGAATATTCCCTTCCTAAATGGAATGGTTGCTTGGGGGATGTCAGGACAGGGAGATCACTTCACTCTATCAGTGATTCCACACCGACAATCCCCAACCATTCCTCTTTCTTTTTTCTTCCTTCACTGACCTTAGTCAGAGAACGAGGTGAAAGTGACTCCAGCTTATTGCTTCTACTGTTACTTGGATCCAGTCATTGGACATTGTGGGTCAAAGATCACAAGGATAATGATCCACTGGTGGAATTTGTGAAACTTAGATTACCCTTGTGGTGGCCCCCTCACGCAGCAGTAGGTGATAGTCAATAGACCATTTAAAGTTCTACCACTGTGCCACAGCCTATGTAACTCCTGGGATCCAGATAACATCCAGATAGGTCTGGATGCAGGTGGGAAATGGCTGGGTCAATGGGAGAAGTACTGACTAATGAATTAGGACAAGCAGACTATGAGGCCATGGAAGGAAAACAACAATCTCAGTATCTGGGGGAAAGCAACAATGTCAGTATCTGGGGGAAAGCAACCATGTCAGTATCTGGAGCGGAACTCCTTGTAAGCTGGCAGGTGCAGAGATGGGGATGGGCTTTATGTCCCCTAAATCCAGCACCACAGCTTGGCAAATATCCCCATGGCCCACCTGAGTCAAGTGGCGGTAGCAGCTGACTGAATTCTATGAGGTTTATCATTCCATCCACATAGATGGGAACAGAAAATCTTCCATGGCCATGGCTATTAAATTTGAACCCCCGGGCTTCCCTGGTGGCGCAGTGGTTGAGAGTTCGCCTGCCGATGCAGGGGACACGGGTTTGTGCCCCGGTCTGGGAAGATCCCACATGCCGCGGAGCGGCTGTGCCCGTGAGCCATGGCCGCTGAGCCTGCGCGTCCGGAGCCTGTGCTCCGCAACAGGAGAGGCCACAACAGTGAAAGGCCTGCGTACCGCTAAAAAAAAAAAATTTGAACCCCCTCATAGAAACACTCTGACCAGGACAACCTTGTTTCAATATTACTGATACAAATCCACATGATTCTCCTGATGCATCCATGGCACCAAAGTCATGTATGGATATTGAAGCTGCATTTATTCAGCAACACTGCCCATGTGGCTTTACCAAACCAATATAAAGGTGATCCAAATCAAGTGTAAGAAGCCCCTTTAGGTTATATGCTTGTCTGTGTTGGAGAGTGGGCCACAGAACGTCTTTCCATTGGGAGTAGGAGTAATGTTTTAAATCCTGTACTGTCCCCTGTAATTATTGGAAGTGACACCACCCTTTCGAGCACCTGTTGGGACACCAGGCAAAGAGGGCTGTTCTACCTGGGGATATACCTGGTTCCATAGCCCTGGCATCAGTGTCCAGGCCCTGGAGACAACGGCAGAAACTTATCTTTAACTTTAGCTATCATAGCCAATGAGATGGCACAAGCTCTGGGAGATAAGAGAATCAGTCTAAACTTCCTTGTACTCTTGTAATGGATGACAGACTGGCCTTAGGGTACATTCAGGCTCAAAAGGGAGGAGTATATCTGATCAATAACATCTCCTTTCTGGTTGGCTTAATTCCACCAGGTGGAGCAGCTCAGCTATTCCAGCAGTGCAGGTACAACACTCTGCATAGTTGGGACACATTCCTCCAGGATCTGGTATATGCACTGAATCAAAAACTGATATTTGACGCTATGACCCCAAGTCTAGTGTATATGAATCTGGGAACCAAGGAATGAAAATCAGATTGGCTCACGTAAAAATGAGTCGGATTCCTTTATGATGATTGAGTGCTGAGGACTTTTAGGACTCAGCCTTCCGCCTTCCCCTCCACCCCGCAGCTGGGCAAGCAGACAAGAAATCCCAGGTAATCTCTTCTTAGAAGCCAGCAGGAGGTTCGAACCATGCAAGCCCCTACCTCTGCACCAGAACACTCACCCTGGCCCCAACCCCTAACCAAAACAAAAACCGGAATTCAGTCTCCTTTCCCACTCTTTCAAGCTGTTTTCAGAGCAGTCTGGGAAGGCTTCCCTGCTCTTCCCTGAAAGCTTTATTATATAAGGAATAAACCTTGTCCTACCGTCTTAGTATGTGTATTTTTGGTGTCAGCAGTCTTGACATCTGAAGCAAATTTTAGCTGGAAGGATGGGGTCCATCCTTTCTTTCTGGAGTGTCTACAACAGTTCTTCTCACCATCATTCCCTGTAGCACACTTGCAGAATGTGTGCTTCCCATCCCTGAAACTTTAGGGTCTGCATATTCAATGTTCTGGGTCTCAAGAGAGACTGTTTCTGGTAAGGCATACAGGTTGGATTCTACTGAACTTGAAGATACAGAGACCATCTGGTCACTTCAATCTCGTCATGGCAGTGGGTAAGCAGGCAAAGAAATCAGATTTATATATTGGGGGGGGGGCAAGTTGACCCTGATTACCATGCACAGATATGAGTTGTTCCTACATAATGGGGATAGGGAGGAGTATGTCTGAACCGAGAGGATTCATCAGGAATTCTTTTGGTGCTTGCCCAGTAACAACAGGAAATGGAATGAGTATAAAAGAGCTAATGATTCCTTCATAATTTTAAGAATTGTGTACACTTGAGATCTTGGCTAAGTGGGGCTGAATGCAACAAAAAGTCTTGGACTGTTGACTCAGAAATCATTTTAGGAAGCCTGCCTTTCCATGGCTATCATGGCTATCTTTGTCCTTTAAAAGAAGTCTCTCTCTTTCTTTATTCATTCTTTGGAGCGTTGAAGTGAATATGTTACTGAACCAAACTTGGGTCTGCTCACCCAACGTGCAGCAAAGCTAATCTCCTGACAGCCAGTTGTGGTCAAGGAATGTACAGCATTTTCTGCAAGGTGCCAAGCAAGGAGTATGGACAGCTCATGCTCAAACGACCCAAACTCCCAAATGGCTTTCGGGGAAGGATTTTTAAAGGCAAGGTGAGGGAGAGGGTAGTGGTGTATTTAATATCCTTGTCCTTGGTTGGTGATGAGGTAACAGGGTGGTATTTGGGGAATTAACATCATCAATCTTCTGATTTCAACCTGTCTGGGATCTACTTGCTTGTGGTCAGCACGCAGTTAACTTCTTCCATCTGGTGGAAGTTTTAGTATCTGCAAAACAATTCAAGGATACAGCTCAGAGTACTATCTATAGCCCTTGAGAAGGAACTATGGGTCCATGACTTTGTCATATGGCCAAACTATTATTATTTTGTCTTGCTTGACTGTTTTCCTCTTTTTCTGCATTTTCTCAGTTATCTGATTAAATTTTCTCTTTGGAACTCAGGGAAGGCTTGGGAGGCTACAGCTTTTCTACAAACAAGAGGTGGGGTGGGGGAGGGAGGGTGTCTGTAACCACAGGGTCCTGTTCCTTTCAAATTTAGCAGCTGTTCATTAAATACTTTCCAGCTCCTGTTGTTAACACTTCTGCAACTTTCGGTTCTGACTGCATCCATTTCAACTTTGCCTTTTTTCTAAGTAGCTTTAATAATGTTAAAATGTCCAAATTCTTTTTTTCTCTCTCTTCTGGTAGGTTTTTTACTATTGCTGACATATTAACTATACAGTTTTTAATGACTCTGCCCCTATTGGCACCAGCCATCTCCAGGAGGAAATCAGGGAACAATTCACCCTGTGCAGCAGAGTGCCTCTATATGGGAACACTTTAGTTTTGCTGGCAATGGTAAAATTAAAAGGACCGGACATGTGTGGTCTTAAAGGGCAATCAGGGACTCCAAGGTCCTGGAAGGAAAGGGAGGAAGGACTGAAACTCTAGAACCTGGGTCTTGAAAATTCATTGAAACCCAGGCATGTCATTCCTTGCCTTTCAGCCAATGAGTTTAGAGCTCCCTACGGGGAGGGGGGGTGGGGAAGCAGTTCTCTGTTGACCCTTCGAAGTTCCGCTGCCTGTCAACTGCCTATCAGATTCTTTCCCGCCTTGTCCAACGGCCTCCCAGGCACACTTCTGGTTGGCTGCTCCTTGGGACCCTCCCCCACACCCTTCCTGTCACGAGGCCTCCACAGGCCACCATCCCAGACTGTTCCGCTGTCTGCTGTCATCTTCTCTGCTGCCCACCACCCCCTCCCCCCTCCCCTGCCCCCTCCCAGCAGGCTCTGCTGCCAGCAGCAACGCTTAGCTCGTCAGCAGCCATTTTGGCCTACTAGGTCTAGCAGCCGGATCGCTTCTCTGGTTGAGGCACTGACTGGTGCAACTTTCCTGCCATCTTTGCCACAGAAAAGCGAGGCTCAGCCACAGGTGCTCAAAACACAGCAGGCAGTGGGATGGGCCACAGCCCTGCATCAGTCAGACGAGGAGCGGTGCCTGCAGGATGGCATGTCAGGGGCCGCAGAGTCGCAGCCCCTAGGGGTTTACAGGAGGTAGTGCGAGCCCTTTGGGAACAGCAGGGTGGGGAGGAGGGCGCCCAGCTCATAGTCGAGGAGTACTGGGATGTACAGCTGGTAGAAGAGGAGGAAGAGGCAGAAGAAGAGGAGGAGGAAGTGGAGGAGGTGGAGGAGGTTGAAGAGGACGAGGAGAAGAACGAAGAGGCGGAGGAGGAAGACAGAGACAAGGAAGAGGACGAGAATTATGTGGACAAAGAGGAGGAGGAGGACGGTGAGGAGGGCGCAGAAGTGGTCACGGGTATCTGTGAGTTCCCCACCACGCGGTTTCGGTCCCTCTTCACGAATCCAGTCCCTTCCCTTCTAGACCCCGTACTCATTATGAAGACCGTGTCCTGGCCCGGCCCCACGCCGGCCACGCGGTGGTCAGGCGCTGCTCTTGGGAGCCCAGGGAGCCGGGAGAGAGAGGGGACCAGATGCTGGAAGGCGAGTACCAGGCAGAGGGCACCCCGCCCTGGGAGCCGCGGGAACCTGCAGAGGGGGCGGCGGCAGCGGAGGCCGAGTTCTGGGCGGGCGAGGTCCTGGCTGATGCCTCCGAGTCCTGGGAGGCTGGGGCGTGTGGACCCGACGACGGGGCCGAGGCTGGCGAGGGGCGGCCCAGTCCTCAGGCCCTGGCAGCCCCTGCTGGGGCATCGGCCTCAAAGGCAGGCTCCTGGGAGGCGGGGGCGTGTGGACTCGACGATGGGGCAGAGGCTGGCGAGGGCCGGCCCAGTCCTCAGGCCCTGGCAGCCCCTGCTGGGGCATCGGCCTCAAAGGCAGGCCGCGCTCAGCGCTGGCCTCTGGCGGTTAAAGCAGCGGGTCAAAGCTCTCAAAAACCCTCAGGCACAATATGCACAAGTAGAAGCCCAATTCTCTAAAGACCTTTAGGATCTTGAGAAAAAGTATGCTGCCTTCTACCAACCGAGGGGCAAACAAGTGGCATACCTCACTTTTGGTTGACGGGCTTCTAATACTGTAAAGATTCTCAGTAGGATGACCTGAGAAAACAATGAAATGGCACAGGGGCACTTTTCACTGGTTGAAGAATCAATGAGCTTCGCGGTAGAATTTGTCTTTAAATCTGGTGAACATTTTCCACTGAGGTTCTGGCAGAAACATACAAAAATGCTCTCAGAATCAAATGATTTCGATCCCTTCTCGAAAGGGCCAGAAATAATGAGCAGCACAGTGTGTGAGATCTACTGGAAGCAGGAGGAAAATGCTGTGAAATCTGTCAAGCAGCAGAAGTGTGAGGGCCATGGAAGTCTTGTATCAACCAGTAGGAACATGGCCAGCTATTCTTTTAATTTATTGATTGATTGATTGACATATTTCTCTTCTCCAGATCCTCCTGAGGGCAGAGAAGTAGATTCTGCTGCTGATTTTAAATCGGGAAATATTTCCCACCACCTTGTGATGCCAAAGTCCGTATCATTCGACACTAAAGAAGAGAGTGAACATCAGTATGAAAATGCTGATGAAGAGAAAGAGGATGGAAATGAAAAACCAAAAGAAGGACCCAAACTGGATATGGACTCAGCAGAGGGCAGCTCTGGAGAATACAGGTATTATTGTATAGTGCAACCATTCCTGACATCTACCTGTTACTAACAGCTTTATGTTTTGTTTACATCCTTAATTTATTTTTTGTTTATTTTTTAACATCTTTCTTGGAGTATAATTGCTTTACAGTGGTGTTTTAGTTTTTGCTTTATAACACAGTGAATCAGCTATACGTATACCTATATCCCCATATCTCCCCCCTCTTGCGTCTCCCTCCCATCCTCCCTATCACAGCCCTCTATCTGGCCACAGAGCTCCAAGCTGATCTCCCTGTGCTATGCAGCTGCTTCCCACTAGCTATCTATCATGTTTTTAATTTTTTTGTGAAGTAAATAAGAAAAAATTGTTGAAATTTAGTTTTGGAAAAACAGTTTAATGTTGATAATGTACTAGTATTCTAGATGATACATAAGGAAGTGAGTTCTGAAATGTATTTCATTTACAGCCACAAGTCCTTTGTCCTGTAGCTTTAAGACTACTACAGATGGGAAATTTATCAGACCTGGAAATAGAGACCTATATTTTTTAGAGGTCTAAAATATAGAGACCGATATTTTTAGAGAATGGTCACCAGGAGAAGCAGCTAAAGCGACTAAGCTGTGCACTAGCTGTACCTTCATCCCCTGGCCACAGAAATGCAGTCTCTGGGAATAACAATGCCTGTGAGAAGGTGACTCCTTACAAAGTAGTAAAAAGTTAAGGATTTCAAATAAGACTGCATTTCATAAGTAATTCACAAATATTAGTTCAATTTAGATTTTTTATTCAAAAGAAAAGAAAATTAGCCATAATAAGATTATTGGCTATCACTGAGTTGGTAATTCAATCTTAGTTTCTCTTTCCTCTACCCATTCATCTTTTCCTTTCTCTCTCTCATCTCTCTCTCTCTCAGTATCACACTCGTTCTTTCTCCCTTTCTTAATTTTTACACGTGTGGATGTTTGATAACAGCCTCATTCTCATTTTACAGATACGGAAGGTCTGGGATTATAAGGGATTTATGATTTGTGTAAGGAGCATAGGCTCTTAAGGTGGAAAGACATTTAAATCACAGAGTGGCCTTTCAAGAAAAAAAACTAGCATTTATAGTGGTGGGCAAAAGAGAGGTGAGGTTGGTGTGATGACATGATGTGCACCCTGACAACCAAGGGTCTGGGTTACAAGAAGAAAACATTTTGTTTTCTCCTTGGAGAGCCAACAGATGTACATAGTATTGATTCATATTTAGAAAGTCCCTGGTGCATGTTATTGGTGTACAGCTGTTAATTGACTCTTATCCCATCCTACAGTTGGAAGGCATCAAAAGAAGTGGACAGCGAAAGAGAAGAATAATTTGTTCTTCACAGATATTCTACTTTTCATTATCCCACAATACAAATGTTGTTTCAAAGTTCAACATCCCAAAATGATATTAACTGACATCTGACTTTATTCTTACTTTGACACATACATTTGGCGGTATTGTTCACATTGAAAATAAAAGCTTGTTTGACATGAATAAGCTGCAGATTTTTCTTCTTTTTTACATAAATAACACTGACTCCAATGTATGTGTGTTCTATTTATTTCGGCCCACCTTACTGTCATTGAAAGGGATTTCTTTCAAGTATTTGGTAAGCCTGTTTGAAATCCTTTTATTGCAGCCTCAAAGAAATTAAAATATTAGATTATAAACAACTTGTGTGACGATAGAGATGGTGGCCCAGCCTCCAGTATATGTTACTGAAAGAAACTGGTGGATGACCTAGCTTGCCTGGAGACCAGATGGTGCTGTTGGCCTGGCATGGAGCAGCAGCGTCAGCATCAGCTGGGAACTTGCTTGAAATGCAGATTCTCAGACCCTGCCCCAGACCTACTGAACTGGATATTCTGAAGGTAGGCTGCTAGCCATCAGATTAAATTATAGCTCTTACTAATCCCTGGCATAATGATGAATGTAAACGCTGACAAAACGTGTACCTTAACAACTATTGGCCTCTTTTCTTAGTACTTATAACAATTTCACTCTCTCTAATACAAGTCCCGTATATGGAAGCTTGCATATATATATATATATGTGTATATATATAAGTCCTCTTTCCTGACAGTGATGGCTCATGCTGAGACAATTCAAGAGGACATAGCTGCCCTGGATTTAACAGAAACTCATGAAGGACAAACTCAAAGTCAAGTGCTGCCTGTTAACAATATCCCACCTGGCCTAAATCAAAATTACTATCCATAGAGCGATTGCCCCCTTCCTGGGCCAAATAAACCACTTAAAACCAGGCCCCCTCTTAAGCGTGGACAGTGAAATGAACAAGAGACGTTGGTTGTATGGGGCCCTAAGGGACAAGGAGCCCAGAGATATTAGATGATCTCTGGTAAATCTCTGTGGAGCAAAGAAAATGTTTCCTAAAGTTAGATTCCAACCTGGCCAGGCTTTTCCTTCAGAGACAACCTTACCTTCCTTGCCTGCCCCTGACCACTGCCAGCGGCAAGGACCTGCTCCCACATCAGGACCCACTGGTCTCCAAGCAGGCCTCTTCTGGCCGACAGTAGCCCATTTACTACGTGAACTGTAAAATAGTAACAACACTGGCTGGCTCTGGTGGACACAGGTGTCCAAAGCTCCCTAAGCCCAGGAAGCACTCATACTCTAAGCCCCCCTGCCCCCCGCCAGGAGATGACGGGCTTTGGAGGAGAATTAATTGAAGGGATAATTATCTGCTTAGCTTTATTTATTTATTTTTTTAACTTTTTGTGTGGCATGCGAGATTTTAGTTCCATAACCAGGGGTCGAACCCACGGCCCCTTCAGTGGACGTGCGGGGTCGACCGCTGGACCGCCAAGGAAGTCCCATCTGCTTAGCTTTTAATATGGGCTTAGTTTTGCTAAAAGATGCTTCTGCGCTGGTCGTTCTCTGAGACTCTTTTCCCATTACTGGAATGGACTTCCTCCGTCAGCAGGTAACCTCATGAAACAAGCCTAAGGATTTGATGCCACTGGTGGGCGCTGGCCAGTGGGAACCAGTTCACCTTCCTCTACCCGTGTAAGAGGTACTGACTAAAAGGAAAGCACTGAAGGATTATGGCCTGTCCTAGCTGACTTAGTTAAAGAAAGGCTATGGATTCCCACCTTTCAGGTCTCTGGGATGGCCTGAGCTTAAAGCCACTACTAATGAGTAGAGGCTATCTGTAGACTAGAGAGAGTTAAATAAACAAGGCTGCTCCCTGTGTTAGAGCCCCTCTAACTGTGTACAGTTCCCTTAATGAATGACGTTCAGACTAACACTGGTAAACGGTTCAGAGTCAGAGGCTGGGCTAACATGTTCTCTTTGTTAAATATCACACTTTGCCTTCCCCTTGGAGGATCAACAGTACACCTTTTCCCCAGTCACCTGTGGGGTACGTGAACGCCCCTGTGATTGCCCGTGGGGCCTAGATGCCTGCCCGGCACCAGCCACCTCCCGCAGAGACTCAGCTCTGGCACTGTATCCATGCCATCCTCGTCACGGGACCTGACCTGGCCAAGACTCTGTGTCCCACACCATCACAACTGTGAGTGAACACCTCCCTGAGAGGGGATGGGCGATTGCCCGCCATAAGGTACAAGGCACCTCCTAGGTTGTGATGCCTGCCCGGCACCAGCCACCTCCCGCAGAGACTCAGCTCTGGCACTGTATCCATGCCATCCTCGTCACGGGACCTGACCTGGCCAAGACTCTGTGTCCCACACCATCACAACTGTGAGTGAACACCTCCCTGAGAGGGGATGGGCGATTGCCCGCCATAAGGTACAAGGCACCTCCTAGGTTGTTAAATTTCTGGGCTATGTTTGAAACTCAAAAGGGTAAACTAGTCCCAGTTTGGTAAAGGAAAAGCTCCTAGTGCTCCAGCCAACGTCCCAGATTGGCAAAGGAGGCCCAACATTTGGTAGGCATGTTTGGATTCCGGTGGCAACCTCAAATATTTGCTGGCCCCCATCTATGGAGTCACCCATAGGACCTCCACTTTTCAGTGGGGACCCGAGCCACAACAGGCACTAGATAAACTGAAGAAGCCTATCATTTCAGCTCTCCCCACTAGTGCTCTGAGGGCAGGACTTACAACTGGAAGTTTCTGCCACCCTAACGTTCACTTATGGGAGCCGCTGGGCCAAATGTCTGTGGACATTTGGCATTCTCTTTTAACCCTTCTAATATGCTATGTTCTCTTTCTTCTAATGGATCTTTGCCCATCTTCATTCTCCTAACTAGACCTTATGCACAGCTTTAGGCCCCATTGACTTTCTAAGCCCTAATCATCCTTTCCGTCCTAACTCAGGTTTTTTTTTTTTACAAGAAGCCTCTTCCCTGTTAAGACCGGGTTGCACGTTCCTTTCTTTGTTATTTTTAGAGTAAAGTGAAAATAAAATAACATAAAATTAATGATTTTAGTCACTTTAAAAGGGACAAATCAAATAAAAAGTTTTAAAAATAAAATGTGCAAATCAGTCCTTTCAGTACATTCACGATGCTGTGCAACCATCACCCCTATCTAGTTTCAGAGCATTTTCATCAACTCAAAAAGAAACCCTATACCCAGGATGCGGTCATAACCCATTCCCTCCTATCCTCAAACACTGGCAACCACTAATCTCCTTTCTGCCACTATGGATTTGTCTAACCTGGACATTTCATAGAAATGGAATCATGCCATAGGGGGCAGTGTGTGTTTGCGTGTGTGTGTGTGATATTTGGTAATTTTTGTTCATGGTAGTTGTTACCTTTTTTCATTATGAACTTTCTTCTCATTCTAAAAAAAGATTCACTTCATGCATGATTTTGTATAACGATAGAAGAAGAGTCTTCCATATTGTATGAGCTTCTTGCCTGATTGAACCTGTTTTGGACTCTCCCTGAAAAAGACCAAGACTCCTTGGGTATAATGCCTGTACCAGTCCAATAACATACACAAAGATTGTATGCCATGACCAAAGGATTTTTATCCCAGGAATATAATGTTGATTTAACATTAAGACATCACAGTGTAGGGACTTCCCTGGTGGAGCAGTGGATAAGTATCCACCCGCCAATGCAGGGGACATGGGTTCGAGCCCTGATCCGGGAAGATCCCACATGCCGCGGAGCAACTAAGCACATGCGCCACAACTACTGCGCCAGCGCTCTAGAGGCCGTGAGCCACAACTACTGAGCCCAGGTGCCACAACTACTGAAGCCGGCACACCTAGAGACTGGGCTCCACAACAACAGAAGCCACTGCAACGAGAAGCCCGTGTACTGCAACGAAGCATAGTCCCCGCTTGCCGCAACTAGAGAAAGCCCGTGCGCAGCAAAGAAGACCCAAGGCAGACAAAAATAAAAATAAATAAATAAATTTATATTAAAAAAAGAAATCACAGTGTAATACATCTAACAGAATACCAGACAAAACCTCATGATCATCTTAAGAGACATTTACAAAGCCTTTAGCATAATTCAACACTTCCATGATAAAAACTCTCAACAAACTAGGATTAGAAGATATCTTCTTCAATGCTCAACATCGCCAACTATTAGAGAAATGCAAATCAAAACTACAATGAGGTATCACCTCACACCGGTCAGAATGGCCATCATCAAAAAGTTTACAAACAGGGGCTTCCCTTGGGGGTCCAATGGTTAAGACTCCACACTCCCAGTGCAGGGAGCCCGGGTACAAACCCTCGTCGAGGAACTAGATCCCGCATGCCACAAGTAAGAGCCCACATGCCACAAGTAAAAGACCCCGCATGCCGCAACTAAAAGATCCCACATGTCACAACCAAAGATCCCACATGCCCCGACTAAAGATCCTGCATGCAACAACTAAAAGATCCCACGTGCAATGAAGATCCTGCACGTGGCAACAAAGATCCCGCGTGCCCTAACTAAGAACCAGCATAGCCAAATAAATAAATAAAATAAAATAATTTTTTTAAAAAAACGTTTACAAACAGTAAATGCTGGAGAAAGTGTGGAGCAAAAGGAACCCTCCTACACTGTTGGTGGGAAATTAAATTGGTGCAGCCACTATGGAAAACAGTGTGGAAGTTCCTTCAAAACCTAAAAATAGAGTTGCCATATGATCTGGCAATTCCACTCCTGGGCATATATCCAGAGAAAACTCTAATTCAAAAAGATACATCACCCCCAATGTTCACAGCAGCACTATTTACGATAGCCAAGACATGGAAGAAACCTAAATGTCTATCGACAGATGAATGGATAAAGAAAACGTGGTACATATATACAATGGAATACCACTCAGCCATAAAAAGTAATGAAATAATGCCATTTGCATAACATGGATGGACCTAGAGATTATTATACTAAGTGAAGTAAGTCAGAGAAAGACAAGTATCATATGATATCCCTTACATGTGGAATCTAATAAAAAATGATACAAATGAACTTATTGATAGTTACAAAACAGAAACAGACTCACAGACATAGAAAACAAACTTACGGTTACCAAAGGGGAAAGGGGGTGGGAAAGGGATAAATTAGGAGTTTGGGATTAGCAGATATAAACTACTATGTATAAAATATGTAAACAACAAGGTCCTACTGCATAGCACAGGGAACTATACTCAATACCCTGGGGGTGGGGAAGGGATAAATTAGGAGTTTGGGATTAGCAGATATAAAGTACTATATATAAAATATGTAAACAACAAGGTCCTTCTGCAAAGCACAGGAAGCTATATTCAATATCCTGTTGTTAACCATAATGGAAAAGAATATGAAAAAGAATGTGTGTGTATACATATATATTTATATATTTATATAAATAACTGAATCCCTTTGCTGTACACCGAAAACTAACATAACATTGTAAATCAACTACACTGCAATAAAAATGTATTAAAAAATGAAACACAGTTATGAAGCCATAAAAAAGGTACAAACTCTAAGTTATAAAATAAATAAGTCATGGGGATGTAATGTACAGCATGATGACTATAGTTAATAATACTATATTGTCTATTTGAAAGTTGCTAAGACAAAACCCTCTTAGGTTTGCTCTTAATAAGAGATTATAATAGGTTTTTCCTTATCTTCTAAGTAATCTCCGTAGAAAGCAGAGATTCTGTGTCTTATCAGAATAATTTCCTGTGCTTCTTGTTGATTTATCATGTCCTTTATTTGTAAGATAACTGAGTCTTCTTACTTCTAAAAGAAAGAAGCCTGTTTTCAATCACAATACCTCCAATATTTACTTTTGAAATCTTTTATTAGTACTCTGGTTAAATAGGTAGCCAAATACTTTCTTAGTGACCCATGATTCTATTTAGCCAAGTGTACAAATCTTCTGCCATTTCTAACAACTTGTGATGTTTGATGTTTCCAAATTCAAATCCTAAATGAAATCTTCTTGATCTCATACTGACATTGATATTTCCCAGAGGGCTTGCGGAAAATCCAGAGCTTGTTCTTTCACCTTGTAAATGAGAGATGTTACAATAAGTAGGTTTATTTGATAAGTTGAGTTGCACAGGAAGCACTGCCAAATAAGAAGAGATGCTTAACCTTCTCTAGTGTATATTTCTATGTGTAAAATGTTATTAATACAAATACTTCAGAAATTGTATTAATTAATATAAATGTCAGTGCCTCTGCTGTCCATGACGTATCTTGGTGCTGCTTTGCCTTAGAATTGGACAACATCAGCATAATGTTATCAGCTGTCATTCCAGTTAGTATTTTAAAATGTTCTATGCCACAGAGACAACCAAATGTCCTTGTCAATTGCATCATTTTTATAATGAACTTTCATCACATCTTTTACCATGGCCATTTTCACTCTTTTGTCATCCACACTTGTTTTAGTTTGACGCCTCCCTGAAAGCTCTTGCAATCAGCTACAGGCCAGAGTCATTATCTTCAACAAAATGGGACTATCTTGGAGTCCCACAGAAAGGACTCTGCCAGGTACTCTTGAGGCAAAGAACTCCTAATGGCATTGCTTAAATAACTTTGAGACCGTACCACCGGCCTGAGTCAGGATTTCCAGAATTCTCCTGGAGAAGCTGATAAGTTCCTGAGATGGCTAACCCAAGATCAAGCAGAACAAGAATTACATAGGGCTGAATGAGTTGGTCAAGGACGATTACGGCTTTTGCTTGGACTACTGCTGATGCTTTAATGTTCTGTTTTCTGGATATAAGGAACTGCCTTCTTTTCTAACTTCAGCTATCTAAATTTCATAACAGTTTAGTAGATCATACTTCTGTAAACAGAAATGAAGTATTTATCTTTTTTCCCCTGCCTGATCACTCTAGAATTTGACTATCCTTACTAAGTATTCTTATTTTCACAGTAATACAATGAATGGCATAGGTTCAATAAGAATCCATCCTCCTTAGAACAGAACATAATTGATTTGATTATATGACCAAAGCTTTGAGTGGACTATCATGTTTTTAAAGAATACAGTGTTTTTAAAAGTAGTGATTGATTGATTGACTTGGCTGCACCAGGTCTTAGTTGCGGCACGAGGGATCTTCGTTGTGGCACGCGGGAACTTTAGCTGCGGCACGTGGGGTCCTTTAGTTGCGGCATGCGAGATCTTTAGTTGCGGCATGCAAACTCTTAGTTGTGGCATGTGGGATCTAGTTCCCTGACCAGGGATCACACCCGGGCCCCCTGCATTCGGAGCGCAGAGTCTTAGCCACTGGACCACCAGGGAAGTCCCAGACGATCATAGTTGAGAATAATATATACAATCAGATATGTCCAGAGAGTTTTAAGGAACTGAAGGTGATTTTATGGAGCCAATGCTTACGAAGTCTTCTTGGGAAAATGGGCCTGGCACCTGGTTTACAGCTTTCTCGGCCTTACAGGTGAGCGGGAGAGGTCCCCTCCTGGCAGGCCTGGGAAACTTAGGATAGTTTGCGGGCCTTCAAGGAGAGATTAATTTACCCAAATCTATAGGTACTGCAGGGGAATTGTGGTGGTGAGCTTTGGGCTTGGCTTCCTAGCCTTGAGAGGCTTTCAAAAGTCCAATCTGAGTGAGACTCCTTATGAAAAGTTCCAGCAAAGTAAACTAAAAAAGGCCTACGTGGTCAGTTATCATTCTTGCTGCAACTGTGCAAATAAGCAAGCCAAATCTAATGAGACCAGACACTCTATAAGCAAGAATAATCTTACTTTGATTACCTTTGATCAAAAAGGAGGTGACGGTTGAGAGAAATTTTATATTTCAATAGAAAACACACCCTCGGGAGGGATGAGATTCTCGTCCTGTTCATTATCTTTCAGCTAGTTTGCCCTTCCTTGTAAACTACATGGTTGTGTTCCCTACATGTAAATTGGACTAGCTCCTGCTATCTCACACAGTTTGTCAGTCCTTTCCAAATTCTCAATCCTTCCAGTTTCCTTCAACATCTGGCTGCAACTCTTCAAACTAATGTTTCCAATTTTTCTCCAACCCTCCTGATTTGACATCGCCGAGAACTCAAAGCTGACCACCCAGATTCTTATTGGATCTTTAGGTTTTCTTGTAACTGGCTTTGTCTTCACAGGATCAAAAGAAGGCCTGTGAGCTGAAGTTAGACAACTTGATATAAACTTCAAAGGACCTCATCACTGCAGCAGATCACGTATGATCCTCATGCCTGGAACTGCTGCTGTGTGGGCCACTCAGGACATTCACTTTATCTTCCATGCTCTGCTCCACGGAATAAGCATGATTGTGGTTGATCTTACCAAAACCTATCTATCTGATGTCTATGCCATCAGAGAAAACATCCACTGTAAACTCGGAAATCCACCCGATTGCCACTGCCATCCTCACTCCACCATCTAAACATGCTTCAAGCCCAACATCTTCAATGGGCTGTCCTTCTGGACTCAGAAACTGGCTTTAAATAGTCCACTACCAACATTAATCTTTCTTTTTCTTTTCGTAGAAATCCCCCTCATTAAATGCTTCATTCCTTGCATGATCCAGCAAATATCCTCTACTACCAAACATCAGCAGATGGCTCAGTTGTTCCTTAATGAACAAAAGGTGACTGAATGAGAAATGGACTTCTATTGTGCACAGGAAAGAAGAATGCCTCTTCTTGCCTTGAACAAGAAGGGGAACTCAACATTAACTCCCTTCTTAACCAAACTTTAGGCCATTCTGAGTCTTCTTCTTCACTAGGCCTCAAGCTTGATCCTATCTTTGGCCTGCCACGCCCAGCTTTAGCAAAAATCCTCCTAGGCCAGTTTAGCAAGAATCCCCCCATCCTTCGTATCTAAGTTCTTCATCCCTCCTCTTGAGGTCTAATCAAGTCCCACCCCCCAGCCTCCCATCATACTTGTGTTAGTCAGGGTTCTTCACAGAAACAGGACCAGTAAGAAACAGATAGGTATACACATAGCTGATTTATCTATAGCTACAGATCAATATCAATGATAGGTGTATATATATATATATATATATATATATATATATAGATCTATGTCAGATATCTAATATCTATATATTTATAGATATATATGTTTATATTAATGCTATTTCTCTCTTATATAGAGATATAGATGTTGATATAGATATAGATATAGATGAGGAGATTTATTATAGTAATTGGCTCATGAGATTATGGAGGCTGAGAAGTCCTACCATCTGCTGTTCGTAAGCTGGAAAACCAAGAAAGCCACTGGTATAAATCACTCTTAAGTCTGAAGGTGTGACAAACAGGAAAGTCCCAGATCAAGATGGAAGGCCCAAGAATCAGGGGACTGATGCTGCAAATCCTGGTCCAAGTCCAAAGGTCCAGGACTAGGAGTACTGATGTCTAAGAGCAGAATAATATGGATGTCCCAACTCAAGCAAAGAGAACATTCATCCTTCCACTGCCTTTGTGTTCTATTCAGGCCCTCAAGAGATTGTATCAATGCCCACTTGAATTGATGAAGGCAATTTTCTTTACTAAGACTGCCAATTCACATGCTAATCTCTTCCGGAATCCTGCTCACAGACACACCAAGAAATGTTTTACCAACTATCTGGGCATCTTTTAGTCCAATCAAATTGACACCTAGCATTAACCAACACAATACCTAAGTTCCTCTTAGTAATTTGCCATTCGCTAACTCCCTCACCCTCCCTGTTGGCCATAAATTGTCATCTGTCTGTCTTGTATATGGAGTTGAGTTTATTTTCCCTATTGCAATACTCCCTGGCCCCTATTACAATGGTCCTGACAAAAGCCTTCCTTGCCTTAAACTCCATATGGCATAATTCTTTATTGACAATATTGATGTTATTATGTTCCTGTGAGTGGGAAAATGTGTGTCAGGATCATTGCTGTGAGCTAGATAATGTGTGTGCATATTCATGTGAGATAATGTGAGAATGTGAGTACATATGAGCGAATTTCTTCTCTGAGCTTATGTTTGAGCTTTACGGTGGATGTGAGTATGTCTGTGTGTACATCTATATGTAAGCATGCTCCTGATTTCAAGAATGTGCATGTGCACGTGAAAGTGTGAGTGGGAGCATCGGGAAGCATCTGAGTGTTTATATTCGGGTCCCCGTGTGAGTACACGTATGAGTATGGTCATGAAATTAAGTGAATATATCAGCATGTTTATGTGGAGCAGTGAGTGTATAAGTGGATGCATGTGAATGTATGTTTTTAAATTTCAATTTGTAGGCAAATCTGAGCGTGTTTAGGGAGTGTGCAAGCATGTGAGTGTATGTAAGCATATCTCTGTGTGACATTATATGTGTGAATATGTTCATGGGTGAGTGTTTTCTTAGGTGCAAATTTGTGTGTTTAAAATTAATATTTAAGTGTGTTCACCTGTATGAATGAATTTGTAAGCACGTGAAGGCAGATTAGCATAATTCTGAGTAGTTGGGGGTAAATGTGGTTTTTGTGTGTTCTTGTTTATGTGTGAACATATTTGAATAAGGGAGCATGTATACAGGAATGCATGTAATGGTTTTTTCAGTGAATGAATGAGATCGTGAGCTTCTTGCTGATTGTGAGCATGTTCCTGTGACATTCAATATGTAAGCATGTTACTCTTTGGGACAGTGATATTTTAAAGCGTACCCTGGAATTTGCAGCCACATACATGCGGGTTAGCATGTTTGTATGAGTAACTGAATGTGTATCAGGTTCATTGTGGTGAGCTAGTTCACAGGTGAGTATATGTGTGTAAGTGAAACATGAATAAACATGAGTGGAAGTGCATGTGAGTGTATTTTCTTCTTTGAGTGGATATTTTGAGCTTCATGCAGGATGTGAGCGTGTTTGTATGTGAATATCTATGTGAACATGTTCCTGACTTTAAGAGTGAAAATGTGCATGTGTAAGTGAATGTTTGAGTGGGAGCTTCTGAATGTATGCATTTGTGTCCCTGTGTGAATGAATCTCTTGGCATGGTCATGTGATTGAGTGTTTGAGCACGTTCGTGTGAAGGAGTGAATGTCAGTATGTACGTCTGAATGTATGTGTGTCTGTGAGTGGGAGTGAATTGGTGGGCAAGTTTGAGGATGTTTGAGTGTTTAAGTGTTTTGTGAGTGAGTGAATGTGTGAGTGTATGTATTTGAGCACATCTGTCTGTGACAGTGTGTAGGTGAGCCTGTTCACAGGTGAGAGTGGTCTCTTGGATCTAAACTGGCATGCTTAAAGTGAACACTTTTGTATGCTCATCTGTATAAAGGAATTTGTAAGCCTGCGAATCATGTTAGCATATTCATGTATAGTGGATGAGCAAGTATGTTTTCTTGTGACCTTGTTAATATGTGACTACAGTAGTTGCTCACTATTCATGGGGGACTGATTCCAGAACCCACCAAGGATACCAAAATCTGAGAGTGTCCAAGTCCCACAGTCAGCCCTCTCTATCCCCGTAGTCTGCATTCTCGGACTCAACCGACTGTGAATCATAAACATAGCACGTGATATGCAGCTGGTTAAATCTGTGAAAGCAAAACCCATCGATACAGAGGGCTAACCGTATATTTATTGAAAAAAATCTGCATATAAGTGGACCCACACAGGTGAAACTCTTGTTGTTCAAGGGTCAGCTGTATATTGGAATAAGGTAATTCATGCCCATATGTGTGAGTAAATGTAAGAGTTTTTATATAAATGAGTGAATTTGTGACCTTCCAAGTCAGTGTTAGCATGTTTGTGCACAATTATATTTGTGACTATGTTAATGTTTATGACCAAAAATTTGCATGAGTAAATGAATGTGTAGGTTTGTGCATATACACACAATGAGCATGTCTGGAATGTGAGTGAATCTGTACTCACTCTTGTGTGTATAAGCAAATATGTGTATTTGCTCACTAGTGTGATGTGGGAAATTTTGTGTAAGTATATGAATGTCTGAGTGTCTGAAGGTGAATATATGTGTATATGTGTAAGTAAATTAGTCACTACACGTGTCTGAGTAGTGAATTTTAAGCATGCTAATATTAGTGAATGAATGTTTGAAAGTATGCATATATGTGAGCTGGTCCACTCACAAGAGTGAATATATGAACAAGTAGATCTGAGACAATATTTGTGTTGATGTACATGTTTGTGCGTGTTCAAGTGCATCTTTTAATTTGTGACCATGTGTATGGATGTTAGCATGTTAGGGAATAAGTATCAGATTCACTGTTTTGAGCTAGTTAATGTACTGTGAGCCTTCGTGTAAAATATGGGTGTGTACATGGAAGGACAAGTGAGTGTATTTTCTTCTGTGAGTAAATGTTTGAGCTCCAAGGTGGATGTGAGCACGTCTGTGTTCGTGCATCCATGTGAGCATATTCTGGAGGTTAAGGCTGTGAATGACATGTAAGTGAAGGGGTGAGTGGGAGCATCTGACTGTATATATTCGGATCCCAGTTCGAGAGAATGTGTGAGCATGGTCGTTTGATTGAATGCATGTTGGAGCATGTTTGTGTGAAAGAGTGAATATGTCAGTGTGTGAGTGTAAATGCATATGTGTTGTTGGATGTGAGTCAATTTTTGAGTTTGAGTTTGTGAATATTTGGTGTGCTTTGTGAGTGAATGTGTATCTGTATGTAAGTCAGGTATCTGTGTGTAAGTCTATCTGTGAGACGGTTTAGGGGCAAGAGTAATTTCCTGGCTGTAAATTTGCACACTTAAAGTGAACATTTATGTGTGCTCATCTGTATAAATAAATTTATAAGCATGTGAATGCAGGTTACTATAATGCTGAGTTCTGAGTCAGTGAGTTTGTTTTTCAAGTGATCTCATAAATGAGTGAATATATTTGAAAAAAGTAATTTGTGAGCATGTGAGCGAGTGAATGTAACTATTGTTAGGTAGTGTAATTGAGTGAATTTGTGAGTTGGTGTGACCATATTTGTGTGCAAGTGAATATATGAGCTTGTTACTCTTAGTGACAATAATAATTTGCATGCGTGAATGGGTGTTTATAACTGCAATGAGCATATCTGCAAGTGAGTTAATTTGTAATCACTTTCATGAGTGAATGAATATGTAATTAAGCTCATGAGAGTGAATGAGGTGTGGGATACTTTTTGTGAGTGTGTGAAAGTATGAACATTTGGGTGTGAATGTAGGTTAGCATTTGTATGTATGTGGGTAAATTTGTCAGTATATGCATTTGCATAGTGAATGGAAGTGTTAATGTGAGTGAATGTGTAACCACGTGCTTATATGCGAGCATTTCTCTTCTTTAGAGTGAATATGTGAATCTGTACATCTCAGTATGCTGACATGTCTGCGTGTTCAACTGTATGTTTAAATTTGTGACCATATGCACAGCTGTTATGTTTCTCTGAGTTAATGAATATATATAGTTTATTACTGTGAGTTGAATCGTTCACTGTATTTCTGCGAGTGAAATATGAACATGAGTGTAAGTGTATGTGAGTGTATTTTCTTCTGTGACTATTTGACCTTCACATACAAGTGAGCACATTTATGTGTAAGTGTCCACGGGAGCATGTGGGAGCATCTTAGTATATATGAGTCCCTGTGTGAATAAATTTGTGGGTATGCTCATGTGATTGAGTGACTCTTTGAGTATGTTTGTGCGAAGGAGTGAATGTGTCGGTATGCATGAATGTTTCTGTGTCTTTGAACGTGAGCTACTTTTGGGGCATATTTGAATGAGTATTTGAGTATGTTTTGTGAGTGACTGTGTGAGCATGTTTATGTACGCAAGCATGTCTTCTATGACAGTTTAAGTGTGAGCCTGCTCATGGGTGATTGTGTTCTTAAGTGTAAATTTGTGTTTACAAGGTGAATATTTGTGTTCCCATCTCTATGCGTCCATTTGTTAGCATGTGCAATCCTATTAGCATATTAGTGGGTATGAGCAGGTGGTTTTCATGTGATCTTGACAACATACAACTATATTTGAATAAGCTACTCTGAGAGCATGTGTGAGTGAATGTGATTTTATGTAACTGAGTGAATGGGTGAGATTCTTAGTGTATGTCCTTGAGCAAGTGAGTCTGTAAGCATGCTGTGTTTCTGACAATGATAATTTGCACGGAAAAGTGAATGTGTGAGTGTGTGCATATACATGCAATGAATGTGTCCAGAATGTGAGGGAATCTGTAATCACGTTCGTGTGTATAAGTGAGTATGTGATTATGCTTATGTGAGTGTGGTACGAGCTACCTTGTGGGAATGTCTGATGATCTGAGTGTGGATATGTTACTATGGGTATGCGTGTCAGCCAGTTTGGATGTGCATTTGAGTGAGTGAACTATAAGCATGTTAACAGGAGTGAGGGAGTGTTTCAGCGTGTGGATATATGTAAGCATGTACGCTCATGAGAACGAATGTGTAAACTTATACATGTGACCGTGTGTTAGGATGGCATTTGAAAGTTGTCTTATTTGTGTGTTTTAAAGCGTATGTTTAATAGTGGATGTGAGCATGTTTTTGTGTGAGGGTTCATACAAGCATGATCCTGATCTTCACAATGTCAATCTGCATGTGTAAATGAATGTCTGAGTGGGAGCCTCTGTGTGAATGAATGTGGGCATGGTTATGTGGCTGAGTGAATGTCACCACGTTGTGTGAGTGAATGTGTCAGTCTGCGTGTGTGAATTCATGTCTTTGAATATGAGTGACTTTGTGGGCATATTTCAATGTGTGAATGCTTAAAATTGTTTTGTGAGTGATGAATGTGTGAGTGTGTGTCTGTGTACGTATGTCTCTGTGTAAGTGTATGTGTGAGCCTGCTCATGGTGCTTCACTGTGAGCATTTTTCAAGTGATGTTTCGTTGCACTCATTGTGTGTATGGATGGTGAGCATGTACAGACGTGTTAGCATGTTTGTGTGTAGTGACTATATGGTGGGGGTTTTTTTACCTTGTTTATGTGGGAGTACATTTGAGTAAGGTCATGTGTGAAAGTGTGTTGTAAGGGAATGTGTTTTATGTGTTGGAAGAATTTGTGAGATTCTTGGTGACTGTAAGAAGATTTCTGTGCAAGTGAATGAGTAAGCATGTTCCCGTTTGAGACAATGAGAATTTGCATAAAACTGAAAGTGAATGTGTGATTGTGGAACTCGAAACCTAACATGTATGGTGTATGAATGAATTTTTTGCCATACTCGTCTGTGTGAATGTGTGATAATGCTCCTGTGGCTCACTGAGTTGTCGGCATGATTGTGTCAGTGAAGGGAAGTGTGTGTGTGAGTGCGAGTGTATGTATGTTTACATATGTGAGGAACTTGTCAGGATGTGCACTGCAATAAGTAAACTCTAATCATGTTAATGTTGGTCAGTCAGTGTGTGATCCTGTGCCTGTATGTGAGGATGCACATTTTTCAAAGTGAATATGTGAAGTTGTACGTGTCTTGGAGTATGCTCACGAAAGAATATTTGTGTGGTCAAGTAAATGTTTGTTGGTGTTCATGTGTATGCACTACCTTGTGAGCGTATGCTTGGATGAAAGTATGTTCATCGGTGTGTATGAATGTATATTATGCTCATTTGTATGCTCACATTCATGCATGTATACTGTGTGGGTGGAATGTGAGCATATGACTGAGTTCATGGGAGCTTATGGATTAATGAATGTGTGAGCGTTGTGGTGAGCACGAGCATATTTGTGTGCAAGGGCGTACGTGAGCATGTTCCTGATGGTGAGCATGTTAATGTGTGTGGCTAAATGGGAGCACTGGAGAGTGTATTTTTGTGTATCCCTGTGAGAGAATTGGTAATCATGGTATGAGATTGAGTGAAGGTGCCAGCTTAGTTTTATGGAGTGAATGTATCAGTGTGCATGTATGAGCACCTCTGAGTATGTACATCAGTGAAATTGTGAGCATGTTCAGGTGAGGGTCAATGTCTGACCATGCTCATGGAAATGAGTGAGGCTGTGAGCACATCTGAGTGAACGTGCAAGCATATGGGGTGAATGTGAATGTGTATTATAGAGTTTTTGGTCACTATGTTCATTTGGATGAGTCAACACGTGTGTTAACGCGACTGTGTGTATATATGTGAGCATGCACATTGTGAGCATGAATATATGAACTTTTACATGTCTTCAAGTGTGATTATATTTGAAATGTTTGAATTTGATTATTGAAAAAGTATTTGTGTGTGCATGTATATTTGTGAATTTGTGAGCATGTTCATAAATGATAGCCTATTCATGTAGGTGTGAAGGTTTATTGTGTTTATTTATGTGAGCTTGTTAAAGTGTGAGTACACTGTATGAGTGGAATGTGAGCATGGGAGTATGTTTGTGAGTTTATGTGAGTGAATTCTGGGGCTTTGTGACACGTGTGATCATGTTTATGTGCAAGTGTATATGTATGTTCCTGATTGTGAGCATGTTAAGGTGCATGAAAAGTGAATGGGTGTGTTGGAAAATGAATATATATAGCTATATATCTATGTCTCTATGTGCATGAAACTGTCAGCATGCTCATGTGGTTGAATGACTGCTTGAGAAGGTTTATGTGGAGTGAATGTGTCAGTGTGTGTATGTGTGCATCTGATAGTGTTTACCTATGAATGAATTCATGAACATGTTCTTATGAGTTAATGTGTGAAAGCATCTTGTTACTAGGTGAATGTACATTACTGAATATATGCAAGCCTTTTCACGGCTGAGTGTGTCTTACTGTGAAAAAATGTGTATGGTTAAGTGAATATTTTGTGTGTACTCATCTGTATGAGTGAATTGGTGAGTATCTGAGTGCATGTCAGCATATTCCTATGTGATGATTGTGTATGTGTGTTTTTGTGTGATACGTGAATGTAAGTATACTTGTATAAGGGAAGGTATGGAAGTATGTGTGTGAGTGTATTTTTTCTGAGTTTGAGATAACTTGTGAGCTTCTTGGTCGGTGTGAGCATGTTTGTTCTGATGTGCCTACGTGAGTTAATTCCTGTTTGTGACAACATGGTTAAGTGAATGCGTGGTTGTGTGTATATAAATGTAATGAGTATGTTGTGAGTAAATTTGTGGTCATGCTCATTTGTGCGACCGAATGTATGGTAATTCTCATGTAAGTGAAGTGTGAGTGCATGTTTGAGTGAGTGAATGTGTAAGCCGGTGAATATATGTATGTCCATATGAGAAGCTAAATATGTCATTTCAGTGAGTGAATTATAAGTGTAGTAATGTGTGTGAGGGTGTGCACATATACATGAGCATGTATATTTGTGAGTGATTATGTCAATTTGTACATGAGTGTAAATGTGACAATATTTGAGTACTGAAATATTTGTGTATTCATGCATATGCCTGAGCTTGAGCATGTGTTTGCACAATAGCATGTTGGTTTGAGTATATGAATGTGTATCATAGGTTTGTTTCAGCTTGTTCATGTGAGTATATTGTGTGAAACGTGAACATCTGAGTGTGACTACATGTGAGTATATACACGAGTGAAAGCCTGAGATTCATGGTTAGTGTGAGTATATTTGCGTGTGTGTGAATACGTGATCACCTTTTTCATTGTGAACATGCTAACATGCACGTAAAGGGGAAAGGGTGAGCGCAACATCTAAGGGTACATATTTGTGTTCCTATGTGTGAACTGCAAGCATGCTTATGTGATTGAGTGATGAGTTAAGTGTCTGTATGGTGAGAATATCTGAGTGTGCCTACATATATGTGTAAATTTCTGGACAAGTTTGTGTGAGTGAATGCATGAACATGTTTAGTGAGTGTGTGAATGTTTCAACATGTGTATGTATGGTAAAATGTGTGTGACAATTTATATGTGAGTGAACTTATGGGCAAGAGTGTTACATTGTGTGTAAATTCATGTTTACTTATCTTGTGTACTCATCTGGAGGAGTGAGTTTGTGAGCATTTGCATGTATGTTAGAGTGATCATGTGTAGTGAGTATGCTTTTATGTGATCTTGTTAATGTGTGTGTTTATTTCAGTAAGGTAATGTGTGCTTATGAGTGTATGTTTGTTGAGCGGACGTATTTTATCTGAGGAAGTGAACGTGCGCAATTTTTGGTGAGTGAGAGCATGTTCCCGTGCCAGTGACTGTGTAATCATGTTACTGTTCGTGACGATGACAATTCGTATGGGGAAGTGAATGTGTATGTGTGTGTGTAAAAGTATTAAATGTCTTGTAAGTTAATTTTTGAGCATGATTGCGTGTGAATGGGTGACAATGCTCATGTGAGTGAATGAGGTGTGGGCATGTTTGTGCTAATGAGTGAATGTGTATGCATGCCCTAGGGTGTGAATGTATGTTATGTCCATGTGAAATGGTAAATTTATCATTATGTGTATTTTTAGTGAGTGAACTGTAAGAGTGTTACTGTGAGTGAACATGAGTTTGTATATTTAGGTGAGCGTGTTCATTCACGAGAGTAAATAACTGAACTGTACATGACAGTGTGGTAGTGCGGCAATATTTGAATGTTGAAGTAAATGTGTGTGTTCTGTTGTGTGAATTTATGAGCATGTATGATAGTGTATTTGTGTGAGTATATGTGTACCATGTTCATTTGTTTGAGCTTCTTAATATGTGGATATATTATTTGAGTGATTGGCAATCATGTGCATGTGTGTGTAATTCATCTATGTATGAATGAATGTTTAAACTTCTTGGTAAGTGTGAGTATCTCTGTGTGAAAGTGTCTATGGGAGCATGTTCCAGCTTGAGATTTTGTTAATTGGTTGGTGAAAGTGAACAGATGAGTGGGAACATCTGAGCCTATATATTTGTGTCCCTATGGCAGTAAATTTGTGAACCTTTTCATGTGATTAGATGAATATTTGAGCATGTTTGGGTGAAAGAATATGTAAATGCATGCCTGTCTATATATCTCTGTCTGTGTATGTGAGGGAATCTGTGAGCATGTTTGAGTGAGAGGGGATGTGTTTTTTTAGTGAGTATATGTATGAGTGTATGTATGTGAGCATTTCTGTGTATGACAATGTACAGTATGTGTGAGTCTGTGGGTGGCTGATGGTATGTTACTCTGTAAATATGTGTTTAAAGTGGGTATCTGTGTGTGACCATCTGTATGAGGCTACTGTATGTACATGGATGCATGTTCATGTATAATAAGTGTGTATGTGCGTGCGACCTCGTTAATGTATGAATGTATTTGAATAAGGTAATCTGTGAGTGTGTGTGTGGATGAATGTGTTTTTACATACTGAGAAAGTCTGTGGTCTTCTTGGACAATGTGAGCATCTTCATATGCAAGGGAATATGTGAACATATTCCAGTTTGTGACATTGATAATTTGCATGGTTAGTGAATTTGTGATTGTGTATAAACATAATGAGTGTGTTCTGTGATATTGCGATCCTGCTCATGTGCACGAGTACATGTATAATAATGCTGATGTATTTTGAGTGAGTGAATTATAAATGTGCTCATGCGAGTGAATGTGTGTATTCATATTCTTGAGCACGTCCATTCATGAGAATGGATATGTGAACTTGTAGACGTGAGAGTCTGTGAGTGTGATAATATTTGAGTATCGAAGTACATGCCTGTGTTCAAGGGTAGGACTGAGATTTGTAAACATATGCAAGAACATCAGTATGTTCACGTGAGGCAGTGAATGTGTACTAGGTTCACACAAGTTAAGGTGAGCTTCACTTGTGAGAATTCTTATGTGAGTGCAACGTAACCATGAGTGCGAGTGCGAGTGCGAGTTGTATTTACGAGTCAGTGAATGGTTGAGCTTCATGGTGGGTCTGAGTATGTCTGCGTGCAAGTGTGTATGTTAGCAGACTCCTTATTTTGAGGTTAATGTGCGTGTGTAAATGAAGGGGTGTATGGGAGGATCGGAGTGTATATATTTGTGTCCCTGTGTGAGTGAATTTATGAGCATTCTCATGTGACTGAGTAAATGTGTGAGCCCATTTGTGTGAAGGAGTCAATGTGTCCTGACTCAGGGTCCAGCTGAGTGTATCTGTGTTGGAGGAGGTTACTGAGAGCATGTGACCACTGGTTGATGGGCAAGCTGGACCCAGGCAATCAGAGGCTCCTCACTTCCTCCCCTGTCCTTGGAATGTACATTTTTCCCACAGTTCCCATACTAGGAGTCATTTCAAGGATGCAGCCTTCAGACAGCAATGTGTTATTTACACCATCTAAACTCGATACGTGATTGAACCCCATTAAGGCCTCTATATAAACCTGGCTTAAAGAAAAATAAGATTTAATATCTACAGGATACTTACGTAAAACTAAAACTTAATTTCCTTTCATCTGCTAAAAGGACACTTTTTTTTGACTACTGGTCTGTTCTTGGTAAGATTGTGAAAGATTTTCTGTACCTTTTAGGAAATCTGCCTAGAAAACAGAGACTGTGTTTTACCAAAATAATTTCCTGTGCTTCATGTTCTCTTTCCAAGGTCTTTGATTACTTAAGAAAACTGAATCTTCTTTATTAAAAGAGCAAAGTTTGCTTTTACAACCATGTAACTTTCTGTATTTGCTTTGAAGTCCTTAATTGTCAGTTTGATAAAATAACTAAGTATTATTTCACAGTGACCGATGAACCTATTTAATCAAGTGTTTTAAAACTTTCTGATGCTTTCCACAAACTTCCCCAAAATCAAATTATAAATCAAGTCTTTCTGACCTTGAACGAACTTCAGGATTTTCCAGAGGACTCCTGGAATATCTCAAAAAAAATTTGTTCTCTCTCCTTATAAAAGAGATATTAAACTCATTAGGTTTATTTGATATGTTAATTTACATGGGAGGTGTTATCAACTAAAAACTAACACTAAACTTTCTTTGGGTTATTTGTACGGAAATATGTTAACATAAATGTTTCAGAAATTACATGAAATTCCTAAAAATCTTATATGTTCTGGTATAATGTTATAAGTCATAATTCTAGTTATTATTTTAAAATGTATATCTCAGAAATAACTAAATTTCCTTGTCAACTGCATTATTGTGAACTTTCGTCAAATCTTTAACCGTGGTCATTTTTAGGTCTTTTGTCATTTACAGACAGTTCTGGGTGTACTCTGATGCTTTTGCAAAAATGTTCTTATAAAAGGGCTTCATCTTCAAGGAATTCATGGAAAAGTCTCTGACAAGTACAGGTTTCTGGTAACTGACTATACTGCTGAACTGAATGAATAAGCATTTTCAGAACTCTAATGGAAAACCGATGAATTCATAAAAGTGCTAACAAAAGATCAAGATGAAAAACAATTAATTACATGGGATTGAGTGAACTGATGAGGATGATTATAATTTTTGTGACTTTCTCTTTGAAACACTGTTGGTTCTTCTGTGCTTTGTTTTTCCAGATTTAAGAAAACCTTTTCTCTTCTCTCTTAAGCCATCAGTAATTTGCTAACATACACCTTTGTGAACAAAGATGAAACATTTACCTTTTTCTCCCTATCTGATCCCTCCAGAATTTGGAAACTCTTAGTGAGCATTCTGATTTCTGCAGCAATATATTTATTTGCATAAATTCAATAAGAATCTATTCTCCTTGCAACAGGACACAATTGGAGACATTGGTTATAGTACCCAGGCTTTGACTGGAATATTTGAGAATGTACACAGAATCAGATATGACCAGACAGCTTTAAGGAACAGCATATTATGGTATGACCTTCCCTTCCTATCAAGGGGTAGATTGAGAAGATGCTCTATTGACCCACACCTGCCAGAGCTCAAACCCCCACTGTGACTAGGTGGCAGCCTATCTGCAGCAGAGGAGCATCCTGTGTGCCAGCCCACTGGCTCTAAACATGCAGGTGCTACTGGGCCCTAAAGGATACGTAAATCCTCCAAATGCCCCACTCCTATTCCTCTGGCAGCCGCTGAGGCCTGTGCAGAGGGAATGAGGAAAGCTTTCACTGATGTCTGGTGTACAGATTGGTCTAGTCCCGGCATGCAGCCCTTAGGGAGAGCAGTCACGATTCAGCCCAACACTGACATCATCTGGATAGAAAGAGGAATGAACTGCGGCAGCCAGTGGGGTGAACTCAGAGCGATTTCACTGGTGATCACTCATAAGTCCTGGCTGTTAACACCTTGCTCTGACAGTTGGGCTGTTCTAAAGGGATTAACCCTATTCTTTGGATGATGGCAAGCAGACGGGTGCATAATCATAAATAAGCGCTTTTGCGGTTAGAATATATAGAAAGACATTTGGGTTTGCTTGTAAGAGCCTGGGCCAGTTGTCACTCTTTTCCACGTACCAGCTCATATGACACTGACACCCCCTGGCAGACAGGAAGCAGATGTCCTAGCCCAGGTACAAGCCTTAGCAAGCTGCCCTTCAGTAGATACAGCAGATTGGGTGCACACAAAGAGTGGCCACCACAGTGCTCGAAGGGATGGCACATTGCCAAGGATGCCAGAATGCCCCTGAGACACAATGACTTGGTTAATGCGGCTGTTTCGTGTGCCATAACGCCCAAACTGCCAGACTCCTTGGGCAAGGCAACTGCCAAGGGAGTCGGGCCATTCACTGGAGCTCCTCACTGCTGAGTCACTGGGAGGAAAACATGATTATATTGGGTCCCTCCCACCGAGTGAGGGTTCTAAATAACTTGCTTTGTGTGGACACTGTGTCTGGCCTAATCCAGACTTTCCCCGGTCACCACAAAAACCAGCATGTCACCATTTGGGGACTGAAAAGGTGAGTACCATGTATGAATCCCCTAGTCGAACAGACAGTGAACAGGGGGAACAATTCAAACGTCATGATATTCAAGCCTGGGCAAAAGAACATGACGTTAAGTGGAGGTTCCATCTCCCCGATGACAAGTGAGCAGCGTGGCTGATAAAAAGGAAGACCACAATATTGAAGCAGCAGATTCAATTACTAACAGGTAAAACCACTGTGGCCAGGCGGACTAAAGTACTATCTCAGGCTTTAATACATCTGAATGATCCACCAGTAGGGCTGAC
Source organism: Physeter macrocephalus (assembly GCF_002837175.3). Taxonomy (NCBI): domain Eukaryota; kingdom Metazoa; phylum Chordata; class Mammalia; order Artiodactyla; family Physeteridae; genus Physeter; species Physeter macrocephalus. The sequence continues at coordinate 81,771,832 of NC_041234.1, read as the reverse complement.
TGCCCTATATGCCAGACTGGGGACCCCTACCTAGACACCCCATAGTGTAAAGGCACGAAAGTCGTGGGACACACATTGCCCTGAGTGCTCTCACCGTGGATCAATGCGCTCTGCTGCTGGGAGCACCAAGCTTCATCACACCTGGGAAAGGCGTTATCTACTGGAATCTGCAATGAGACGTCCCACTAAGGTGGGTGAGGTACTTTGTGCCCCTGGGTGGGTGGGAGTGTGGGGGCACTGCTGAGTTTCCACTGGGATCCTATTGTCCTGCTGCAAGCCAGCCCTGTGGAAACACACCATGCTTGGAATGGAACACACACCATGGAAGGAGGGGAGAAGGTGGGAGCTCTGGTCTAGCATATCCCACCCACAGTTCATCTCCTCATGCCTCTCCCAGCCAACATATATGGTATAAGCAACCAGGTCAAGTTCCCAATGCCATAGCTACATGAACCGTCAACATCTAAGGATCAGGCCACAAGTGTAATTCTTATGGAAGGTGAAGACGTCCCACACGAGTTCCTACTAAAGATCTGACTTTTCAACCTTAGACCACTGCTGCTCCAGTGTCTGGTCACACAGGGGGGCCCTGAGGGAAATACCTGTCTCCAGTGGGCCCACTCACGTGCCCACCGAAGGAATCAATCCAACTGTTGGGTCACAGAATGCTATATGTTCATACCTGATGAGTCTGCTAATCTATCATCCTTATTAAGTCACATGAGGACACAAGTGAACACCTTGCATGATCCAAGCCCCTGCGCAGGTGACTTAATACATCAGTGGTTCAGATCATGGAGCTCTTGGCGGGAAAAAATGCTACTTAGCAGGAATCATGACCTTAGTCTGTCTTTTCTCTTGCATACACTTGCATGATTGTTGGGGTATGTACCTCCAGTGCAGCCAGAGAGCCACCAAATGAGCCACCTCCATGCTCATAAAACCCCTGGCTGACCGCAAGGGGCACTATGCACAAGAGGGGCACATATATGATTGTAAGAGCCAGTCGTGTGGGACAGAATGTTGGAGGAAGTCATCGAGAAGACATGACCGCTGCTTGACCCAAGAGCTGAACCTTGGCAGTAAGAGGCTCCTCACCTCCTCCCCATCCTTGGAATGTATCTTCTGCCCACAGTTCCCACATGACATGCTGTTTCAAAGACACAGCCTTGAAAGAGTAATGTGTTGTTGAGACCGTCTGGACTGGACATTTGACTGAACCCCATTAAGTCCTCCATACAAACTTAAGATTCTGGCAGGCACGTGTGGAGATCTATTTGTCTCATGGCCACTCAAGACAAGCCTTGTATGTAAGTTCTCTGGCTTATTACGACTGCCACCAACCAACCTGGAGTGCTCTGCCTCTTTCTTTGGTCTCTCCTTGCCCTCCTATACGGGGGCCAGTTTCAAATTTCACCCAGGGACCTCCCGAGGTTGCAAACCAACAATCTGAATGTGTGCAGGCATGTGAGTGAAATTTTTATCCCATTGCTGTGAGCTAACGAGTGAGCTTTCTTGGTAGTTGAACGTTTGAGCAGTTTTTCAGGTCTTTGTTATTTTGGTTTGAGCATTTTTGTGTGTGTGAGCATAAGTGTGATAGTGTGTGCCTGATCCTGTGTATAGGTGAGAGTATTCCACTGTGAGTAAATTTTTGCCTAAGTGAATACTTCTGTGTGCTCATTTGTATGAAGGAATTTGTGAGCATGAACACACGTTAGCACGTTTGTGTGTACTAAAGTGTTTTTTTGGTGTAAGCTTATTAACATATGATTGTATTTGTGTAAAGGCACATATATGTGTGAATGTGAGTATCTTTATGAGACTGAATTTGTGAGCTAACTGGTGTTACTGCTTGTGTGCCAAGTGAACATCCGAGCATGCTCTTCTTTGCATTGGTGATGCTTTCCATGTGTAAATGAATGTGTGATTGTGAGTATAGAAATCTCATGAGTGCTTGGCGTGTGAGTGAATTTTTGATCATGTATGTGAGCGAATGTGTGATAATGCTCATGTGCATGAGTGAGATCCGAGTATGTTTATGTGAGTGAATGTGTCAGTGTGTGCATATACGTGAGCAGCACTATTTGAGAGAGTGAACATATAAACTTGAACACGGGAGAGTAGGTTAGAGGAATGTTTGAGTGCTGAGATGTGTGTTTGTGTGTGTTCAAGTGTGTGCCTGAACTTGTGGCCACGTGCATGGATGCTAGCACTTTCACGAGACTCAGTGGATGTGTATCAGGTTCACTGCTGTAAACCAGTTAATGTGTTGAGTATACTTGTAGGAGTGAAATGTGAGCATCTGAATGTAAGTGCATGCGAGTGTATTTTCTTCTCTGAGGGAATGTTGTGCTTTGTGGAGGATGTGCGCATGTTTGTATGAGAGCATCCATGTGAGCATGTTCCTGATTATGAGAGTGCTAATGTGCATGTGCAAGTGAATGTGTGACTGGGTGCATCTGAGTTTATATATTCCTGTCCTTGTGTGAGTGAATTTGTAGGAAAGCTCATGTGACTGAGTGAATATTTGAGCATGTTTGCATGGAGTGAATTTATTACAGTGTGGGTGACTGGGTATCTGTTATATCTATGTATTTGAGCACATTTGTGAGCATGTTCACGTGAGGGTATGAAGGTATGAGCACATCTGTAGTGAGTGAATGTGTGAGCATGTGGGTGTGAAAGTACATGAATGTGTCTATATGTGTGAATAATTTTCAGCATGTTCATTTGTGTGAGCAAATTGTACACATGTCAATATAAGTGAATGCATGAGCATGTGCATATATGTAAGCATGTACATTTGTGAGAGTGAATTTGTGAACTTTTTCATGTCTTACAGTGTGTTATGTGACAATATTTGAGTGTTGAAGTAAATGGGGTTGTTCAAGTGTGTGGAATTTGTGAGCATGTGCATACATATTTGCATGTTTGTGTTAGTGAGTAAATATGTATATTTGTTTTCAAGACCTTGTTAAGGTGAGAGTGTACTGTATGTTAAGTCTGTGTGACTGAATCTTTGTGAGTGAATGTCTGAGTTGATGCTGAGCGTGAGCATGTTTGTGTGAGAGTGAATAGGTAAGCATATTTCTGTTTGTGAGTGTGTTAATGTGCCTGTATAAGTGAATGGTATCAGTGTGAACACAGTCTATATGACTGTCTCTGTAAGTATGAGATTGTGAGAATGCATGTTGTGCCAGCGAATGTGTGAGCATGTCCCTGTTTTTGAGTATGCTAATGTGTGTAAATGTGGGAATGTGTTCATGTGAGAATCTGTGAGTGTGTCTTCTATGTGAATAAATTTGTGAACATGTTCACGTGAATGAGGGAATATGTGCACTGGTGGTAGCACATGTGAGTGTGTCTACATGTGTGTGAGAACTGAGGGCGTTTGTGTTAGTGAATACGTCTGTATAAAAGCATGAATTTGTTTTAGTGAATACGTATGTTCATGGGTGAGAATGTGTGTGTGAGTGAACACTGAGATGTTTGTGCATGTCAATGAGTAAATACGGGAGTAAGACTGGACACGTGATTTGTCTAAATCATTATATCAAAGAATATACATGCAAATGATTTTTAACACGTGTGTGTGATTGAATGTGTTAGCATTTGAGCATGAGATCATGTTAAGATGTGGATGCCCGTGTGTGACTGAATATATGAGTACGTACTTGTCTGTAAGTGTGTTTATATATATTAATGAGAGAAAGTGTGAGTGAGTGAACGTAAGCATGTATGAGTGTGTCCTGTGTGTGAATGAATTTGTGGGCATATTCCTGTGAACAAATATATGTGTGACCAAGTCTGTGGGATTGAATGTGTGACAATGTAGATGTAAGTGTGTCTGTGTGTGTTAATAATTTGTAAGCATGTTGTGAGTGAATGGGTGTTCATCTTTAAGCATGTTCATGTGTGAGGGTATTTGTGTGTGATTGTGTGAACGTTTGTAAGTATGAGCATGGTCATATACAAATGAAGACATGAGCATGCTCCTTTTGTGATCATGTTATTTTATGGAAGTTAAAGTGCATATACAGGGACTTCCCTGGCAGTCCAGTGGCTAAGACTCTGCCTTCCAAAGCAGGGAGTGCGGGTTCAATCCCTGGTCAGGGAGCTAAGATCCCACGTGCCTCGGTGGCCAGAAAAGCCAAACAGAAAACAGAAGCAATGTTGTAACAAATTCAATAGACTGTAAAAAGAAAAATGGTCCACATCAAAAAAAAATCTTTAAAAATGGATATGTACATAAAAGTGCACATGAGTCTGTCTAGTGTGTGAATGATGTTGTCAGCGTGTTCACAAGAGTGAATAAATGTATTATGCTCATGTGAGTGAATGTTCACACATGTGTGTGTGAGTGAGAGAATGTGTAAGACTGTTCTTGAGTACATGAGGGTGATAGTGTGTTAATCTGTCATTGTGCCCTTTTGAGTGAATTGTGAGCATGTTATCATAAGTAACAATGTGTATGTGTGCATGTCTATTATCAATTTTTGTGTCAGAGTAAATTCACAAGTTTCTTTCTGTGTTTGAACACACATATGAGTGAATGGTAATCAAGTTTATATTTAGTATGTTGATATGCATCTGTGACTGGGTGTGTGATTATGTGCAAGTGATTATATGTGAATCTCTACGTGTGCAAGCCAATTTTAAACCATGTTTGTGTTTGTAATTGAACATGCAAATGCATGTGAGCCTAAATTAAAGAAAACACATATGAGTGTTGGTACATAGAAGTGAATGAATACATGGTTATATGAGCATATTTTCGTGAGTGAGTGAAGGTGTGAGCATTTCATGTGTGTAGCCATGTTGGTTTGAGTAATAGCTGTTTCTCTGAGTGAGTGCATGAGCATGTATGTGTGAGTACAGAAGCGCATCCACCACTGTGAGTAAACCTCTGAGCATGAGCATGTCAGTGAATAAATGTGTGTGCATGTATGAGATTCATGTGTGAGCCTATTCGGGCATAAGTGTGTTGGTGTGAGTATATTTGTGTATTTAACACATATTTGTACCTATTCACGTGTATGAGTAAATATGTGAATTTCTACATGGATGTTAGCTTGCTCATGTGTGTGAGTTAATGTGTAAGCATACTAGTTTGTATGGGGTTGCTAATGGATGAGTAAACTTATGAGTGAATATGTGAGCATCTACTTGAGAGTGTATATGTTCATCTGTGGGTGTCTGAACGTGTGAGCTTCATGATGAGTGTGAAAATGTTTATTTGCAATTGAATGGGTAAGTGTGTTCCGATTTGTGTTCATCTGCACGTGCAAAGGGTTTGAGAGTGTACGTATGTGCAGGATCTGTGCACGTGAGCATAAATTAGTATGTCTTTAGGTTGAAAAAAATTTGTGATCATGTTTGTGTGAGTGAATGGATGTTTGGGAATTTTTCTGTGTGTGAGTGAATGTTGCAAATGTGTTTATGTATGTGAGCTTCTTAATGGAAGAATATATTTCTGGGAGTGGCAGTGTAAGTGTGTGTTTGGAAGCATGTTCATTCGGGAGTGAATGTGTAAGCAGGTCCCTGTTTGTCTTTACGTGCACCTGTGGGGGAATGTGTATGTACATGTGACACATATGAATGTCTTGTGCATGAGTGATATTGTAACCATGCTCATTTAAATGACTGTGTGAGCCAGTTTCAGTGAATAAATGTGTGAACGTATTTTACGAGTGTCACTGAGCATACATACAAATGTGCTGATGTTGGTGAATGAATATATGAATGTTATTTGTCTGTGAGAGAGTTAACGTGTGGGTGTATTTGACCATGTGAGTGAATTTGTATGCAAGTAAGTGCATGAGTGTGTAATATGTGGGATAATAATTTCTGTCAGGAATATGGGAGCATGTTCATATGTGGGAGCAGGTACTCTGGGGAGTGAACATGTAAGTATATTTACATATTGAGTATGACTGTGTGTGTGATCAAGTTCATACGTGTGACTGTTGATGAGCATCAGCACGTGGTTGTGAGTATATGTGACTTTGTCTCTGTGCGAGAGCAAATTTGTTTGATGTGAAGTGGGAATAAATATATACGCATGTCCTTATTTGAGGGTGTTCATCTGTCGGTGACTGTGTGAGCATGATCATGAGTGTGAGGGACTGAGTGTGTTTGTAGGTGAATAAATGTGTAAAGATACTCACAGGTGATTGCGCAAGTAGCATGATAAAGTGAGAGCATATGTGTGTGACTGAATATGTGAGTATTTTTGTTTGTGAGCAGGCTAATGCATGTGCATAAGTGAAAATGTGGGAGTGTCCATGTAAGCAAATACAAGTGTGCCAGTGTGTAAGTAAATTTGTGAGCAAACTCATGTGATTGAGTGAATGTGTGAACATGTGCATATATGTGAGTCTGTGTTTGTATGAATTCTTGAGTATCTTATTGTGTGAATAAATAGTGAGCATGTTTGTATATGTGAGCATATTAATGGGAGAGGGAGAAAGGATGTGTGTGAAAATGAATTTATGGGAGAGTCGCTATGTAGGTGAATGAATTTGTGAGCATGTGTGTGTGCATGAGACTGTTGACTGTGTGAGCCCATTAAAATCACGTATGCCACTGTGTGGGAGTGAATGTGTCTGTGCAATGATATGTGTGAAGGAACATAACTGATCTTGTGTATGCGATCATATTCATGTGTGCAATGAATTCATAAGCACTGTCATTTATGTGAACATGGTATTTCAAATATATCTGGGTGTCTGAATATGTAGATGCATGTTTGTATACCAGGGTATCTACAAGTGCTAGTAAACCTGTGAGTGAGT
>NC_041234.1:81761507-81764538 GCF_002837175.3 Physeter macrocephalus | reverse complement strand
TTAATCCATTTACATTTAAGGTAATTATCGATATGTATGTTTCTATTACTTTTTTCTTAATTGTTTTGGGTTTGTTATCATAGGTCTTTTACTTCTCTTGTGTTTCCTGCCTAGAGAAGTTTCTTTGGAATTTGTTGTAAAGCTGGTTTGGTGGTGCTGAATTCTCTCAGCTTTTGCTTGTCTGTAAAGGTTTTAATTTCTCCGTCAAATCTGAATGAGATCTTTGCTGGGCAGAGTAATCTTGGTTGTAGGTTTTTCTCCTTCATCACTTTAAATATGTCCTGCCACTCCCTTCTGGCTTGCAGAGTTTCTGCTGAAAGATCAGCTGTTAACCTTATGGGGATTACCTTGTATGTTATTTGTTGTTTTTCCCTTGCTGCTTTTAACGTTTTTTCTTTGTATTTACTTTTTGATAGTTTGATTAATATGTGTCTTAGCGTGTTTTTCCTGTGATTTATCCTGTATGGAACTCTTTGTGTTTCCTGGACTTGATTTACTATTTCCTTACCCATATGAGGAAAGTTTCCAACTATAATCTCTTCAAATATTTTCTCAGTTCCTTTCTTTTCCTCTTCTTCTTCTGGGACCCCTATAATTCGAACGTTGGTGCATTTAATATTGTCCTAGAGGTCTCTGAGACTGTCCTCAATTATTTTCTTTCTTTTTCTTTATTCTGCTCTGCAGTAGTTATTTCCACTATTTTATCTTCCAGGTCACTTATCCGTTCTTCTGCCTCAGTTTTTCTGCTATTGATCCCTTCTAGAGAAATTTTAATTTCATTTGTTGTGTTGTTCATCTTTGTTTGTTTGCTCTTTAGTTCTACTAGGTCTTTGTTAAACGTTTCTTGTATTTTCTCCATTCTATCTCCAGGATTTTGTATCATCTTTACTATCATTATTCTGAATTCTTTTTCAGGTAGACTGCCTATTTCCTCTTCATTTGTTAGGTCTGGTGGGTTTTTAACTTGCTCCTTCGTCTGCTCTGTGCTTCTCTGTCTTCTCACTTTGCTTAACTTACTGTGTTTGGGGTCTCCTTTTTGCAAGCTGCAGGTTCGTAGTTCCCCTTGATTTTGGTGTCTGTCCCCAGTAGCTAAGGTTGGTTCAGTGGGTAGTGTAGGCTTCCTGGTGGAGGGGACTAGTGCCTGTATTCTGGTGGATGAGGCTGGCTCTTGTCTTTCTGGTGGGTAGGTCCACGTCTGTTGGTGTGTTTTGTGGTATTGTGACCTTATTATGATTTTAGGCCGCCTCTTTGCTAATGGGTGGGGTTGTGTTCCTGTCTTGCTAGTTGTTTGGCATAGGGTGTCCTGCACTGTAGCTTGCTGGTCGTTGAGTGGAGCTGGGTCTTGGCATTGGGATGGAGATTTCTGGGAGATTTTTGCCGTTTGATATTACGTGGAGCTGGGAGGTCTCTTGTGGACCAGTGTCCTGAACTTGGCTCTCACACCTGAGTGGCACAGCCCTGATGCCTGGCTGGAGCACCAAGAGCCTGTCCTCCACATGGCTCAGAATAAAAGGGAGAAAAAAAAGAAAGAAAGGAGAGGATAAAATAAAATAAAGCTATTAAAATTAAAAATAATTATTAAGAAAAAGAATTTTTTTAAGTTAAAAAAAAAAACGGACAGACAGAACCCTAGGACAAATGGTAAAAGCAAAACTATACAGAGAAAATCACATAACAAGTGATCAAGGTCTTCAGCTTCCCTGAGATGGGCATGAGACGCTAAGCTCGCTGCTGCTGCCACCAAGAAGCCTGTGTGCGAGCACAGGTCACTATCCACACTGGCCCTCCTGAGAGCGTGTGCAGCCCGCCACTGCCAGGGTCCCGTGATCCAGGGACAACTTCCCCAGGAGAACGCACTGTGCACCTCAGGCTGATGCAACGTCATGCTGGCCTCTGCCACCGCCGGCTCGCCCCACCCTCCGTGCCCCTCCCTTTCCCCACTCTGAGTGAGCCAGAGCCCCCGAATCAGCTGCTCCTTTTACTCCGTCCTGTCTGAGCGAAGAACAGTCGCCCTCAGGCGACCTACATGCAGAGGCGGGTTCAAATCCAAAGCTGAACCCTGGGAGCTGTGCAAACAAAGAGAAAGGGAAATTTCTCCCAGCAGCCTCAGGAGCAGCGGATTAAATCTCCACAATCAACTTGATGTACCCTGCATCTGTGGAATACCTGAATAGACAACGAATCATCCCAAATTGAGGAAGTGGAATTTGAGAGCAAGATTTATTATTTTTTCCAATTTTCCTCTTTTTGTGAGTGTGTATGCTTCTGTGTGAGATTTCGTCTGTATAGCTTTGCTTTCACCATTTGTCCTAGGGTTCTGTCCATCCGCTTTTTTTTTTTTTTACTTAAAAAAATTTTTGTTTCTTAATAATTATTTATTTTAATAACTATTTTATTTTATCTTACTTTATTTTCTTCCTTCCTTCCTACTTTTCTTCCCTTTTATTCTGAGACGTGTGGATGAAAGGCTGTTGGTGCTGCAGCCCGGAGTCAGTGCTGTGCCTCTGAGGTGGGAGAGCCAAGTTCAGGACACTGGTCCACAAGAGACCTCCCAGCTCCACATAATATCAAATGGCGAAAATCTCCCAGAGATCTCCATCTCAACACCAGCACCCAGCTTCACTCAATGACCAACAAGCTACAGTGCTGGACACCCGATGCCAAACAACTATCAAGACAGGAACACAACCCCACCCATTAGCAGAGAAGCTGCCTAAAAACATAATAAGGCCACAGACACCCCAAAACACACCACCAGACGTGGATCTGCCCACCAAGACAAGATCCAGCCTCATCCACCAGAACACAGGCACTAGTCCCCTCCACCAGGAAGCCTACACAACCCACTGAACCAACTTTAGCCACTGGGGACAGACACCAAAACAACGGGAACTACGAACCTGCAGCCTGTGAAAAGGAGACCCCAAGCACAGTAAGATAAGCAAAATGAGAAGACAGAAAAACACACAGCAGATGAAGGAGCAAGATAAAAACCCACCTGACCTAACAAATGAAGAGGAAATAGGCAGTC
>NC_041234.1:81751721-81757154 GCF_002837175.3 Physeter macrocephalus | reverse complement strand
TTCTATATATAACTGAATCCCTTTGCTGTACACCAGCAACTAAGATAACATTGTAAATCAACTACACTTCAATGAAAATATATTAAAAAATGAAATATAGTTTTGAAGTTATTAAAAAGGTACAAACTCTTAGTTATAAATAAGTCATGGGATGTAATGTACAGCAGGATGAGTATACTTAACAATACTATATTGTATATTTGAAAGTTGCTAAGACAAAACTCTCTTAGGTTTGCTCTTAATAAGAGATTATAATCAGTTTTTCCTTACCTTCTAAGTAATGTCCTTAGAAAGCAGAGATTCTGTGTCTTATCAGAATAATTTCCTGTACTTCTTGTTGATTTATCATGTCCTTTATTTGTAAGATAACTGAGTCTTCTTACTTCTAAAAGAGAGAAGGCTGTTTTTAATCACATTACCTCCAATATTTACTTCTGAAATCTTTCATTAGTATTCTGGTTAAATAGGTGGCCAAATAGTTTCTTAGTGACCCATGATTCTATTTAGCCAAGTGTACAGATCTTTTGACATTTCTAACAACTTGTGATATTTTGTCTTTCCAAATTCAAATCCTAATGAAATCTTGATTGCACAACTCTATAGATATTCTAAAAACCATTGAATTGTACACTTTAAATAGTATACATTATGGTATAGTAATTATTTCTCAATAAATTGTTATAAAAATGTTATTGAGACAACACAATGATCTATTTAATACCAATAAATTTGACAATTTAGGTAGATGAAAAAATCCTAAACCTAGGAAAAATGCAACCCTAACCTTACCCGTATTTTTTTAACATTTTTATTGGAGTATAATTGCTTTACAATGATGTGTTAGTTTCTGCTTTATAACAAAGTGAATCAGTTATACATATACATATATCCCCATATCTCCTCCCCCTTTTGTCTCCCTCCCATCCTCCCTATCCCACCCTTCTAGGTCGTCACAAAGCACCGAGCTGATCTCCCTGTGCTATGTGACTGCTTCCCAGTAGCTATCTATTTTACATTTGGTAGTGTATATATGTCCATATATACACTACTACTCTGTCACTTTGTCCCAGCTTACCATTCCCCCTCCCCGTGTCCTCAAGTCCATTCTCTAGTAGGTCTGTATCTTTATTCCAGTCTTGACCCTAGGTTCTTCATGACCGTTTCTTTTTTAGGTTCCATATATATGTGTTAGCATACAGTATTTGTTTTTCTCTTTCTGACTTACTTCACTCTGTATGACAGACTCTAGGTCCATCCACCTCACTACAAATAACTCAATTTCGGTTCTTTTTATGGCTGAGTAATATTCCATTTTATATATGTGCCACATCTTCTTTATCCATTCAGAGCTGAAGTAAAAAGCCTGAATAGCCTCTTACTTGCTAAACATTTTGAATAAGTCTTCACAAACCTCTAAAAAATCAACTCTAGTTCCAGATACTTACACAGGTGAATCCAATCACATGTTCAAGGAAAAAATAGCATTCATTGTTCAGAAATTTTCAGAAAATGAGGCCAGCGTGGTGGGTGATTACTCCCCAAGTTGTTTATGAGGTTTATAAACATTTGAAAGGGGAATTTTTTAAAATCTGAAAATTACAGTTGAATTTCCTTCTTGAATAGAGTCAAAAAATCAACTCAGTGATACATTAAAAGATAGTACATTATGACAAAGCAAAGATTTCCCCACGACTGCAAGATTGGTTTAATGTTTTTAAGAAATCAATCAATGGCAGACTTCCAGTTCCAGTTCCACATGTGAGTAGATTAGAGGTTGCCACTCCATCCTAACAACAAGTAAAAAGCTGAACAAACTGAAAAGTCAACAACTCTTCTTTGTTTTAAAAATAAATTTATTTATTTATTGTTGGCTGCGTTGGGTCTTCATTGCTGCATGTGGGCTTTCTGTAGTTGCAGTGAGTGGGGGCTACTCTTCGTTGCGGTGCACGGGCTTCTCATTGTGGTGGCTTATCTTGTTGTGGAGCAGGCACTCTAGACATGCGGGCTTCAGTAGTTGTAGCACGCAGGCTCAGTAGTTGTGGCTCACAGGCCCTAGAGCACAGGCTCAGTAGTTGTGGTGCAAGGGCTTAGCTGCTCCGTGGCACGTGGGATCTTCCCAAACCAGTGCTCGAAACCGTGTCGCCTGCATTGGCAGGCGGATTCTTAACCACTGCGCCACCAGGGAAGTCCTCAACAACTCTTCTTATATTCATAGCAAAGAGAGATCACAGGCCAAACCACTGTCTGAACACTGGGGAGACAGGTTAATACAGAGACTCCAAACTTACCAAAGCAAAAAATCAAGATCAGAAACCTCTGTGGGAACCAATGCTGGGGCAGGAAATCTAATTGAACTGAACTCTAATTGATGCATTGCCAGAGGCTCAGTGTGAACAAGTCTGTGAGTTAAAAACGCCAGTGGGATCCAGTCATAGGGGTTCCCCACACTTTTGTGAGTTTTACCTTTAGGAGCTCAGCCAGGTTCTCACAGTAAATATGTCATAGTAAAAACTCTTCATGCTTCCAGCAGGAGAGGGGAAAAGTAATCATTTTCAAATGTGTCAGAGCACTCTGTTCTTCTTAGCAGTGTTTGACCTCAGGATAAATTATTTAACCGGAGCCTAACCTAACCATGTAAAATTGTGTATAAAGTTCTGAGTTCATGAACAGACTGCACATGCGTGGATCTTGAGCTAAAACAATAGCTTAAGATTTGATTTGAGAACTGATCAAACAAGTAAACTACTGTCCAGATCCCACATTCCTCACTGGATGGCCCATATATGGGCCAGATGTGAATAGCAATGCAAAGCCTTTGAAATTTGAACTGAGACTGCAACTACAGACAATAAAACTAGAATAAGAATTTGTGGCCTGAACCTAAAACAAAACAAAAGTAAACTAAACAAAAACCAAAAACACAATAAGCATGCTTCATAGTACTAAGTCAGATACAATGTCTAACAATATAATACTAAAATGTGCAGGATATACTTAAAAATACTTGGTATAAGAAGAACCAGGAAAATGTCGAAAAATGCCAAGGGAAAATTCAAAAAACAAAGGCAAATGCTAGGATGATGCAAGTATTGGAATCAGCAGAAAAAATATATTAAAGCAGCTATTATAACCATACTATGTGAAGTAATGGCTGTTAGTTACAAACTAAAACAAAAATGAGAGGAGCTTCAAGATGGCAGAGGAGTAAGACGTGGAGATCACCTTCCTCCCCACAAATACATCAGAAATACATCTACACGTGGAACAACTCCTCCAGAACACCTACTGAACACTGGCAGAAGACCTCAGACCTCCCAAAAGGCAAGAAACTTCCCATGTACCTGGGTAGGGCAAAAGAAAAAAGAAAAAACAGAGACAAAAGAATAGGGACGGGACTTGCACCAGTGGGAGGGGGCTGTGAAGGAGGAAAGGTTTCCATGCACTAGGAGCCCCTTCATGGGCGGAGACTGCGGGTGGCGGAAGGGGGGAGCTTCCGGGCCATGGGGCAGAGCCCAGCAACAGGGGTGTGGAGGGCAAAGCGGAAAGAGTCCCGTATGGAGGATCGGTGCCGACCAGCACTCACCAGCCCGAGAGGCTTGTCTGCTCACCCACCGGGGCGGGCGGGGGCTGGGAGCTGAGGCTCGGGCTTCGGTTGGATCCCAGGGAGAGGACTGGGGTTGGCTGCGTGAACACAGCCTGAAGGGGTTAGTGCACCACGGCTAGCTGGGAGGGAGTCCGCGAAAAAGTCTGGAGCTGCCTAAGAGGCAAGAGACTATTTTTTCCCTCTTTGCTTCCTGGGGCACGAGGAGAGGGGATTAAGCGTGGCGTGTAAAGGAGCTCCAGAGACAGGCGCGAGCTGCAGCTATCAGCGCAGACACCAGAGACGAGCATAAGACGCAAGGGCCACTGCTGCCGCCACCAAGAAGCCTGTGTGTGAGCACAGGTCACTCACTATCCACACCGCCCCTCCTGGGTGCCTGTGCAGCCCGCCACTGCCAGGGTCCCGGGATTCAGGTACAACTTCCCCCGGAGAACGCACGGCACGCCTCAGGCTGGTGCAACGTCATGCTGTCCTCTGCCGCCGCAGGCTTGCCCCGCATACGTACCCCTCCCTCCTCCCAGCCTGAGTGAGCCAGAGCCCCCGAATCAGCTGCTCCTTTAACCCCGTCCTGTCTGAGCGAAGAGTAGATGCCCTCAGGTGACCTACACGCAGAGGTGGGGCCAAATCCAAAGTGGAACCCCGGGAGCTGTGCGAACAAAGAAGAGAAAGGGAAATCTCTCCCAGCAGCCTCAGGAGCAGCGGATTAAATCTCCACAGTCAACTTGAAGTACGCTGCATCTGTGGAATACCTGAAAAGACAATGAATCATCCCAGATTGAGGAGGTGGACTTTGGGAGCAACGATATATATATATATTATTTCCCCTTTTTCTCTTTTTATGAGTGCATTTGTGTATGCTTCTGTGTGTGATTTTGTCTGTATAGATTTGCTTTGACCATTTGTCCTAGGGTTCTGTCGGTTCGATTTTGTTTTTTTTTATTACATAAAAATTTTTTTCTTAATAATCATTTTTTATTTAAATAGCTTTATTTTATTGTATTGTACTTTATTTTATTTTTTAAAATTTTATCTTCTACTTTCTTTCTTTTTTTTTCTTCTTTCTTTCTCTCTTTTATTCTGAGCCATGTGGAGGACAGGCTCTTGGTGCTCCAGGCTGGCGTCAGGGCGGTGCCAATGAGGTGGGAGAACCAAGTTCAGGACACTGGTCCACACGAGACCTCCCAGCTCCATGTAATGTCAAACGGCAAAAATCTCCCAGAGATCTCCATCTCAACGCCAACACCCAACTCCACTCAACGACCAGCAAGCTACAGTGCAGGACACCCTATACCAAACAAATATCAAGACAGGAACAAAACCACATCCATTAGCACAGAGGCTGCCTAAAATCAAAATTTGGCCACAGACACCTCAAAACACACCACCAGACGTGGACCTGCCCACCAAAGACAAGATACAGCCTCACCCACCAGAACACAGGCACCAGTCCCCTCCATCAGGAAGCCAACACAACCCACTGAACCAACCTTAGCCACTGGGGACAGACACCAAAAACAATGGGAATTATGAACCTGCAGCCTGTGAAAAGTAGACCCCAAACACAGTAAGTTAAGGTAAATGAAAAGACAGAAAAACACACAGCCGATGAAGGAGCAAGGTAAAAACCCACCAGACCTAACAAATGAAGAGGAAATAGCAGTGTACCTGAAAAAGAATTCAGAATAATGAGAGTAAAGATGATCCAAAATCTTGGAAATAGAATAGAGAAAATACAAGAAACGTTTAACAAGGACCTAGAAGAACAAAAGAGCAAACAAACAGAGATGAACAACACAATAAATGAAATTAAAAATTCTCTAGAAGGGATCAAT
>NC_041234.1:81705318-81749211 GCF_002837175.3 Physeter macrocephalus | reverse complement strand
CTACAGCCAGCATTGTTCTCAATGGTGAAAAACTGAAACCATTTCCACTAAGATCAGGAATAAGACAAGGTTGCCCACTCTCACCACTCTTATTCAACTTAGTTTTGGAAGTTCTAGCCACAGCAATCAGAGAAGAAAAAGAAATAAAAGGAATCCAAATAGGAAAAGAAGAAGTAAAGCTGTCACTGTTTGCAGATGACATGATACTATACATAGAGAATCCTAAGGATGCTACCAGAAAACTACTAGAGCTAATCAATGAATTTGGTAAGTAGCAGGATACAAAATTAATGGACAGAAATCTCTGGCATTCTTATACACTAATGATGAAAAATCTGAGAGTGAAATTAAGAAAACACTCCCATTTACCACTGCAACAAAAAGAATAAAATATCTAGGAATAAACGTACCTAAGGAGACAAAAGATCTGTATGCAGAAAATTATAAGACAATGATGAAAGAAATTAAAGATGATACAAATAGATGGAGAGATATACCATGTTCTTGGATTGGAAGAATCAATATTGTGAAAATGACTCTTCTACCCACAGCAATCTACAGATTCAATGCAATCCCTATTAAACTACCACTGGAATTTTTTACAGAACTAGAACAAAAAATTTCACAATTTGTATGGAAACACAAAAGACCCCGAATAGCCAAAGCAATCTTGAGAACGAAAAATGGAGCTGGAGGAATCAGGCTCCCTGACTTCAGATTATACTACAAGGCTACAGTAATCAAGACAGTATGGTACTGGCACAAAAACAGAAATATAGATCAATGGAACAGGATAGAAAGCCCTGAGATAAACCCACACACATATGGTCACCTTATCTTTGATAAAGGAGGGAAGGATATACAGTGGAGCAAAGGCAGCCTCTTCAATAAGTGGTTCTGGGAAAACTGGACATGTACAGGTAAAAGTATGAAATTAGAACACTCCCTAACACCATACACAAAAATAAACCTTGAGAACGAAAAATGGAGCTGGAGGAATCAGGCTCCCTGTCTTCAGACTATACTACAAAGCTACAGTAATGAAGACAGTATGGTACTGGCCCCAAAACAGAAGTATAGATCAATGGAACAGGATAGAAAGCCCAGAGATAAACCCATGCACATATGGTCACCTTATCTTTGATAAAGGAGGCAAGAATATACAGTGGAGAAAAGACAGCCTCTTCAATAAGTGGTGCTGGGAAAACTGGACAGCTACATGTAAAAGTATGAAATTAAAACACTCCCTAACACCACACACAAGAATAAACTCAAAATGGATTAAAGACCTAAATGTAAGGCCAGACACTATCAAACTCTTAGAGGAAAACATAGGCAGAACACTCTATGACATAAATCACAGCAAGATCCTTTTTGACCCATCTCCTAGAGAAATGGAAATAAAAACAAAAATAAACAAATGGGACCTAATGAAACTTAAAAGCTTTTGCACAGCAAAGGAAACCATAAACAAGACAAAAAGACAACCCTCAGAATGGGAGAAAATAGTTGCAAATGAAGCAACCGATAAAGGTTTAACCAGCAAAATTTATAAGCAGCTCATGCAGCTCAATAACAAAGAAACAAATAGTCCAATCCCAAAATGGGCAGAAGACCTAAATAGACAGTTCTCCAAAGAAGATATACAGATTGCCAACAAACACATGAAAGAATGCACAACATCATTAATCATTAGAGAAATACAAATCAAAACTACAATGAGATATCATCTCACACCGGTCAGAATGGCCATCATCAAAAAAAATCTAGAAACAATAAACTCTGGAGAGGGTGTGGAGAAAAGGAATATTACTCAGCCATAAAAAGAAATGAAACTGAATTATTTGTAGTGAGGTGGATGGACCTGTAGTCTGTCATACAGAGTGAAGTAAGTCAGAAGGAGAAAAACAAATACCGTATGCTCACACATATATATGGATCTAAGGAAAAAAAAATGTCATGAAGAGACTAGGGGTAGGACGGGAATGAAACACAGACCTACTAGAGCATGGACTTGAGGATATGGGGAGGGGGAAGGGTAAGCTGTGACGAAGTGAGAGTGGCATGGATATATCTACACTACCACACGTAGGGTGGATAGCTAGTGGGAAGCAGCCGCATGGCACAGGGAGATCAGCTCGGTGCTTTGTGACCACCTAAATTGGTGGGATAGGGAGGTTGGGAGGGAGGGAGGTGCAAGAGGGAAGCGATGTGGCAACATGTGTATATGTATAACTGATTCACTTTGTTGTAAAGCAGAAACTAACACACCATTGTAAAGCAATTATACTCCAATAAAGATGTTAAAAAAAAAGAAACACACAAATGAGGTTACAAGACAGGAGTTGGTAATTTTTTTTCAGTGAAATGTCAGATAATAGATACGCTATACTTTGGTGGTCATACAAATCTCTGTCCGAATTACTCAACTCTGCCATTGTAACAGGAAAACAGCTGTAGACATCAAGATAAAAAATGAGGGTGGCTATGTTCCAATAAAATTGATTTTTTTAAAAAGGCAGCAGGCCAGATACAGCCACCAGGCTTTAATTTGCTGACCCCTGTTATAAAAGATTGTATTTTAAATGTTTGGAAAAATCTAATATTAGCTTTCTGGGCTCCAATTCATCATCATCTTGCTTACAGTTACTCACATAGCCGAGCATCATTTCGGAAACCAGTTCTCTAAAGAATATTTATATATTTTCCCACCAGTCCTTTAAATCTCAATATGGCTTCCCTTTACCTATAGCATATAACACAAGTCCCTTAAGTAAGATTGTTTTATGTCAGCCTAAGTGACTGATGGTAGATATTGTTGATGATGCAGTTAGTAATTCATTCTATTAATTATGCTTTGAGGGAGAAGCATAGTCTTTTCAGTACGTATTGTTGCCTTCCTTGCATGAAAGGTGCTTTAAGCGGAAGCATATGGTATGTGAGGGAGATCTGAGTCTCTTAATCAACATTCCTTAGAGTGTGCACAGGTGCTGTGACCGCGATTCTGACAGCCCCGTTTGTCCTTTACAACCTGCCTCCCATTTCGATCTGATATTTGAGAGTACCACAGGGACAGGAAATTGAGGGGAGAGAGAAGCAGGTTGCACTTCCTTTCTGCTTCCTTTTGCTATCAGTGTCACCCAACAAAGTCCCTTCACCCAGCGGTGGTTTCAGTAGGGGCAGTAAGGACAGATTTGCATATTCTTCTAATTCCAAGGATATTGGACATTACACCCCCTCAGAAAATTTAGCAGCATCAGGAAGCTAGTTACCGCTTTCCCCTTTACATCTGAGTTCTAACACTCATGAAGCCTCCTCTGAGATCCTAAGGCTCAGCACCAGCCAAGCATCTCTCCTTCCTCAGAGATAAGTTCTCAGGCTTGTGGGGTCACTTGTCGGAGCCGCTTTAAGAGCCACCATTAGCTGTGCATCCCCCTTTCCTCAGAAGTCTGGGTCCCAGCAGTTAGGGACCTGTCTTCCTCCCTTTTTGATTCTCAGGCACCTCATATCCCCTTGGTTTGGAAATTCCTCCCTATTCTTCCTATCTCTGTATAATATGTCTTCCTATTTGTCTATTTAGATATCACTAGCCTATTTAAGGAATTCCCTCTGTTGAATTCTTATTCTAAACAGAAATCTAAACAGATTTCTGTGTGGTTTCTAAACAGAAATCTGACCTCAGCCTGCCTGATAAACGTGTGTTTCTGACTGGATCCTGATACAACATGGGGCAAAATATAAACATACATATATCCATACATGCAATGTAATAATAATGCCACTTTACAAAGCAAGGTAAAACACTATGCAGTGATATGGAATGATAAGTTGCATGACAAATTAAAATTCTAGAATGGCATCACTGAGTGAAAAAATTTGAGGGGAAAATGCCACTGAAATAGTGTATACACACTCTCATGCCTCCTTCTCATTAACTGAGGAGGATGGATCCTCTGAACCTTCATGTAGGCTACGCACAGACGTGAGGGATATAATAGACCTGATCTCACCACTTTGCAATGCAGGTGACATTTTGCATTCTGACTCATTATTGTGTTGTACTTTTTGGAGACAAATGGTGAGAGAGAGTTTCATGTTTTGAAAGTCAGCTCATGACACTGTATGAAGCAGATTTATGGCTGCCTTCCTGAATTCTACTAAAACAGTTGTTCTCAGACTTTTTGTTCTGAAGGCCCCAAAAAGCTTTGCTTAGGTGGCTTATGTTTGTCAGTATTTGAAAATTAAAAAATAATGCTAAGCACTTTTAAATGTATTTATTCATTCAAAGTAAAAATGTTAAACCCATTTCATGCTTGAATAAAAAGCATATGCTTTTTGAAAAATAACTATATTTTTGAAAACAAAAAGGTTCTATTTTCTTTACTGACCTTTGATCAACCTTTTAAAGATAAGAGGCATTATCACTTTATTTCACCAAAATGGAGACTAAGGAACAGAGTGGTTAAGCGGCACTGGGAAAGTCACACTGCTGATGAGTGGCAGAGCTGAGAGTCAAACCCTCCTCTATTTTTCTGAAGTCTCTGATTTAAAACGAGTGACCATGAAAACATCCCACTATTTGCCCTTCTTGAGAAACTAGATAGGCTAGATCATGGGTTTGATGACTATCTCCATTTCCTGTGCCTTAAGAACCTTTTGAAATCCTTTATGTAGTTTGCATACTGGTGTATCTCTAATTCAGCATGGCACCTCTCCTGTCGATCCCACATAGAGTGGGATGATCTTGTTTTGCTCTGGAGTACGCAGATCCAGTTGTGTGCTGGAGCTGGCTCAGACCAGCTCATGAGAGCTGACTCTGATTCTCTGCGTCATTTGCTAACGCAGCTTTCATTGACATCATCTTGGTGGCTAAAAATATCAGGCCACAGTGTGTGTATTGGTGGGGGGGGGCGTTTAAATCAGGGAACCTGGAACTGCTGGAAACCAGACTGCACTGCCTTCTCCCCTGGGGGCCTGTTTCATGCGCATTACTGCTCAGGGCCGACCACACAGGCTTATTATAGGAGAAAGTGCTGCATAATCGGGCAGCTCTGTCTAATGTGAATGACTGTGTGACAGAACTTGTGTGTGCTTGTGTACCCTGCTGACTTTGTGCAGTCATTATCAACATTACTAAATTTAAAAAAATGTGAACGTGGTAGTAAGAAACTTACCTCTAAGCAAATTATTCACTGGCAGTGTGGTTTCAGCATTTCGTGGGCAGAGCAGATTCCCAAATGCGAGATACTTAGCTTTATCTCCCTGCTGCCCTAGAGCACAGGCAACTTTGTGGGAGTTGTTTCTCTTCTCAGGAACCATTTTCTCCTCGCAACCTTAATAACACATTTGTCCAAATGTAGGTACAGCTTCCTTTGACCCTGGCAAAACCTGATTTTCTAGTTTGTCTTCCTCTGACATCCAGATACTTTATGCTCTGCAGGTCATTTAAAAGTGACCAACAATCCACAGGTTTCCACCTGCACAAGTGCACCTGGACTCTTGTGTTATGGCAGGCTGAAAGGTGGTTTGTAACAGAAACTGGAACATGAGTCTGTGTCTCTAACAGGGGAACCATAGTGCTTAACCCCTCTTTACTTCCTTAATAATGCCTTGTGTAAAAAGCTTCCTTTCTTTAAATGCTTATGCCATGGCTAGTATTGTCTCCAATATTTCCTTCATCAGATTGGGCATGGTATAAGTGACTAAGATCAAGTGCAATGCTCTGGTTCTGAGGTTGTACGTGAAACAATTTCCTGGTTTCCTTAGAAAGCTAACATCAACGAGAACATTTTGATGACATTCTGGTTTCTATGACAACTGGGACATGCCATTTTATGCTGGAGGTAGGAACATTATTACAAGGATGTTACAGACTGGATGGACTAGCAACCTAGTATGTGATTACTATCACTGTGAGGTAGTGTGTGTGTGTATGTTTGTGTATGTGTGCTTTGGGAAGGTGAGGTATTTAGTTGGGGATTAGGAGCTATAAGCCCTCCTGTTTTACTGAAGAAGCTGGAAATTCCCACTAAAGAGAATCTGAGGTGACGAGTCACCTTTCTGTGTTTTTCTGTGTCCTAAGATACACCTGTTGTGTGAGGGCATTGTGATCTGAGTTCTTTAAAGCAGAGATCTCCAAATATGTGTGATCTTACACCTCTGTTTAAAAAACATTTGTGCTTGAACTCTTAAAGATGTACTTTGCTCATTTTATATCTACTTCTACTAAGAAATTATTATGTGTATGTGTATGTTATGGGAGAGAAAATTTGAAGTCAAGATATGATGAGATAAATGAGTAGGATTGGAAGCTCTAATATAACTATGGGGTCTAATATAACTTTGGGGTTGAAAGGTGCTCACCTTGAACAGCTGACACATAGAATAAGAAAGATCTTCTCTTCAAAACACAAATTTGCTGTCATCACACCACTAATTAAAATCTGTAAAGGGCTCCCAATTTATCACATAAGCATAAGGTACAAGTTCCTTAAGAAAGGTTCTGATTTTTGTTTTTGTGGTTTAGGAAGAAGCTGTTGCTGCTGTTATCATTATTTCTGTATTTATTATGTTTCAAAAAAAGTCATGGCATCTAAAGGAATTACTGTTGCATTTGTCATCAGGATATGTGCTTTAAAAAGAAGTAAGTAGTAGGTAAAGGATATCTATGTCTCCCTCTCTCTGCACCAAATCTTATACACTGCTCTGTGATGCTGAGACTCTCATGCTATTGTTAAATGAACTCTTATCCAAGTTATTATTTATCTCAACAATTAACAAAGGAACCAGTAAACTATTGGACACTTTTCAAATAAGAATTTGAGATACTGATATTATTTTTCTATAGGACAAATTGTATATGCACTGCTAAGGATAGGAATCATTTGCACTGCCATGAACAGAAACAATGGCATTACTATCAGTTTTCTACATGTCAATTTCTGTCTCTTACAGATTAAAGTAGTCTAATCAAAGACAATGAAAAGGCCATACCTCTATAGAATGAGCTAATTCCTGCAGGACCCATTAGCCAATGCCTGACATTCCACTGTAGGGCCCCAGGAATCTCCTGTGCCTATTTCTGAGTCTTTGACATGTTTTCCAGGCAGGGTGGTATTAAGAGAAGGGCTCACATTTTAAGAGAATTCCTCACTAGAAGTGTTTTTTTTTTCCTTTTTATTCCCTGCACAAGTGTTCAAAGTCACCAGTCTGGTCAGCAGGTAGCACTTGTGATATTGTGCTCATCGTGTGCAGCTGACACACAAATTAATAAATATTCTCAATAAATGTTCTCTTTATTTATTCTCAGTAAAGGAAATAAACAAATTTCCTGCCATAACACCATTAACTGAAATATGTAACTGGCTCTCCATTTATTATATAAGCATCAGGTAAGAGTTCCTTAACAAATGTTCTGATTTTTGGTTTTGCATTTTAGAAAATGGATGTTGCTAATGTTACAGTTATCTCGGTATTTATTATGTTTCCAAAAAATTGCATAGCATCTAAAAGATTTGCTGCTGCATTCTTCGTCAGGTATATGCTTTAGGAAGAAGTAGGTGCTGGGTAAAGGATATCTAAGTCTCTTGGCTCCATATCCTATACTCTGTTCATGATGCTGGGAGGAGGAGTCTGCCAAGCTCATTTTTCCTTTACCAGCTTGCTTCCTGCTAGGCTCTGCCAGTCAAGTTGACCAAAGGGAGACAGGAAAGAGAAGAAGAATGTGCCTTCCTCTCTGTTCCTATTCTTCTCAATGTCACCTGAATAAAGGCCCTAAACAAAAATAAGGCCATATGATTTTAGAAGGGCCAGAATATCCAAAATACAGTTTTTGTCCAAACTTCAGGGACTCACTACATCAGGTCCCCTAAGAAAGACAAGCACTAGCACACTGGTGAACTCTCTCTCTCTCCTGAGTGCTAGATCTCAGCTTTTAGGGTGTCCTCCTCTGAGATCCTGATGCTCTGGCATGAGCAGAGATCAGGTCACCATCATCAGAGGTAAGGGGTCTTAGGTTTTAGGGGGTCTCTCCTCTGATCTTCCTTAAAACCCACTTTTAGCTGAGCAGCACCTTTCTTTGGAATCTGTGTCCTGGCTCTGAAAGACCCCTCCTCTAAGCTTATGAGTTCTCAGAACTGCTATGTCTTCACTTGGTTTTTCCAGACCTAAGAGCCTTAGCTCCTTTCTCCCATTGCTATCTCCACGTTACCTCATTGTTACCTTTATGCCTTTTTCAGCCTCAAAAAAATTCTAAGTTAACTCTGACTTTTTTAAAAAAGAAAGAAAAGAAAAAAGAGGGCCCTTGCTTGTTAATTATGATTGTTTTTGGTTTTGTCTCTTCTCTTTTATGTTTTTCTCCTTGGCTTTGTTTTCTAGGAGTTTTACTATAACTGGTCTAGGGCTGTGTTTGTGTGTGTGTGTGTGTGTGTGTGTGTGTGTGTGTGTGTGTTTTGGGATGTGTGTGTATGCAAATGTTATGTTTATTTTTTTTAAAGCACAGCTTGAATATTCTGCTTGATATTGTTCATTAGTTTGGAAAATTCTCAGCTATTATTCCTTCCAATATTCTCAATTTCCCAGGCTCTCTCCTGGGACTCCTTACATATCTCTTAGGTGTTTAGGTACCTAAATTTTAATAAGAAATATTTCCTTTGATCAATATAAAATACCAGTCTAAGAACTTTTCAAAGATATTTTCCTTACATGCCCTTTGTATGGTACCATTTTGCTAGGGTTACTTTCTTTTCTCACTTATATCTGATATTTTATCTCATATCTCTTTAAAGTCTCTATAAAGTTACGTTGAAATGCATATGTACATATAAGTGCATTCTCTATGTAATATTTTATAATATTACAGGGGAAAATCAGGTCTTCCTTTACTATCCATTTCCATCCTTGTTATTCTCTTGTTTCATGTGTAACTATGTTATCAGATTTCTGTTTACCATTCAAGACTCACCTTTATCCAATTTGTATCCTAAGATAAACATATATAGCATTGCTCTCCACCTGTAGTGTTTTACATGACCTGCATGATTTGTACTTCATTGATCTCTAACCTGATTATATTAACTGGAATTTTTCTTCTGTGTCAGTGCATTTAGATTTACATGTCTTTGTAATGGATAAATAACATATCCTTCTTGACTTAGACTCAGTTTTTCAGTCTGTCTCATGGATAGCATTTTGTCATTGTTGTTATAATGAACTACAATGCGATGACTTATCTTGTGTACATGAGCAACTCCTTATCCTTGTGCACAACACAGGGAAATCAATAGGTTCTGAAAGATACATCTTGTTCCCTCACTTGAATGTTAGTAACTGTAAAGGTCCCACCTTCAGGAAAAGAAGAAGCTACACTTGACTTTTTAACTCAAAACACTATGCATGATATTATTACAATTACAGGGCATACTAGATACCTTTCCTGTGGCAGGGTAATAGGGACCAAAGGGTTAAAAGAGCACCTTTGGAAGAAAGTTGGCCTGCTGGACTGGAGAAACAACCTGAGTTTTGTAAAGGAATGGGCTTTGAAAGGGAGAATATTCACACTTGTCTTAAAATAATGCCTTCAAGATAAACCATGAGTGTTGAATGCTTCCTTTTCTGAAGTGCTCATGTTTTTCCTTTTCTAAGCAGGAGATGGTCTTCTTTTTTAAGTAGGAGATAGTCTTCTAAGGTGCGTACCTGAAGACTAGGTTTTGTGACTGGTTATTTGTTTAGAGAAAAATTGGGAGTCAGGGATTTAGTACTGAAAGTTTGGTAAGTTGAATATGTGTATGCACATTTATGGCTATATAATATAATTTGGAAAATGACAAATAAGTCTGTTTTTATTCCTAATTAGCAAACCGAGGGCAATTAAATGAGTCCTCAGTTTGTAACAGTTGCCATTTAAATACTATGTACAAAAAACAACCCTCCTAAAATTTAGGCATGATGCCTGTGAAGAAATATATGAACTGGTGAACAACATGAGAGAACAATTTTAAGGTTAGAAATTCTTACAAAATTGTGCTGAAAATTCACTGCTAACCCAATGCAATCTTATAAGCTTTTAAAAAAGTACATGTGAGGGCTTCCCTGGTGGCGCAGTGGTTGCGAGTCTGCCTGCAGGTGCAGAGGACATGGGTTCGTGTCCCAGTCCGGGAAGATCCCACATGCCGTGGAGCGGCTGGGCCCGTGAGCCATGGCCGCTGAGCCTGCGCGTCCGGAGCCTGTGCTCCGCAACGGGAGAGGCCACAACAGTGAGAGGCCTGCCTACCGCAAAAAAAAAAAAAAAAAAAAAGTACATGTGAAAATTTATGCTAAAATTAATCTGGAGATGGAAAGGTGCAATAATAGGCAAAACTGTATTTTGCTTCTAAATGTAATTTTATAGACTATGCCTTTATTATGATAAAGGGATCTTCTGACTCATATTTTATGAAATGACTTTTTTTGGAGCCTTTAAAATTATAAAGCCTACAGCTTACAAGAAGCTCTACTAAATAGTAATTGTAGGCAAGGGGCACAGGGGTAAAGATGAAAGAAAATGAATTACTGCCTCCAGATAATGTCGTGGTAGGGTTTTTATTAAGAAAATCACCCCATTTTGAAAGAATTCCTTGCTTAAGATTGTTATCTTTTTTCCTCAGAAATTATTTAACCCCTCACTTAGAAAGGAGTTAACAAAATAGAGCTTATATTTCCTCCAAAACCATGGCTGTTGATTGGAGAAATAAAGTTAATTTTCATCCAATTTTTCTATTTTTTTTTTTTTGTGGTATGCGGGCCTCTCACTGTTGTGGCCTCTCCCGTTGCGGAGCACAGGCTCCGGACGCGCAGGCTCAGCGGCCATGGCTCACGGGCCCAGCCGCTCCGCGGGATGTGGGATCTTCCCGGACCGGGGCACGAACCCGCGTGCCCTGCATCGGCAGGTGGACTCTCAAACACTGCGCCACCAGGGAAGCCCCTAATTTTTCCATTCTTTAACTAAAGAGCAGATGTCAAAGAACAGAACTTAAACAGGGACTTTGAAGAATTAAAATATTCAGTTGAAAAATTTATTTTTTGATTATCTAAAATTGACCATGATATTATAGATTTCAGAGCTGTCAATTATAGTATTTCCCTTTTGTTTTAATCTCATTGTGTATTCACACTTTTCAGACAGTGTTTGACTGAATTCTAAAGTCAGATATTAGATACACTTTTAAACCCATGGACCTGTGAGAAATCGAATTTACTTAAAAGTTAGTATGGTGTTTTTGAACATTCTATGGTATTGGTACTGGTGTGCAAATGGGAATCAATATTTATATCTTTCTTTATATATTCTTCTGTCTCTTTTTCTTTGTATGTTTTTCTGTCCCTCTGGAAGATGAGAAGAGAAAGGTATTCCTATTAGTACAAAATATGAAAAGAAAAATATCTGTAAGATTATATATAAGGGACCAAACAAGTGATAAGGGAATAGTTTAATATTTTTATTTAACATACTTCCCTTCTAATTGTTTCTCTCAAGCGTGCATTGCTTTGGAAATCAGAAAATAACCATAATTGATGTTTTGATTACATGTTGAAGACTCTGAAAAAGGGTTTCACACTTTAAAAAATAAAAGCAAATGTGAATATCAACAAATGTTAAAATAGGCTGTGCAAGTTTTAAAATGTGTTTTTTCATTTATATATAGATATATACACACACACACATACATTGGATAAAAATTCTGTGGTATGTGGACTCAAATCTTCATAAAAAACATTTCTGGGTGATTGGAATACTGGTGCCTTATATATATATATATGTTTAATTGGTAACACAATTTCAGATTTCTCCATGAGTATTTAGATAATAAGTAAATAAGTGAAGCTGAAAATAACATTTATACTGGAAAGAGAAATGTTTGCAGGAATGTGTACAAGCCTCTTGTGAATGTGGGGTGTGTGTGTGTTGGAGTGTGGGGAGGCATTTGTCTGGAGGCTGATCAATCTGATTTTATGGAAAAAACTTACAAGTCCTGCTGAGGGGAGACTGGAGTGACTGAGTCACCATTTTTCTCTCTCCCTTTTTTTTTCTGTGTCCTCAGATGACACCTGTAGTTTGAGAGCCGATTTGTCTCTGAGTTCTCTAAAACAGAAGCCCCCAAACCTGTACGATCATGTATCCCATCCAAATGCTTGTGCAGGTTAACACCAAAATATGTATATTTAAAAACCGTTATATATTACATAATGTATATAAAATTATGTGTAAACAAACATACATATATATGCATTTATTATGAAAATAATTTTTACAGTATGAAACACACACACATACATTGGATAAAAATTCTGTGGTATGTGGACTCAAATCTTCATAAAAAACATTTCTGGGTGATTGGAATACTGGTGCCTTATATATATATATATGTTTAATTGGTAACACAATTTCAGATTTCTCCATGAGTATTTAGATAATAAGTAAATAAGTGAAGCTGAAAATAACATTTATACTGGAAAGAGAAATGTTTGCAGGAATGTGTACAAGCCTCTTGTGAATGTGGGGTGTGTGTGTGTTGGAGTGTGGGGAGGCATTTGTCTGGAGGCTGATCAATCTGATTTTATGGAAAAAACTTACAAGTCCTGCTGAGGGGAGACTGGAGTGACTGAGTCACCATTTTTCTCTCTCCCTTTTTTTTTCTGTGTCCTCAGATGACACCTGTAGTTTGAGAGCCGATTTGTCTCTGAGTTCTCTAAAACAGAAGCCCCCAAACCTGTACGATCATGTATCCCATCCAAATGCTTGTGCAGGTTAACACCAAAATATGTATATTTAAAAACCGTTATATATTACATAATGTATATAAAATTATGTGTAAACAAACATACATATATATGCATTTATTATGAAAATAATTTTTACAGTATGAAACATAAAATTTGAAATCAATACTGCATCAGCTAAAATATACAAGTGAATTATAATACATATTTCTACAATATGTACAGAAAACTGGAAAAATACATGCCAACCCTTTAACACAGTATATCTGGGTGGGAAGGTGGGAAGAGAGATTGAGAGAACGATTTCATCTCTCACATTATTCATTTCGTATTGATTGACTTAAAAAAATACATTTTGGAAACATTGAGGAAATCTTTTTAAAAGAGGTTCACTGGGACTTCCCTGGTGGCACAGTGGTTAAGAATCCGCCTGCCAAAGCAGGGGACATGGGTTCGAGACCTGGTCTGCGAAGATCCCACATGCCGCGGAGCAACTAAGCCCATGCACGACAACTACTGAGTCTGCGCTCTACAGCCCGTGAGTCACAACTACTGAGCCCACGTGCCACAACTACTGAAGCCCGTGTGCATGGAGCCCGTGCTCTGCAACAGGAGAAACCACCGCAATGAGAAGCCCACACACCACAACGAAGAGTGCCCCCTGCTCGCCACAACTAGAGAGGGCCCGCGTGCAGCAACGAAGACCCAACACAGCCAAAAAAAATAAAAAAATAAGAGGTTCACTAAAAATGACATTGAAAATATTTATTTACATGAAAAAGTGTTCAAATATGCTGTTGAGTGAAGAAATATAGTTTTATGTAATATGTGCATGTATGTGTATACAGATACATAGGAAATGTGTTGGAAGCACACACACCATCATATTAACAGTGAATATGTATATCTTTCTACATATGTTATAGTTTCTCTAAGCTCTTTTAATGTTGTTTTAGAATAGAAATACATTAACATCAAGGTCCCCAATTTGGTTTCATACACACAAGCACATTGTTACACACACACACACACACACACACACAGAGAGTACTATTAAATATTTGTGTCCAAAAAGGATGCTATCGTGAAAGCAGTAGTTTGCATTGTTCTGAAATAGGAATGGATTAGCATAATATAAGTAATGTAACATGGAAATATTTTGATTTGTAGAAGAAGGAGGAAAATAAACATGACATCTACAATATGGCTGAGATTAAGTTATCACTTCTCTTTCAGAATAACATATATTCTAGAGCTGAGGTGGGGAAAATTATTAATCAAATGCATTTGATTTGTTTGATTTCCTTCCTGCTTGTATTTTATGGATTGATGTTAGATGTGCACAGTACCTGGATTACTACATTTGATGCCACTTGAGCCCTGGAAAAGCAGTGTACTTGAGAAGTGCTGAGCACGGTAAAGGCTCTGGTGAACAGTAGTTGGAGTGAGAATCAAGAGATCTAGCTAGCAGAACCAGACTTACCATGATTTGTGTAATATTGGGTAAGATTGTTCCCATTTTCCTAAACATGTTTTTGCAATCATTTTATGTTGAGATTTTTGGTACTCCTTGCTCTACAGCTACTTCATTCTATAATAACAGAGATTTGGTATTGGGAAACAACAGAATATTTTAAAGCACAATATAGGAATGAAGAGATGGAGGTCCCATTTGAAGGCTTGTACCTCAAGCAATCTTATACTTTTAATCGTGATAAAATATGTATATCATACAATTTACCATTTTAACCATTTTAAGTGCACACTTCAGTGGCACTAAGTACATTCATATTGTTATGCAATCATCACCACCATCCATCTCCAGAATTTTTTTCATCTTCCAAAACTAAAACTCTGTACCCATTAAATAATAACTCCCTATTCCATATTCTCCACCCAGCCCCTGGAAACCACCATTCTACTTTCTGATTCTATGAATTTGATTACTCTATGAATTTGAGGTACGTTCATACTCACATATTATTGATCCTTTTGTGACTTGCACTTAGCATAATGTCTACCACTTTCAGCATTGTTAATGTGTCAGAATCTGCTTCCTTTTTAAGGCTGGATAATTTTCCATTGTATGAATATATGACATTCTATTTATTATAATAATCTCACAATCAACATGAGTTAATTCCACATTTTGGCTACTATGAATAATGCTGCTGTGAACATGGGTATACAAAAATCTGTTTGAGTCTCTGACTTCAACTGTTTGGGTTGTAAATCTAAAAAGTAGAATTGCTGGATCATAATTCTATTTTTCATTGTAAAATTATATTTAATTTTATAAAAATAAAATATTTTATTTTTAATTTGTATACAATTCTATTTTAATTCTGTTTACAAATTTTTGATGATTCACCATATTGTTTTCCATAATGGCTGCCCCAGTTTACATTCCCACCAGCAGTGCACAAGGGTTCCAATTTCTCCACACTCTCACCAATGCTTGATACGTTCTGTTTTTTTGCTTCATTGTTTGTTGTTGTTGTTTGGATAATAGCCATCCCAGTAGGTGTGATATAGTATGGCACTGTGGCTTTAAATTGAATTTTCCTAATGATTAGTGACACTGAGCATATTTTCTGAGGGATGCGATATCCAATGTCCCTGTAATTAGAAGAAATATGCAAACCTGTCCTTACTGCCCCTACAGGAATCACATGGCCATGCTGGGTGAAGTGTCTTTGTTGGGATGACACAGCAAAAGGAATGAGAAAGGAAATGCAACCTGCTTCTCTCTCCTCTTGATTTCCTGTCTCCCTGTGGCAATCTGAATGATCAGACCCAGATGGGTGGTAAAGGTGGCCACAGCACCTGTACATACTCTAAGGAATGTTGATTGAGAGATTCAGATATCCCTTACCTACCATCTTCTTCCTCTTAAAGCATATTTCATACAAGGAAGGCAGCAATAAATACTGGAAAGCCTATGCTTCTCTCTTGAAACATAATTAATAGAATGAATCACTAACTGCATCATCAACAATATCTACTAGCAGGCACTCAAGCTGACATAAAGCAGGGACTTTGTTTGGGACTTTGTTAAGGGACTTGTGCTTTATGCTACAGGTAAAGGGAAGCCATATTAAATGACTGGTGGGAAAAGACATAAATATTCCTTTAGAGAATTGGATTGGTTTCCAAAATGATGCTCAGCTGTATGAGTAGCTATAAGCAAGATGGTGATGAATTGGAGCTCAGAAAGATAATATTAGATTTTTCCAAACATTTAAAATCTAATCCTTTATAACAGGGTCACAAACTAAAGCCTGGTGGCTGTATCTGGCCTGCTGTCCTTTTTTTAAAAATCAATTTTATTGGAACACAGCTACCCTCATTTTTTATCTTGCCGTCTATGGCTGATCTCCTGTTACAATAGCAGAGTTGAGTAATTGGGACAGAGACTTGTATGGCCCCCAAAGTGTAGGTTATCCAATATCTGGCATTTTTCTGAAAAATTTGCCATCTCCTGTTTTATAACTTCAAGTTTGCATATATTTCCTGAAGTGTGAAAATATTATTACTCTATGTAGATATTATCATGATGTATGACACTTCTTTAAAGTATTAGATAAAAGCTTTCTTAAAAAAGCATGCTTGCACAGGGAGATCAGCTAGGTGGTTTGTGACCACCTAGAGGGGTGGGATAGGGAGGGTGGGAGGGAGGGAGATGCAAGAGGGAAGAGATATGGGGATATATATATATATGTATAACTGATTCACTTTGTTGTAAAGCAGAAACTAACACACCATTGTAAAACAGTTATACTCCAATAAAGATGTTAAAAAAAAGCATGCTTGCTTAGAAAAATACAGAAGCCTTTGTTTTATTAAATTAGATATCAAATTGCTGTCATCTTAGTTGACAGAATCAAGGAAGGAAAAACACTGACTGGTGACTTGGCCTCTTCAGGATCGTCTTAGCATGAGCTGCCAGTGTCTCCCACAAAACAGGAAGGATCAAGCACCCTCATACTCCAATAAATACCTCAACCGACAAGCACAGAGATATACAAACACCTTATGATGATAGGCTTTGAATAAGCCTGTAATCCATACAGATTTTCCAACTTTTCCACATGTAATTCTATCAGATCTGTCTACCAGAAAACAATAGCATAGACAGTTGTCATATAAAACAAAATGTTACCATATTTCCTGCATTACTGTAGCATTGTATCGAAACTGGGGTATATACATTCACTCTCAGAGTCAGATTCAAAATTGAGAGGTCAGCCAGTCTAATCTATACCGCTCCAACTAATGAATGAACAAGAACATATTAAGGAGCGTACTAGCAACCTTTAAATAGTACGTATTTCATGGACCAAACTTTTCAGACAATGGTAACAGAGAAATTTTTGGATTGTTTATAGGCTCAGATTTCTCATCAGACTCACTGTTAGGATTAACTTGGAACCAACAATACCGCATGCTTGCTCCTGAAGGGATTCCAAATTACCTCCAGTACTCAGTTGCCACAGTTGCCCCCTGGACTCAAGAACAAGGAGGAGGCATTGGGAACATGTCTGAGATGCCCTTCACTGAGTGCCTCAGGACAGACTTCTCTGCCAAGAGGGCTATGACTGTTTGCCACCATTGGCCAACAGAAGCACACACTCAATTCTAATAAACTTGTGTCACAGGAATTCCTCATAGCAGACTGTGAAGGTCCAGTCAGCTCCTCACGCTGCTTTATTACCTCAACCTCCAGGTGTAAGTTACTGCAACCCCCAGTCAACAAGAAATTCCCTTGCCCTTGAGTCACAAGATGAATATATACTTTCCATGACTCATTAGATTTATCATTAGAGCATCAGCATCATCCCAGACCACAAAGTCTCAGATGTGACTCACATTGTTACAATAGAATTAAAGAAGTAGAAGAGATGTCAGAACCAGCCATTGTGATGACTCTGTGCAGAACACAGGGCTAAAGCAATATATAGGAAAGGATTTTTTTCCTTTGAACAATACAGAAGTTGTGATCAGAGATACTCTAGTTATAATAGGCTGTCATGAGGTTAAGTCAGTTGGTGTGGGTGGAATGCCCACGAACTCTCAGGATACTTTGAATAAACATCATAATAGGTGAAGGTAGAGCTATCAAACCCTCCAGGTACAGAGGTAGGCAAGCTTCTCATGGATTTAATGTCTGGGCCAAAACAGACCGATCAATATATGGAAAAATATATGTGAAGAGAATAGCAAGAAGGAAAAGAGTTCTGACGAGAGACTGAACTCCCACAGACTGCCCTGTCTTCGGTAAACACTGAGAAATGAATTTCAACCAGTTACATTTAGGATTCGCTTCCTTCAGGACCTGCTGGAATTTACACAATGCCAATGGATAAGGATGTTCCATTGTATGACTGTTACGGATATGATAGATTAAGAATTTTGAAAAGAAACTGAATGAGGGTTGACAAGGAACACGCAGATTTATCAATGTACACAAATATATACAGTTTCTGTCACACACAGCTCTTCAGCTTAGAGAGACACAACTGCTCTCTGTTACAGTTAATCTCGGAATTAAAAAGCAAAGAGAAAATCCCTTTGTCATTAGTCCTGTGCCCTCTTAATCAAGAAGCCACCACATTCTTCCTGGGATACTCAGGAATGAGGGCAGGTGGGACAGAGTCATGCCTGTATATAAGTGAAGGAAAGTTTTCAACAGTTTCTCTGTGAGGAAAAAACCAAGTCAGTCACATATCACAACCCACATTCCAGCTGTTATGTTTTTTCATGGATGTAAAACAGTAGGGCAGTTCCATGGGTAGCTTTCTAACCAGAGAATCATTCAGTAAGTTAGCTGAAGTTTGAGTGCGGCTCTGCTACTTAAGTGGTGTATAGCTGTAAGCATTTTCCTAAGCTGCTCTGTGTCTCACTCTCCCTTTCTGACAAATAGACAAAATATCAACATCCCTTCAATGCAAGGATTGATTAGAGGTCACAAATGTGCACTGTGTTTCATCTGGAATGTCAAGGATGAATAAAAGTGTTTAAAAAAAGTCCAAGGTTATTTCTGGTAGTATGGAGGTACCCACAGTTCATAGGAGCATAAGATTTCAGTCTCGAAATGCTGGACTACAATTTTCAGCACTTAAATTGTCAATAGATAAATATTTAGATATTAATCTAAATTTTCCAACAAGCTGCATGAGGAAGAAAAAAGAGATTTATTGTACACCCTCGATTCCATAGTAAGGAAACATTAAAAAGACAATGGCCAATGAATAATAAAAGTTACCTTCTTTGTTAATAAAGAATTTCAAATGCAAAAGCACCCCATATTTTTGCCTCTTAAGATTGGTAAAACAACAACAAAAAAATAATGGCAAAATTGGATTATCCAAAGTTTGAGGAAACAGACACCAGGGGGCTGGGGGTGGGGGCTTCTATTTCCCAAGGTCACACAGGTGGGGTGTGGAGCGCCTAGAACTCAGGTTAATCAACCGCCAAAGTAGACAGGTATCGCTCCCCAGTATTCATCACTGTAGAAATGCTTATTGAAAATGTTAAAAAAGTGGTAAAATTATTATTGTCAATATTTGAGTCCTTTTTGTCTCTTTTAATTTATTTTTTTTTTTGTCTTTTTAAATTTCTAAAACGGAAAGTCTATATTTTTGGTTCTACACCAGATTTCATCATACTTTATTGTTTATATCTGTATGTCACTTAGAAAGTGTGAATTATGTTGATGGTGTATTTCCTACATACCTCAAAATAAAAATATCAGTGTTTTCCCTGATAAAAAATGATGCATGCTTAATATAAACAAATAATAGGAAAATCTCTTTCATAAAAAAATGTCTAAATGAACTGGCACAGCACCCAGTGGCCCTTTTTCAATACATCCTCTACTACCAAGTTTATATATAAACTTCCAGTAATTTCATTTCATTTTCTGTACCCATAGAAATCTCATTCTCTCACTCTTTCTTTCTTCCCTTCCTTCCTTCCTTCCTTCCTTCCTTCCTTCCCTTCCCTTCCCTTCCCTTCCCTTTGCTTCCTTCCTTCCTTTTTTCTTTCTTTCTTGTTTCTCCCTGTGTTCTCTTTAACCATTGGTACACGCACTGAAAAATACCTAGCCTGTTAAAGTATCCCCTAAAATCTCAGAAACTTTCAGGTTTACATTTATCCAAATATTTATTCTGATCCAGATCTTCTAGAACATGGTGTAATGCTTAAATACAAAATCAAATTAATATAAATAACAAATATTAATCTTGCGCAATCCATGACCCATCAGTTCATAGTTTTTAAATGATCATCAAGAATAAAATATCCAAGAGTTCCATCAGCAAGAGGGTGGTGTAGGAAGTCTTGGACCCTCCTTCCCCTCACAAACACACCAATTCAATAACAATTCATGGACAAATTCCCTTTGTGATAAATCCAGAAACTAAATGAAATGCTTCTGCACCCTGGGTGAACATGAAACCAGACTCCTTGAAGCCAGCAGGCAGATTCAGGACACCTTCTCAGTCTCTGCCTCTGGCGCAGGGCTATATGATCAGGAAGAAACCACTTAACTCTCAGCTTCTCCCAGGGGAGGGAAGAGATTGGCTCGGCACCCCAACTTTTTCTGAGGGGCTCCCCAGAGAATTGGCTTTTGTCTTTCCAGTCTTGGAGCTCTGATAGGTTTGATACAATCTAGCCACCTGGGGGAAAATGGAGATGATGGTTTGGACTGTTAGATACCAAAGCTCCTTCCCTTCTGCTAGGCATAGAGTGAGTGAATGAAAAATCCCAGCTCTCAGCCTTCCCCTGTGAGGGTAGAAGTAGATCCATGCATCTAACACTCCATCTATTCCAGGGATGCCCAAAGAAATGGCATCTGACTTTCCAGTCTTGGAGTTCTGATGGGTCTAGCACAGTCTAGCCACCTTGGGGAGAACAGCAGTTTGGACTTGTAGAGGCCATAGATTCTTCCACATTAGGACCAAGTGAGCAGACAAAAACAGCAGCTTGCCTCTCCTTAGGGAGGGAAACAGTTGTTGGAGATCCCTTAAATCTTCAGCCAGGGTGATGGATGGGGGTCTTCTCCTGTGTAAGGCCAGTCCATGAAGACTGACTGGGAGAGGTGACTACTTTGTCTAATGTACAGACATCAACACAGAGAGTCAAAAAAATGGAAGAATCAGGCAAAGATGTTCCAAACTAAAGGTGTACAATGAATCTCCAAAATCTAACCTTACGGAAATCAAGATACATGATTTACAGAGACTGACAGAGAATTCAAATTAAGTGTCATAATGTTGCTCACCACTATCAAGAGAATGATGCACGAACAAAGTGAGAATTTCAATAAAGAGATAAACAATATTAAAAAGTACCAAACTGAATTCATGGAGCTGAAGAACACAATAACTGAAGTGAAAAATCCACTAAAGGAGTCACATGAGACTAGATCAAGCAGAAAAAAGGGTCAGTGAATACAAAGATAATCAATTGGAAATAATTTAGTCAGAGGAGTAAAAAAATAAAAAAGTAAAAAGAGTGGGAAAGCTTATGGGATACTATCACACAGATTATGCATTGTGGGAGTCCCAGATGGAGAAGAGAGAGATAGGACCATAAAACTTATTCAAAGAAATAATGGCTGAAAACTTCCCAAATTTAGAGAAAAAAATGGACATACATATCCAAGAAACCTAATGGATCCCAAATAATATATAACCAAAGAAATCCACAGTGAGACATATTATAATCAAATTGCCAAGACAAGTGACTTTTCACATACAAGGGAAACCCCATAAGACTATGAGTGGATTTTTGAGGAGAAAACTTGCAAGCCATAAGGGAGTGGGATGATATATTCAGACTGCTTAAAAAAATATGCCAACCAAGAATATTACATCTGGCAACACTGTTCTTTAAAAATTAAGGGGAAAAAGAGACTCCCCCTGCTCAAAAAATAAATAAAAAGAAAAGCTGTGGGAGTCCATTACTACTTGCCTGCTTCACAAGAAATGCTAAAGAGACTTGCTCAAGTTGGAGCAAAAGGACCCTAAACAGGAACACAATAGCATAGGAAAGTATGAAACTCTTTGGGAAAGGCAAATATATAGACAAATAGAGAATCCTGTATTACTGTAATGGTGTCAGGAAAGAAACACTTTTAATTCTAGTATTAAAGGTAGAGGACAAAAGTATTAAAATAAGCATTAAAAATAACTATAATTTAAAAATAAGTTAAAAGATACACAATATAAATACATGTAAACCATGACAACAGTAGCATGAAGCATGTGTGGGGGGCAGTTAAAATGTAGAGTTTTTGTATGTGATTGAAGTTAAGTTGTTGTCAGCTTAAAATAAACTGTAAAGAAAAATAAACTGACAAGCTTACCAAGAATACACAATGCAGAAAGGATAGTCTATTTAACAAATGGTGACGGGAAAACTGGGTATTCACATGCAAAAGAAAAAAATTGGACTCATCTTACATCATACACAAAAAAATCAACTCAAAATAGATTAAGGACTGAAATATAAGACTTGAAACTCTAAAAATCCTAGAAGAAAACATAAAGGAAGTGCTTCACGACATTGATCTTGGAAATTATTTCATGGATTTGACACCAAAATCACAGGCAACAAAACCAAAGTTAAAAAGTGAAGCTACATCAAATTAAAAATCTTTTGCACCACAAAGGAAACCATCAACAGAGGGGAAAGGCAACCTGTGGAATGGGACAAAATATTTGCAAGCCATATATCTGATAAGAGGTTAATCTCCAAATTATAAAAGGAACCCCTATAATTTAATAGGAAAAAAAGTAATAACTCACTTTAAAAATGGGCTAAGGAATTGAATAGACATTTCTTCAAAGAAGACATACATGACAGAGGGATATGAAAAGAAGCTCAATGTTACTAATCATCTGTGAAATACAAGCTGAAACCACAATGAGATATCACTTCACACCTGTCAGGTAGGCCATTATTTAAAAAATAAAAGATAACAAATGTTGGCCACAATATGGAGAAAGTGAAACCCTTGCACGTTGTTGTTGGGTATGCAAAATGGTGCAGCCACCATGAAAAACAGTATGATGTTCCTCAAAAAACTAAGTGTAGACATACCATATGATCCCATCTGAGTATTTATCCAAAAGAACTGAATCAAGATCTTGAAGAGTTATTAACACTCCCATGTTCATTGCATCACTATTCACAGTAGACAAGATGTGGAAACAACCTAAGTGTCCATCAACAGATGGATGAGTAGAGAAAGTGTGGTATGCATACAATGGAATATTATTCTGCTTTTAAAAAGGAAAGCATGTGTACATGTATGGCTGATTCACTTTGTTGTAGAGCAGAAACTGACACACCATTGTGGAGCAATTGTACTCCAAAAAACATGTTAAAAAAATAAAAAAAATAAAGTTAGTCCTATTAAAAAAAAAGGAAATTCAACCATATGTGACAACATGAATTAACCTTGATGACATTATGCTAAGTGGAAAAAGCCAGTCACAGAAAGATAAATATTGCATGCTTCCATTCACATGATATATCTAAAATGGTCAAATTCATAGAATCAAAGAGTGAAATAATGGGTTTCCAGGATCTGGGAGGAGGGGTAAATGGCAAGTTACAGACACAAAAGTTCAGTTAAGTAAGATGAATAAGCTCTAGAGATCTGCTATATAACATTGTACCTACAGTCAACAATAATGTATTGTACACTTTAAATTTCATTGAAAGGGTAGGTCTCATGTTAAATGTTCTCACCACGATAAAATAAAAAAATGAAAGTAATAAAATGTAAAAATTAGGAGCTTTTAATTCCTATACTTTTAACAAAAATGAATCATTTTCTGCAATTGCTCTTAGATTGAAATAAAATCACTAATCAAAAAGGAGTTTTCGGGGCTTCCCTGGTGGCGCACTGGTTGAGAATCCGCCTGCCGATGCAGGGGACACGGGTTCGTGCCCCAGTCCGGGAAGATCCCACATGCCGAGGAGCGGCTGGGCCCGTGAGCCATGGCCGCTGAGCCTGCGCGTCCGGAGCCTGCGCTCCACAATGGGAGAGGCCACAACAGTGAGAGGCCCACATCAGAGAAAAAAAAAAAAAAAAAGGAGTTTTCAGTTAACTAATTGATAGTCATGCTCTATAGAAATAGTATTTTGGAAGCAATATTCTGATTACCACTTATCCAGGTGATTGATTAACATATACCTCAAGGAAAAGAAATCCTAGTATGGAGTTCTCTTTCAGTAAGTGCACATTTCTTAAAATGACTCCCATGAATACCGACACCCATAGACTGAAATTCATTTTTTTTCACTTTTCTCCCAAACCCACATCACCAAAATTCCAAGCTATTACCTTAGAGCTTCTTGTCCTATGCAGCCTGTGGAAATTTGTAGGCACTTGAATGCAGTATTTCCTAAAAATAATGAGTAAGGAAATTTCTTTATTACACTAAAAGAGCAGTTGGTAACGGTTCTATATAATAAAAATATTTTAGCTATTCTGGCACCTTACTGACACTAGATAAATTTTATAATTGCCTTGTGTAATTAAAAGGAACTTTTGATAATTATTTTGGTATTGAATATATAGGACAGTTTAAGGGGAATTTAGATCATTACTAAAATTCATATTTTTCCTGATAAGTGATACCCATGTTGTCAGGAGAATTTTTAATACATAATGTTAAAATTGAAAAATATTATATATATTTTTAAAATCACAAAATTAATTTAATCCTCTTTTGGATCATCCACATTTTATTCTATGTCCACCGACAGAATCCATTTGAAAGAATCAAAGGCTCAATAGGTTCTCCTCTCACAGGTGTCAGGCTATTTTAGAGCACAGAGACAAGGAAATTGAATAAATAACTGGTGACTCAGTTATTTACCACTCTCCTCATGAGGACCTGACAGTTTCTCCCAAATTAGAGGGGGGATGAGACGCAGTTTCTCCAATAAAATAACTAATTCCCTCAAACACACACACATAAAAAGATACATAGTCATAGTGATGGTAGACTCCCCAGTAGGCCTGTTATAGATGCATGTATGCCATTCTTTCTCCCCATGAATATCCTTGCTAACTGTTTCTACCTCTGACCATTAGATAGCATATTCCAGTTGTCATGGAAACCAGAATATCAGCATAACAATCAGTTTTACATTAGCTTTCCAAGGAAACTGAAGTACAAATTCATCCTCAGAATCAATGCAGTAAATGAATAAATGAATAAAATATTAGGAGAGGTTATTTCAGCAATTCTCCCAAAATTTACCATTGGCATAAAATAAAAGGATTTTGAAACAATGAGTTAAAGTGGAAGAAAAGGATAATTTATCATTCTGGATTTCCTGTCAGACACACAAAAACTGGGCTCAATGTCTGTTCAGGACCATCTTAGAACCTGAAATAACAGATGCTTGCGCTGAAACGGATTTCAAAATCCATATAGATCCAAACCCAGGGTAAACATTCAGTAGCTCCAGATGACCTGGTTCACAAGATTATCATGTTCTTTCTATTGTACCTTAAATTTATCATCAAAACGATAGTATTGTACCACAGCTCAGTGGTTCACTTACTACTCATGATGCTAAAGGTAAATGAATGACCAAATGAATGAATGAGGTAGAACAGAAAATGTTAGAATCTGGACATCGAGATGACCCCAATGAGGAAGCAGAACCTGAGTAGTATGTGAGAATGAGATTTTCCCTCCACCAAGATCCTTGTTGATAATGGAGATACTTGATTACAACCATCCCCAGGAATGTATTGAGGCCATGTCCAAGAATTTTTGGTACTTTTGGGACAATATGGGGAGGAGAAAATTTAGTGACTACTAACCTTCCAGATGTAGTTCTAGAAAAGCCAGCCACTGAGGAGCTGCCTGGGCTAAAGACACTGGTAAATTTTCGAAGAAATGTTTATGAAAATGGTAGGATGAAGAAAATGACTCCAGAAACGATAAACTGACTTCTAGTTCCAAAACAAAATGGCATTGACTAACTTTCCTTTTTCCTCTTGTCTAAATACCATGGGAATAATTCAACAGACAATCATAAAAGGACTCTGAAGATGGAAGAAAGAAGCTGACAGGACACAGAACTCAAAACTTGAGGAAAGACACCACTGTGAGTCTCTTGGGTTTTCTTTGTATCTCT
The DNA here is from genome assembly GCF_002837175.3 of Physeter macrocephalus. Classification (NCBI taxonomy): domain Eukaryota; kingdom Metazoa; phylum Chordata; class Mammalia; order Artiodactyla; family Physeteridae; genus Physeter; species Physeter macrocephalus. The sequence goes on along the minus strand of NC_041234.1, from coordinate 81,723,282 downwards.
TATATATTCCTGATTGGGCTCCAAAGAAACCCCCAACCTGGAAGTTCCCACAGGCATAAAAGAAAAACATAAGAAAACAAAATCTTTCTGTCCAAAGGAATTGAAAAAGGCAACCAATTAAAGACCTAGTGGGGAGATCCACCCTGCCCAACAATAGAAGCAGTGGTGGCCCAATCAACAGCTGGGGCAGAGTCATCAAGGCCCATCCAGGGACCTGTTCCACACTCCATGCATGGAGCAGTGGTGGGTCAGTCCACCACAGTATCAGCAACCAAGACCGAGTGTTTCATCAACTCCCACCCAATGGCTTGGGCACATAGGTGGCACCAGCAGAGATGGAGAGAGAGGCTAGTAGAGCCAGAATGAAGCCAACAAGAATAGTACTGAATTGGGCTCTGAAAATTAAATTGCTGTTTGAACTAAAGGTCACAAAAGTTGGCCAGGTTCTACAAGCTAGACCTAAAAAGGGTGACTGCTTACCTGTTGAAATAGAATATTTACCTAAAATCAAGAATCTCCCAGCACAATAGTCAAAGTGTCCAGGACTTGTTAAAAAATCACTCATCATACCAAGGACCATGAAGAACAACTTGAATGAGGATAGATACACTGCTTCATAGTGCTCAGGGACACAGGACAGAAGATAAATATGAGGCTGCTATTTAGGGATTATGCTGGTCTCTAGACAATGATGAAACCTACAGACTACCATGGATAATACATTCATAGGTAAGTGTTTTACATATATGCTGTATTAAGATTAATTTTAAAAATAAAACTTAGGTACATTTGATGAATACCACATGAACTTATCAACAGAATAGGTAAGAACATTCACAGTTTCTATAATATATGCTTATTCAGGTTAGAGAGATGGAGCTTACCGCAGCTCTACTTCTTATTAACAAGCACAGAAGGGACCCCTCTGTGGTTAGTTGGAGGACTCAAAAGCAAGAAGAACCCACCTCAAACCTCCTAGGACCCATAGAGTATGTCCCAGGGAAGTCCAGAAATATACCTATATATAAACCAAATGAAGGTTTTCAAAACATTTTTTTTGTGTGTGAGGAGAGAATGGAAAATGAAACCAAGATACACAGCCTTTATAGTTAAACATAGCGGGTAAATATTGGTAGGATTACCAGATTTAGCAAATAAAATAACAGAAAGCTCAGTTAAACCTGAATTTCATATATACAACAAATATTTCATGGGTCATGCTTACACTAAAAAAATTTCTTTATATGAAATTGAAATTAATTGAGTGTTCTGTATTTTATCTGGCAACTCTCATATTGGGATCATTCACAGCTGTACTTCCTAATCAGAGAGATATCCAGAAAGACATTTGTGGGCTTGAATTCTAGCTCTGCCACTTACTAGCTCTGTTACTTTCAGTATAACCTTTCTGTTTCTTAGTCTCCTCTTCCTAGTTTTATTTGCAGGGAGTATTTTTTTTAACACCACAAAGAATCACCTCAATTTAACACTCCCTTAATAGTGTTCTACATAAAACTCACAATTAATCCACGTTTCAATAGGCCAACTTTCTTTAAATGTTATATTTAATTCCTTCTTTTCCCTATAACCTCAAAGGCTGGAGATTTCTTAAAGCCCATGAGACTGCAAATGACTCAGGCATCGGTTCTGGGGTTTAAAAGCCAATGTTACTTCTTTTTTTCTGGAAGTGAAAGGTATGTGAATTGGGTGTGTGATTCTTTCAGCATCTTTTGGTATTTCTCTGTTGTGCTTCAGGAAAGAGCTGTTGTCATGATTATTCACTGCATTGTCTTCATAATAAAACAAAACAAAAACAAGGGGAAACAAAGTACCATTAGAGGGGATAGAATAATTAATAGAAGGTCTAGACCAAAATGAAATATTATGCATCCAATGAAAGAATGAGATGAATCTAAATATATTAATATAGAAAGAAAATAATATTACACACTAAAGAGACAAAATGATACCATTAATGTAAAAATCTCACACAGATGGAAAACAATACTCTGTATTATTTTCTTTGGACATGAAGATATATCCATATCTATGGAAAAAGATCTTGAATGGTATATACAAAACTGATAAAATAGATTTGATCTGAAAGAAGTGGAGGAAGAGGTTACTCAGGTGATGAGAGTTGGCTCTAATATTAGAGTCATATTGTAAGATTTAACTAGGCAAATGTATTTCTATTTTATTTAAGCACCTAAAATTACTTTCTGAAAAACAATGAAGAGATATAAAAATTATGCCAAGAATATATTTAAAGATTGAAAAATTGGACAATATTAATACAACATAAAGATAATTCAAGGGAAATAGCTTTTAAAAACATATAGAAAACATTTTATATTGATCAAAGAAACTATTCATTAAGAAATTGTCTACAATTAAGAACATAGGCCTGTTAAGGATGCTTGCATCTATTGAACATATTAATGAGTTATTGGCCTGTAGTTTTCATTTTTTGTAATCTTTTTATCTGTTTATGCCTTTGGTAAAATTCTGTTTTCATGAAATAAAGCAAAATCATATGATTCCCTTCTATAGATGCAGAAAAAGGTTTTGACAAAATTCAACATTCATTTATGAGAAAAGCTCTCAACAATGTGAGTATAGAGAGGACATACCTCTACATAATAAATGCCATATATGACAAACCCACCGCCAACATCATATTTAAGTTTTCATTTTTTGTAATCTTTTTATCTGTTTATGCCTTCGGTAAAATTCTGTTTTCATGAAAAGAGTGTGAAGTGATCCTTTATTTTCTATTTTATAGAAAAATTCGTGTAGAATTGGTAATATTTATACCTTAAATATTTTGTGGAATTCCCCCGTGAAGACATTTGGTTCTGAAGTTTTCATTGTTGGAATGATTTTCACTATGAATATAATTTCTTGAATAGATATAGAACTATTAACGCTGTAGATTTCTTTTTCTGGCCACTCCATGTGGCATGTGGGATCTTAGTTCCCCCACCAGGGATCAGACCCGTGCCCCCTGCACTGGGAGCGTGGAGTCTTAACCACTGCACTGCCAGGGAAGTCCCCTGCAGATTGCTTTTTGAGTGACTGCCGGTAGTTTATTTCAGGAAGCTAGTTTATATCATTTATGTTGTTGGATTTATGCATTAAAACTTATTCATAGTATTTCCTTATTATATTTTTAATGTTTATAGTCTCTGCAGTGATATCCTACGTTTAATTTCTGATAATTGGTAATTTATTTCTTTTCCCTTGCTCTTTTTTTTTCTTGGTCAGGCTAGGGTGCTATCAATTTTCTTGACCTTATAAAAGAATCACCTTGTGTTTTCATTCATTTTCTTTACTGATTTTCTTCTTTCAAGTTCATTGACTCCTACTCTTATTTTTATCATTTCACTCTTCCTCCTTGCTGTGGGTGTAATTTGCTCTTCTGCTAATTTCTTTTTTTTTTTTTTTTGTGGTATGCGGGCCTTCCTCTGTTGTGGCCTCTCCCGTTGCGGAGCACAGGCTCCGGACGCGCAGGCTCAGCGGCCATGGCTCACGGGCCCAGCCGCTCCGCGGCATGTGGGATCCTCCCATACCGGGGCGCGAACCCGGTTCCCCTGCATCGGCAGGCGGACGTGCAACCACTGCGCCACCAGGGAGGCCCCTGCTAATTTCTTAATGTGGTAGCTTAGATAATTGATTAGGGATCTTTTTTCTTTCTTATTCCGAGGATTTCATGCTATAAATTTCTAAGTATTGCTTTAGAAGCATCACAATAATTTGGATATGTTGTGTTTCATTTTTATTCCATTCAAAATAGTTTCTAATTTTTCTTATGGCTTCCCCTTTGACATATTGAGTTATTGATATTTATGAATGATGTTTAATTTTAAAACAGTGGGTATTAAAAGTATTTTTCTATAATTTATTTCTAGTTTAATTCCATTATTATCAGAGAAGGTATTTTGCATAATTTTATTATTTTGGTATTAATGAGGATTTTTAGTGGTCCAAAATATGGTCTATCTTGCTAAATGATGCATATGCATTTGAAAAGAATGTTTATTATGCTAGTTGTTGTGTGGAGTGCTCCATAAATGTCAATTCGATCAGTTAGTTCATAGTCTTGTCTAAATCTTATTCAAAGTTACTTACTATTTATTCCATAAATTATTCAGAGAATCGTGTTAAAACCTCCAACAATAAATGCATAATTTTCTATTTCTCCTTTAACTACTGTCTTTTTTGTTTCAGTTATTTTGAAGCTCAGTTGCTAGGCACATACCCATTTGGGATTTTTAGTTCTTCAATTGAATCCTTTATCATTGTTATTCCCCTCTTTATCCCTTTAATGTTCCTTGTTCTGAAATCTAATTTTTACCATAGTAATATATCCACTCCAGCATTCTTTTGATTGATGTTTGCATGGTATGCCTTTTCCCATTATTTTACTTTATTAAATGGCTGTACATGGGTATATTTGACATAAAACACACTGTTAACGTTTTTAAATTATACAACACAGTTTTTGTATAATACATAAGCTCATGAAATTATCACCACGCTCAAGATAGCAACATTTCATTCATTCCTAGAAGCTTCCTGACTCCTCTGATAATCCTTCCTTGTTCCCACTCCCTGCAACCTCCCTCCTGTTCCACAGTTACTCATAGGCCTTGCATTTTCTGTGATTTCATATTAATGCAATAATGCACTATGTGCTTTCTCTTTGCTTTTCCTCTTTCACTACGATAATTATTTTGAGATTCATCTAGGTTGTAGCATATATCAATAATTCATTTTCATTACTGATATATTTCTATAGAGATATATACATAGGTATAGAGATATAGATGTAGATGTAGTTATAGGTATAGATATAGATATATTACAGTTTGTAGTTTATTCATTTACTTCTTTTTTTAAATTGAAGTATAGTTGATTTACAATGTTGTGTTAATTACTGCTGTACAGCAAAGTGTTTCAGTTATACATATATACATTTTAAAATATTCTTTTACATTATGGTTTATCATAGGATATTGAATATAGTTCTCTGTGTTGTACAGTAAGACCTCATTGTTTATCCATTCTATATATAAAAGCTTACAACTGCTAACCCCAACCTCCCATTCTACCCCTCCCCCAACCCACTCACCCTTGGTAACCACCAGTCTGTTCTCTATGTCTGTGATACTGTTTCTGTTTCACATAAGTCCACATATAAGTGATATCATATGGTTTTGTCTTTCTCTTTGACTTACTTCACTTAGTGTGATAATCTCTAGTTGCATCCATGTTACTGCAAATGACATTTCATTCTTTATTTATGGCTGAGTAGTATTCCATTGTATATATGTATCACATGTTCTTTGTCCGTTCATCTTCAACGGACATTTAGGTAATTTCCATGTCTAGGCTATTGTGAATAGTGCTGCTATATTCATTTACTTCTTAATGGACATGTGGATTTTTCCTGTTTATGGTTTTTGGCTAATTCAAATAAAATTGCTATGAACATTTGTGCACTAATCTTTCTATGCACATATAGTTTCATTTCTTTGGGGTAAATATCTAAGAGTGGAATGTCTAGATTATATGGTAGGTATGTGTTTAACTTTTTAAGAAACTGCCAAACCATTTTTTTCAAACAATCATTTTTATTGATAGCCCTTGATCAGAAAGGAGGCTAATTAGAAACCTTTTATTGATCAGAAAGGAGGCTAATAAGAAACCTTCGGGAGAGGCTGAAATCAAAGGAAAAGAAATATATGAAAAAAATATCAAAAACACCTATGGCAAAAATGAAACATTTGTGTTTATACATAACCATTCATTTCATATAGATTTCTGTATCAATATGCTGTAAGCAATAGAAGAATAACAAAAAATGTGAGGTAGGAAGCAAATGCCCCACCCACCACTCAGCTGGCTCAGAGGACAATAAAGCCAGCTGACAAACATTTTCCATAGCACTAATCCCTTAGAGTTCTTTCTTCCTCTTTATTTTTATTTTTTATTGAAATATAGTTGATGTATGATATTATGTAAGTTACAGGCGTACAACATAGTGATTCAATATTTTCATAGGTTATACTCCATTTATCGTTATTATAAAATATTGGCTATATTCCCTGTGTTGTACAATATATCCTTGTAGCTTATTTATTTTATACACAATAGTTCGTACCTCTTAATCCCTTACCCCTATCTTGTCCCTCCGCCCTTCTCTCTCCCCACTGGTAACCACTAGTTTGTTCTGTATATCTGTGAGCCTGTTTGCTTTTTGTTATATTCACTAGTTTGTGGTATTGTTTTAGATTTCATGTATAAGTGATATTATACAGTATTTGTCTTTGTCTGACTTATTTCACTTAGCATAATCCCCTCCAAGTCCATCCACATTGCTGCAAATGGCAAAATTTCATTCTTTTTTATGGCTGAGTAGTATTCCATTATATATATATACTACATCTTCTTTACCCCTTCATCTATTGATGAACACTTAGGTTGCTTCCATATCTTGGCTATTGTAAACAATGTTGCTATGAACATCGGGGTGCATGTATGTTTTCGAATTACTGTTTTTGTTTTTTTTAACCAAAATACTTGCAAATAATTCCCCCTTGAGCTAGACAAGTTTACTTATCCAATCTCTGTTACTGCTAGAAAACTTCTGCCTTCATCATTTCCTAGTACCACAGAAAGGGTCCATTTTAACTTACAGCATAAAGAAAGCCAGAATGAACCCTCATTGTAGACAGTCAGATCCAATGACAAAAGAAGGGACTGATCCAGGCATACAATTTCTTCTCCCAAGCTCACTATTCATCCTCCCCAAGGGAGGGAAGTTTAGGGAGAGAGATCAGGAGTGTTACTGTGAAGTCCTTCAACAGGGAAACCAGTAGTCAGGGAAATGGAGGACCTTCGACCCACCTTCATCCCAATGTTTCATAAGGTCTTTGTTCTTTTAACTCACATGTCTTAACCATTAATTAGACTTACAGTAAGCCAAGTGTGTAGCTGCATATCCCGTCACCAGATTTTATTAGAGGTGTCTTTTTACTCACCATATTGAAACTTTCTTACTTGCCAATTGAGCCCTGTGCTGCTGGTACTACTGTCAGTAGTACCATCAATTCCTTGTGGATTTCATCTAGCCACCTGGCTACCACACACACATTAGCAAGATTTCCCACACCTGTAGCAGCAAATTATTCATTTACAAACATAGTCTTATTTTCTCTGTAGTCCTAGTTTCTTACTCTAAGTTCACTCCCTCTCCTATTTCCCATCTTCCCTTACATCCGTCTATGTTGGTCAATATAGTTCATCAGAAGTTCTAATATAAGATCACATTTAGATATACCAATAATAAAATGACCAGAATGTAGAGATGCTCCAAATTTGAAAACGAATAAAAAGTTCCCTTCCCTTTATGAACTTCCCATAAATAAACTCCAAAGAATTTAATAAAAATTATTTTGCTCCTATGTCAAATTAAATTAAAACTCAAAGATCTTAAACTCCTGCATCATGTATTTCTTCTATTTAATTTTGGCCAAAGTCGTTCCTGATGCCTGGATAATTCTGAGCTTATGTCAACAGCTACATCCTCCGATGTGTTTCATTGGAATGAGTATAGTGCTTTTTTAAAAATCACTTTATTGGGCTTCCCTGGTGGCGCAGTGGTTGAGAGTCCACCTGCCGATGCAGGGGACATGGGTTCGTGCCCCGGTATGGGAGGATCCCACATGCCGCGGAGCGGCTGGGCCCGTGAGCCATGGCCGCTGAGCCTGCGTGTCTGGAGCCTGTGCTCCGCAACGGGAGAGGCCACAACAGTGAGAGGCCCGCATACTGTAAAAACAGAAAAAAAAAATCACTTTATTGAGGTATGATTGACATAAAAAGCTGTACATTTTAGATGTATACAACTTGAGTTTGGAGATAAGTATACAACCACGAAAACGTCACCACAATCTATGTCATAAACATATCCATCACCTCCAAAAGTTTTCTCCTGTCCTCTTTATTTATTACTATCATTTTTGTGATAAAAACAGTTAAGATCTACCCTCTTAGAAAATTTTTAAGTATTCAGTATATTATTAACTGTAGGCACTATTCTGTACAGTATATCTCTAGGATTTATTCATCTTGCATAACTGTTTGTACCCTTTGACTAATACCTCTCTGTTGGTAAAGTATTTTTAAGCCTCAGAAATCACAGGAGTTGAATCACAGGTTTCTCACGAGCTTCACTTTTTAAAAAAATACAAATAAAGAGCAGGTATCAAGAGATTTGATTTCCATATCACTCCTTCATTTAATTTTTTTAACAAATGTTTTGAGGGTACCTCTTATGTGCCAGGCCCTAAGATATGAAGCAGAAATAAAAGAGTCAAAAAATCCCTCTGAAGATGGTCCTGAAGCTGGCATTCTAAGAAGCTCATCATAAATACAAGTAGAAAACAAGCAACTTCCATATTTTTAAGGCAATTATGCCATGGAAAATTATGTTCCCAGAACACAGTACATGGTGTTGCCAAAGACCATAGCAACAATTGAATGGTATTTGATGAAATGAGGGTACATGGACACAATCTTAGCTTCAGTATTGCCAATCATTTATGCAATTTGTTTAGATGAGAAAGCCTAATTTTAAATTCAGTGAGAGAAATCTCCTTTTAAGAGGTCAATATGGAAAAAAGAGGTCAACATGGAACCATATTATTTAAACATCTATGGATCAGTGGGAAAAACCCACTCATGAATACTGACTCCTCTATCAGAAGTGTCATTTGAGACATTGCTATCTTCTAAGTTTAGAAATTTGCAATGATTGGCAGCCCCAATGACAAGTTCTTGCCTGGAGTGCCTATCTTTACTACTAAGTATATTTCCGTCCTCTTAATTTCCACTTCTACTCCATGTTTCTCATATGATGATACTTAGTACATGTAGGTTTTGTTTAGTGACATAGTTTCCAGATTCTTTCATGAGTGTACATTTTTATTATATGCCATAATAGCTGCTACCACATATTCATGCAAAGGAATTGTATAGGCCTGTGATATCTGCTTAGAACAAATGTTAGCTCAGTAAGGTCACAGAATAAAGTATCAACATGCAAAAATCAATTGTATTTCTATTTGCTGACAATGGACATGCAGAAACCAAAATTGAAAAAAACATAATTTACTATAATTGCAAATAAATTGAAATACTTAGGTATACACTTATCAAAACACGTACAGGTTCTGTATGCTGATAATTACAAAATGCTGAGGAAAGAAATAAAAGACCTACATAAATGGAGAGGCATACTGTATTCATGGATTGGATGACTCAATATAGTAAAGATGTGAATTTATTTATAGGCTTGTTGCAATTCCTATAAAAATATCAGTAGTCTTTTGTAGACATAGACAACCTTATTCAAAATTGTATATATAAAGGCACAGGATTTAGTATAGCCAAAACAATTTTGTAAAAGAAGAATAACACCACTCTATCCAATGTTGTGTGTATCTATATCTATATCTATACCATAAGGAAGATACTGTTGTACTGGTGTGGAGATACATACATAGTTCAAGGGAAAAGAATAGACAATCCAGAAATAGACTCATACAACTATGCCCAACTGATTTTTGACCAAGTTGTAAAAACAATCCAGTAGAGGAGGGATAGGCTTTTCAACAAATGGTGTGGAGCAATTGGGTATCCAAAAATAAATAAACTGTGACCTAAACAACATACCTGTTAAATGTTTCTTGCATTTTGTCTATTCTATTTCCAAGATTTTGGATCATCTTTACTATCATTATTCTGAATTCTTTTTCAGGTAGACTGCCTATTTCCTCTTCATTTGTTAGGTCTGGTGGGTTTTTACCTTGTTCCTTCATCTGCTGTGTGCTTTTCTGTCTTCTCATTTTGCTTATCTTACTGTGTTTGGGGTCTCCTTTTTGCAGGCTGCAGGTTCGTAGTTCCCGTTGTTTTTGGTGTCTGTCCCCAGTGGCTAAGGTTGGTTCAGTGGGTTGTGTAGGCTTCCTGGTGGAGGGGACTAGTAAACATCATACCTGTTAAAAACCTTAACTCATAATGGAGCACAGCTTTAAATGTAAAACATAAAACTATAAAATTTCTGGAAAAAAATAAAGCATGAGGGAAAATCTTTGGGAAACAAGGCTAGGCAGAGTTCTTAGTTCTTATACTAAAAGCACAGTGAATAAAAGGAAAACTTGATCAATTAGACCTCATTGAAACTGAAAGCTTTTGCTCTTGAAAGTCCATGTGAAGAGGATGAAAAGAAAAACTACAAACGGGACAAATATTTGCACAGTACACATCCTACAAAGGACTAGCATTCAGATTATATTAGAGAACTCTCAAAACTCAATAGTAAATAGAAGCTAGAAAGTAGGCCAAAGACATGAGCAGACTTTTTACCAAAGAGACTATACAGATGGAAAACAAGCACATGAAAAGGTATTCAATATATTTAACCATTGGAGAAATGCAAATTAAAACCACAATGAGATATCACTACATACTTATTTGAAGGGCTAAAATAAAAGAGAGTGGCGGGAATTCCCTGGCAGTCCAGTGGTTAGGACTCGGTGCTCTCACTGCCAGGGCCCAGGTGCAATCTTTGGTCAGGGAACTAAGATCCCACAAGCAGCATGGTGTGGGCAAAAAAGAAAAAAAATAAGAGAGAAGGGCAATGCCAAACATTGGTGAGGATGCCGAGAAATGGGATCACACATATATTGCTGGTGAAAAGTTAAAATGATATACACTGTTCTGGAGAATTGTTTGGCAAGTTCTTATAAAGCTGAGCACTTACCATAGGACTCAGCAACTGAACTCTTGGGGATTTTCCTCAGAGAAATGAAGATTCATTTTTATAAAAAATATTCACACAAATGTTCACAGCAGCTTTATTTGTAATAGTCTAAAATGGAAACAACTCTGTTATCCTTCAAAGGGTAAATGGTTAAAGAAACTATAGTTTCTTTATATTACAGTCATACTGTGGAATACTACTCAGCAATAAAGATGAATAAGCTATACACACAACAACTTGAATGAATCTCCAGGAAATTATGGTGAGTGAAAAAAGACAAACCCAAAACGTTATAAATCTTATTATTTCATTTAGATAACATTTTTGAAATAATAGTTGAGAAACGGAGGATAGATTAGTGTTTGCCACTGGTTAGGGATGGGTGAAGGAGGAGAGGGAGGTAAGTAAGTTTATGAAAGAGCAACAAAAGAGATCCTCATGGTGTTGGAACTGTTCAGTATTTTGACTGTGGTGGTGAATACACAAACCTACTCGGGGAAAAAGATGTATATAATTAAATACACATACACAAGCTCAAGTAAAACTGAGGAAATCTAAGTAAGGTTGGTGGATTGTGTCAATATAAATAGCTTTGTTGCGATATTATGCTATACTTTTGCAAAGTGTTACCAATGAGGCAAACTGGACAACAAAATGTACAAAGGGTCTCTTGTATAATTTATTATAACTGCTTGTGAATATACAGTTATTTCACCAGAGTGTAATTTTTTTTAACATCTTTATTGGAGTATAACTGTTTTACAATAGTGTGTTAGTTTCTCCTTTACAACAAAGTGAATCAGTTATACATATACATATGTTCCCATATCTCTTCCCTCTTGCGCCCCCCTCCCTCCCACCCTCCCTATCCCACCCCTCTCATGGCCACAAAGCACAGAGGTGATCTCCCTGTGCTATGCGGCAGCTTCCCACTAGCTATCTAATTTACATTTGGTAGTGCATATATATGTCCCTGCCACTCTCTCACTTCATCACAGCTTACCCTTCCCCCTCCCCACGTCCTCAAGTCCATGCTCTAGTAGGTCTGTGTTTTATTCCCATCCTACCACTAATCTCTTCATGACATTTTTTTTCTTAGATTACATATATATGTGTTAGCATACGGTATTTGTTTTTCTCCTTCTGACTTACTTCACTCTGTATGACAGACTCCAGGTCTATCCACCTCATTACAAATAACTCAGTTTCATTTCTTTTTATGAATTATGGTTTTCTCAGGGTATATGCCCAGTAGTGGGATTGCTGGGTCATATGGTAGTTCTATTTTTAGTTTTTTAAGGAACCTCCATACTGTTCTTATATGTTTTTAATTGTTATATTGTCTTGATTACCTGACCCTTTTACCAATATATAATGTCCTTGTTTGTATCTTTTAATTTTAAAAAATCTAATATTAGTATACACAACCAACTCTCTTTTGGTTACTCTCCTCAGGTTTATTTTATTTTTTCTGCTGTTGCATATTGTAGTTTTTTGCTTAGTTACTTTTCTAATTTTTCTATTTTTGCAAAGAGTGTATTGTTTGTTGTGTGTAGTCACTGAAGTCTCTGTTCTGTTAGCCTAGTGGCCAGCTACTGATTTGACAGAGATTTCCTTAAAAGCCTGGAGTCAATAGAAAAAGAGAAAGTAAAAGAAGAAGAAGAAGGAAAAGGAGGAGGAAGAGAGTGGGGAGGAGGAAGAGGAGGGGGGAAAGAGGAGGAGGAGGAGGAGGAAAGGAGCAAAAACAAACAAACAAACAAACAAACAAGAAAACCTCTCCTTTTCTTTGTGCATTGACTCTGAGTTGGGGCATGCTTTCAGTGCTTAGCCAGGCCATTAAGAACTCAGCCTTTGGTTTCACTTCCTGCTTATATTGAACCTTAAGGTCAGCAGAGGTTAAAACTCGGGCCTTCTCAGGTCTTTTGTGACTATGCATCTATTCCTGGGTATGTATGTGTCCTTCGAGAGTCCCCAGTATAAACAAAAGCATTTCAAAACCCTTAATCCTCCATGTATCTCCTTCCCCAGCTTCTTCCTTGCAAGGCTTTTCAGTTTGTCTGCTTCTTGCCATGTCTGTTATTCCTTGCTCCAGATGGTGGCTTGTATGTTCCTTTACAGGCTTTTGGCATATACCTCCAGGGAGGTTACTCAAACCTTGAGACCGTTTTGAGGGATGCAAAACAAAGGGAAGCCCCTGAACAGCTCTCCTCAGGGAGCTGCCGGAAAGGTCACAATACACAATTGCATCTCTTTGAAAACAAGGTTCATGTTGCTCCTCTGGCACTAACAAGCCATACCAGGCATGTGGGCTATCATCCACATGGACATCTCTGAGCTGGCGAGTGGCAGATGATAAGCAGGTAAATAAAAATGCCTCAACACTCTGTTAGCAACAATTTTCAGCTTCTTTCTTCTTTAAGGACTCTCCAGGTTGTTGCATTTTTAAAACTGTGGTTAAAAAAGCCACATAACATGAAATTTACCATCATAACTATCTGTACTTGTATAGTTCAGCAGGCATAAGTATATTCATATTGTTGTGAAACAAATCTCCAGAACTTTTTATCTTGCCGAACTTAAACTCTGTATCTGTTAAATAATGATTCCCCTTTTCCTCCTCCCCTAGCTACTGGTAACTCCCATTCTACTTATGTTTCTATGAATTTGACTATTTTAAATACCTAATGGAAGTGGAATCATACAGTATTTGTCTTTTGGTGACTGGCTTATTTCACTTAGCATAGTATCCTCAAGGTTCATCTATGTGGTAACGTGTGATAGGATTTCCTTCCATTTTAAGGCTGAATAATAGCCCATTGTATGTATATACCACACTTTGTTTAGTCGTTCATCTATCAGTGGACATTATATCCCTTCATCCGTCGGTGGACATTTGGGTTGCTGTTGAATGTGTTTGATTAGATTCCAGAGTTTCAAAAAATTGATTCTGACAGTTTTTTGAAGCTTATTTGTTGCTTCAGTGGATTGAAAGATCCTTGGATTTCTCTACTCCACAATTTCAGCAGGTCACTTAATAAATATTTAAAAAAATTCTACATCACACATTGAAATCAACAATGAAAATGTGTATAACATATTACAATTTTTAAAAATTTATTTATCTTATATTTATTTTTGGCTGTGTTGGGTCTTCGTTTCTGTGTGAGGGCTTTCTCCAGTTGCAGCGAGCAGGGCCACTCTTCATCGTGGTGTGCGGGCCTCTCTCTGTTTTGGCCTCTCCCGTTGCGGAGCACAGGCTCCAGACGCGCAGGCTCAGTAGTTGTGGGTCATGGGCCTAGCCGCTCCGCGGCATGTGGGATCTTCCCAAACCGGGGCACGAACCCGTGTCCCCTGCATTGGCAGGCGGATTCTTAACCACTGTGCCACCCGGGAAGCCCCTACAATTTTTATTTGCAACTATTTTACGTGAACATCTTCTTCCTCTTAAAACATTAACTTACGAAGTAGAAGGAAAATGGATAATCACCCATTGAATAAGAAATGCAATATAATTTTTATTAAAGGAGATTCTGTAAAGTGAGAGAGAAATCAACAAAGTGGGTCTCATTCTTCCCATAAATTCAGCTACAATAGTAATTACTGTGAAAAAATATGTAAATGACATCACATGTGAGGTGCAGTTGACCTACCATAAGGATTAAAAATGCAGTCAGGTCTAGGTTATGTCCTTAGTATTTATTTTCACATCAAGTTCTTAAAATAAAATAGTTTTTCTAACATTTATTTTTTAAAAAGTCATGTTTCAAGTTAAGACAAACAGTTAATTGGCTTCAGATTTTAACTTTTAATCATGTATGGAAGCATACTTCATTTTATTGTATTTCACTTTATTGTGCTTCACAGATATGCATTTTTAAAATTGAAGTATAGTTGATTTAAAATATTGTTAGTTTCAGGTGTATAGCAAAGTGATTCGAGTTTTTTTTTTTTTTTTTGCAGATTATATCCCATTAAAGGTTATTACAAGATACTGGGTATAATTCCCTGTGCTGTACAGTAAATCCTTGTTACTTGTCTATTTTATGTATAGTAGTTTGTATCTGTTAATCCCATACTCCTCATTTGTCCCTCCCTCTCCCCTTTGATAACCACTAGTTTGTATTCTGTGACAGAAACAGACTCACAGGCTGTTTCTGTTTTGCATACACATTCATTTGTATTATTTTTTAGATTGCATATATAAATCATACCATATAGTATTTGTCTTTCTCTGTCTGGCTTATTTTACTAAGCATAATATTCTCTAGGTCCATCCATGTTGCTGCAAATGGAATATTATATTGTGTTTTTTACAAATTGAAGGTTTGTGGCAACCCTGAGTCAAGCAAGTCTATTGGCACCATTTTTCAGCAGCATTTGCTCACTTTGTGTCTCTGTGTTACATTCTGATAATTCTCGCAGTATTTCAAACATTTTCATTATTATTATATTTGTTTTGGTGATCTGTGATCAGTGATCTCTGATGTTACTAATGTAATTGTTTTGGGACTCCATGAACTACGGGCATATAAGATGGCAATCTTAATAAATGTGTGTATTCTCACTGCTTCACCAACTGGTCATTCCTCCATCTTTGTTCCTCTCCTCAAGCCTCCCTATTCTCTGAGACATAACAATTTGAAATTAGGCTAATCAATAATTCTACAATGGCCTCTAAGTGTTCAAGTGAAAAGTCACTTGTCTCTCACTTGAAATCAAAAGTTAGAAATGATTAAGCTTAGTGAGGAAGGTGTGTGTTGAAAGCCGAGATAGGCTGAAAGCTAGACCTCTGGCGCCAAACAGTTAGCCAAGTTGTGAATGCAAAGGAAACGTTTCTGAAGGAAATTAAAAGTGTTGCTCCAGTGAACGCATGAATGATAAGCAAGGGAAACAGCCTTATTGCTGGTATGGAGAAAGTTTCATTGGTCTGGGTGGAAGATCAAAATCAACCACAACATTCCCTTAAGCCAAAGCCTAATCCAGAGCAAGGCCCTAACTCTCTTCAACTCTATGAAGGCTGAGTGAGGTGAGGAAGCTGCAGAAGAAAAGTTTAAATCTAGCAGAGGTTGGTTCATGAGGTTTAAGTAAAGAAACCATCTTAATAACATCAAAGCACAAGGTGAAGCAGCAAGTGCTGATGTAGAAGCTGCAGCAAATTATCCAGACCATCTAGCTAAGAAAATTAATGAAGGTGGCTACACGAAACAACAATTTTCAATGTAGATGAAACAGTCTTATATTGGAAGAAGATGCCATCTAAGACTTTCATAGCTAGAGAGAAGTCAATACCTGGCTTCAAAGCTTCAAAGGACAGGCTGACTCTCTTGTTAGGAGCTAATACAGCTGGTGACTTTAAGTTGAAGCCAATGCCCATTTTCCATTCTGAAAATCCTAGGGCCCTTAAAAATTATGCTAAATCTACTCTGTGCTCTATAAATGGAGCAACAAAGACTGAATGACAGCACATCTGTTTACAACATGATTTACTGAATATTTTATGTCCAATGTTGGGGACCTACTGCTCAGAAAAAAAGATTCCATTCAAAATATTACTGCCCAACGACAATGTACCTGGTCACACAAGAGCTCTGATGGAGATGTGCAATGAGAATTGTTCTTGAAAGGAAGTCAATCAGTGTGGCAAATTTCATTGTTCTTATTCTAAGAAACTGCCACAGTCACCCCAACCTTCAGTAACCACCACCCTGGTCAATCAAAAGCCATCAATATTGAGGCAAGGCCTTCCACCAGCAAAAAGACTATGACTCATTGAAGGCTCAGATGATGGTTTGCATTTTATAGCAGTAAAATATTTTGAAGTTAAGGCATTTACTTTTTTTAGATACAATACTATTGCACACTTAACAGATTACAGTGTAGTGTAAATATAACTTTTATGTGCCCTGGGAGACCAAAAAATTCATATGACTCCCTTTAGTGAAATATTTGCTTTATTGAGGTGGTTTGGCACTGAACCCGCAGCATCTCTGAGGTATGCCTGTATTTAACCATATTCAGGTAATTGTCATATTTACCTAAGTGGAGGCTTTTTTATGTAATACATTTCCAAACTCCTAGATCCTGGCTCATTTACTCCTTCTAGCAGCCTCGAATGACTTACCAGTCAGCATTTATATTACTGAAACTTATTGGAGCTACTCTATGAATAAGCCAGATGATAAAGCTTTCTTGGCTTCGGACAAATGACTATGTATTTAGAGACACAGGAGTCAGACCAAAGTGCTTACATTTCCTACAGTTTATACCAAACTAGATGGGCTCTTAAGCAGTCAGCCTGGACTCATACTCATAGATTAGCCAGATCATGAATACAACGACTCTAGCTGCCTTCTACATGTTGTCAGATGGCTATATTAAGAGGATCCAGTCACTATCAGTTAGGAAGACAACCAAAAACCTGTCTGTTTTAAGAAGCCATCCAGCCATTGAAGAATTGATACTCTCATAAATGAAATTTCAGGGAGGTGTATAGTGAAGAATCTTTCTCAAGGCTGCCAAAATGATTAATTGCATGCTGAGATTTCATTCACACACATAATAGACTGCATTAACTTTATTTTTTAAATGCAGGTTGTTTTCTGGCAAAACCAATTGAAGTTAGTGATAATATATAAGATATTATCTGTCATTGGCTTGATGTCTCAAAGCTATTTTTCCAAAAATAAATAGGCATACTAGGGGAAATACAGGGATTATCTTCAAAGGAAATCCAACAGTTTATACCAATGAAGCAAAAAAAAAAAAGGAAAAAATTGATTTATATTTCTGGAAAAATATACATTAAATTTTAAAAATTGATATTGCCCAATATCTGACATCAGTGACTTTTTATGTAAAAAAAAGAATGTGAATTCTATTTTAAAATATTAAGTACACTTAAAAGAAATGAAATAAAATAATTTCCTTTAAATTTGAGGAATTGAACCCTTTCATCTAAGTTATTTAATTTGTGTTTATAGAGTTGATAGTATTTTATTATCCTCTTAACATCCATGGGATCAGTAGTGATGTCCCCTCTTTCATTCCTGATATCGGTTGTGTCTTGTCTCTCTTTTTTTTTTTTTTGTGATATGCGGGCCTCTCACTGTTGTGGCCTCTCCCATTGCGGAGCACAGGCT